>NC_089236.1:24750810-25110549 GCF_963924675.1 Phocoena phocoena
TCAATGGAAGAGAAAATGTTGTTGTGATCCATCCTGACTTTAGGATGATTGTTCTGGCCAACAGACCTGGATTTCCTTTCCTAGGCAATGATTTCTTCGGCACCTTAGGTAAAAACAATATTGATAATAATAATAAAAACAATAGCAATAACAGTAAAAATATTGTCTTAGTAACAATACTGTAACGGCTATCACTGAATGCTATCACGTGCGGTCATCATCACAGCTACCTTGTGAGAGTATGTGTTATCCCCATTTTAGAGAAGGAGAGCATCTTATTCAGAGAGATTCTTTTTTTAGGGTCACTCAGATAAGTATTAGAATGGCTTCATATCTATGTGTTTTCTTACACAACTAAACTATACTTTGTTATTTAGGGCCTCTTAGAGTAAAACACAAAATAAGGAATGGTTTTTAGTGTTTGCTTTTCATCATATCCCCCTATGAAAAGGTTTGAGGCCAGCTCTGGGGAGACTGATTCTCATTGATTGGAGAGGCCCTGGGATAAACTGAAGCATCAGGAGCCTTTAAGAATAGCTTCGTTTCTCTGTGGCAAGTAGGTAATTCTGGATACTGGGCATTCCATACTCCACGTGAAGCGAGCTCAGTCTCCTAGTAGGATTTTTCTTTGATTTTTTTTTTTTTTAAACATCTTTGTTGGAGTATAATTGCTTTACAATGGTGTGTTAGTTTCTGCTGTATAACAAAGTGAATCAGCTATACATATACATATATCCCCATATCCCCTCCCTCTTGCGTCTCCCTCCCACCTTCCCTATCCCACCCCTCTAGTTGGACACAAAGCCCCGAGCTGATCTCCCTGTGCTATGCGGCTGCTTCCCACTAGCTATCTGTTTTACATTTGGTAGTGTATGTATGTCCATGGCACTTTTTGATCTAGCAATTCCACGTAAGGAATTTAACTAGGGATATTCCCCGTGCAATGATTAAAGTACAAGGATAGGCAATATAGCATTGTTTATAGTAGCATAAAAAAGGAAAAAGAAGAAAACAACCCACATGTCTGTCCAAACGGGACTGAATGAAGAAATTCTGTTATATCCACACAGTAGATTACTGAGCAGCTGTTACAAACAAATGGGATAACTTTGCTCATGCTGATACCAAACAAAATCCTGGAACTACTAAGTGAAACAATAAGAGCGGCGTGTGTAGTAGTCGACCATTTGAATTAATAGAGACTAAAAGGCAAGGGGGGTATGTTACATGAATATGCTCGACACGCGTAGAACTTCTCCAGAGGCACACTCGTCTCTTACATCCTCTTACCTCGCTGACCTTGCTTCCTGCTCTGCTCTGTGCTGCTCTCCTCAGCACTCACCCTCTTCCAGCCGCTCTGCTCTCCTGCCTCTTGAACACACCAGCTGTGCTCGCCTAGGGTCTTTGCGTTAGCTTTACCTGCCATGCCGTTCCCTCAAATATCTGCATTTGCCCAATTGTCACCTTCTCAGTGAGGCCTACCTGACTGACTTCCCCCACCATCACCATTTCTGATGTCCTATAGTGTGCTTTTCCTTTTTTCCTTGAAACATACAGTTTCTAACATTTGTAATTATTGTTTATTGTCTCCCCATGCCAGAATATAGACTGTATGAGGACAGGGGTTTTTGTGTTTTTGATCTCTGAGTTATATAAAGTACGTAGAGTATTACTTGGCACATAGAAGGCATTTAATACTTATTTGATGAATGGATGAATAAGGGTTCAAATATAGTTTTATATTAGTGTTACATTTGATTTTCAGCAAAAAAGACAAAAGCTGTTCTGCACATTTGTATTTGGGTTTAGCTTATGAGATAGAAGCATGAAGTTGTCATGGTTGCATTTTATTCAGTTGCTTTCATGAATATATGATAACAATAAAATAATGATTTGAGTGGTTTCTAAGTCAAAGTAAGTTCTAAATATCCTTTCTCTCCAAAATGAACATACCGAATAATGCAAATCTATTTACTTTAACTTCCTTTGGCCCCTTGTCCTTTGGAGTATGAATCACAATTATGTGAACATTTATATGAGAAATTCATTTCTCTAGAGCATAGATTATATTTTCTAGTATGTTCTCAGTTTTCTAAATTACGGATGAAATATTTTGTGTTTCTACATTCCTTTTTCTTGATTTTAATTTAGACATTGTCTCTGCAGGTTTACTTTTCCAAAACCTACTTCTAAAGTATAGTCTAGCAATCTGCACAAGATATAAATTGTTTGGAGACTGATGATATTAATTCCCCCTTTTTTAGTGTACATGAAGAGGCATGCATGTATGTATATAATTTCTGAAGATATTCATCATGTGTTAAAGTTAAAAATGCAGTCTCAGAACCATATGAGGAGTATTTTCCAGTTAATGGAAAAAGAATAAATTATCAAAACTATATATGTTTGTAGGTATGCATTTTAAAAAATACTAATATGAATGGAAAAATGAAGACACTGAACTATTAACACTGGGTGCCTATGGGGGAAGGAGTGAGATTAGCAGAGACACGAGAGGACTTCTTTTTTGCTCTTTGTATTTGAATATCTCCCAGTGAAATTGTATTCAAGTATTATACAATTTTTAACAAAAATAAATCTATGTAGAATAAACCACACATCAGTCAGTGTCATTTTCTTTTGCTTTAGTTATTTGCCTTTTTCTCTATACCTATCTTCGGACAGGCTTTCTGTGCAGTTTTACACACTTAAAAATATAAGTGCTTTGGTGAGTAACCCATGGCTCTTTTAACGACCATTCTGTATTTCCTGTGGCATTATAATGGATTAGTTGCATGCTGGATGTGAATCTTTTTTCTCTCATAGGTGATATTTTTAGCTGCCATGCAGTTGATAATCCCAAACCCCACTCGGAGCTCAAGATGCTCAGGCAGTATGGCCCCAACGTGCCCGAGCCCATCCTTCAGAAGCTCGTGGCTGCCTTTGGAGAGCTGAGGAGTTTAGCTGACCAGGGCATTATTAACTATCCTTATTCTACCAGAGAAGTTGTCAACATAGTCAAGCATTTACAGGTATAGCACATGCCTACGCTAAAAGTTTAAAAGAAGCCGTCAATCTTGTTTTTTTAGACTGCCTAATTTATACAAAGTCTTTCCATTTCTCTATAATTCTGATTCAAGTGATATAATATGAAATGTCTATAATCTAAATGAACATTTTCTGTTTAACCTTTGAATTGACTTTGGCAAGGTTCTGTGCCACGGCCATTACCAAGGAGCTAGGAAATTTGGTGGAGGTTTTTTGCGGGGGGGCGCGTGGGAAGACGGAGAGTGAGACAGCAGGGAAACTTTACTACTGTTTGACTTTATACAACAAGCATATGGTATCTGAGTGAAAAATATTTTCATTTTGAGAAAAAAGACTTGGAGATAAAAAACAGACTGGGAACTAACAGTATTGATTACATACCTGTAAATACTGTGAGAAAATTTTGTAAGATGGAGTAAGTGGGCAGGAGAATGGAATTCCTTATAGCCCACCTCGGTAAAGAAGACAAAAAGTCCATGTAGATTCTACTTTTATAGCAAATAATGGTTTCCAAGCTAAGTCACAATCTAATGACTCTTGACCTCTGCTCCGTCCCCATCCTCCAAGGAAAACCTAGAAAGGAGAATAGAAAGCTTTGTTCTGCCTGTAAAACAATGATAAGTCCAGCTCAGATCCCAACACCTAAAGAAAATCAAGACAGAGGCAATAAAGGACCTAGACGACCCCACCAGTGTGAAGTTAGCTGTTAGTAGTACTTGTTTTCTTCCCTCTGCTCTTCCCTATTTCTCTATTATCTGTACTTTTTACATTCTTCTTCCCTTCTTTTCTTGTTTATCTTTTTTTTTCATTTAGTCATAGACTTGTGACTTCTCTAAATACTTCTGTATAGATATTCAACACTCTGCTTTATTCAAAGAGCATTTTTAAGTTTGGTCAATCCAGTACTCATTTTAAAAGCAGGAGATTTCAGAAAGTGGTGGAAGTCACCAAACACCAGGATCTGAGTACCGATTTAACCTTTGAGACAAAGAACTGTTCCCCCTCAAATTCTGATATTTATTTAAAAAGAAAAATATTAAGTCATCAGAGCAAACCTTCAAAGAGAAAAATATTCCTCCTGTCTATAAAATATTCCTCCTATCAGTATTTATTAGTTATCTGACAAGGCTAGTAAAGAAAGGTCTGGTAAAGTCCATTTGATCCTTATTGTTCTGTCAGTTTGGGAAATCTTTATAATACCGTGTATTTTATCACATGGTAATAAGGGAATTTTTTTTTTTTTTTTGAATACAGAAATTTCCCGCTGAAGGTCTCTCCAGTGTGGTTAGGAATGTGTTTGACTTTGACTCCTACAACAACGACATGCGGGAGATTTTGCTTGATACTTTACACAAATACGGGATACCTATTGGAGCAAAACCAACCAGTGTGCAGCTGGCAAAGGAGTAAGGCAAACTCACTACTGATAGAGTACTCTTGAGTGTTACTGTTCTGGTTCTCAAATGCTGATTATTCCGAATCTGCTGTCATACGCTACTAAACTGAGTTGGTGTGGAAATTACTTTCCATGAGTAAGCGCTTCAGATATATGTTGCTATTTGCTGGCTGGATTTCAGTTAAATAGCATTATTTATAGGTCTGTAAATTGAGAACTTCAGTTATTTCGAATGTCCCATGAGTAGATGTACTGTAATCAAATAAAGGGAAATATTTGTTTCTTTACAGCCTCTGTCCTTTTGTTGAATTCCTATGACTCTCATTTTTTCCTAATCTAGTGCAAACTCATTGTACAAACATGAAAGCTACATGAAGAGATAATATGTATTTAGTTAAGATGTTCTTATTTATGTCACCATATATTTTTCTGTTATGATAGTTTTCTAAATTTATAATCATATTAACTTGAAATTTTGGGGTTACTTATTTCAGCCTGACAGATGAAAGAGGCAGGGAAAACAAGTGAGTTTTGTTTCGTGTGGGCTAGTTGCCTGCCTTTTATTTTGTAATAACAGGCTATGTGCTTAACAAAGAATCTTGCAAATACGATGTTGTTGACCAGAAAGATAATTGACAGTATTTATTAGTAGGGTAATTAAGTCAGTGCAAATTCACTAGAAAACAGTTTTAAATATGCATAACTTATTGATAATGCATCTAATGCTGTTTATGTCTATAAGAAAGTCAATTATCATAAATTCCCAACGGACAAAAATTACCTTTAAATTATTATATAACCGTCATCTCATATAGGAGGAACTTTACCTTTCTTAGGAAAAATTTGTTAAATATAAATTAATGATTAATCCAGCTATATATGTATATGTGTGTATACATATACACACACACATACATATATATTCTAAGTGTTTACATCATCATTATTTATTCCTTTAAATTATTATAAAACTTGTTAGAATATATGCCAATAAAAATAGTTAAAGCTTTAACAATTTCTTCAAGGATTTCTTAAAGAGAAACAAATATTTCCCTTTAGTGGTAAAAGAGCAAGATGGAGTTATGTTAGAAATTATCAGTGAATTGGTTTATATTATTAATAAGTTAGTAAATTTTCTTTTTGAGAAGAGTGATTTGGTGTCAGTTGCTAATATATACACTTTTCTGTAAAATACTGTTTTGCTGATTGATTACCAGTATTTATGGGCATCTTGAAACTAGTTTGGTAATTTAATGGGTATGGCTTATCTTCTATATTAGAGAGTTCCAGAAATGTCTTTGATATGCAAACTTCTATTAGTACTCATGTTTTTTACTTTTTATAAATTATATCTTTAGTTTCAATTGGAAATAAGATGATTTTTATTACCATTAACACATTTATATAGAGTTCTAACTTCATGGAAACCAGGCTTGTGATTTTAAAATAATTTTTTTTGTACTTTTGTACAACTTGAAATAAAAATTCAAATACATATTAGTTGGTAAGATCAATCAAAAGAAAATTGTTGGCAATTTAAGTTTTAAGGAAGACAGATAAAATGATTTAACTTATTCATTACTGTCTCCAGTTCTAAACTGAAAAATTCTTGCCATGGCTTGTTCATTGTTGCCATGGCAAGTTAATTACAGCTCTAGTACTTACTTATGAGTGGAAGCAAAAGTACATTGAGCCTGAAAACAAGATGGTCATGCCTAAGACCAGGATGGAAAGAACTAGTTGTCCACCCACTGTGTATAGCTAAAAATAGACTTGTAGCCCATGTGGGGGATGTGTGAGTTTTCCTTCAGGGTGGAGATAGTAGTAGACTACGATTTGCACATTCAAAGCATTTTTTCCTCACCTGTAAATTGCAATGACTTGAGCAGCTCAAAAGTAGTGATGTTTTATTACCCTTTAGTGAAATCCACAGGTTCCATATGTTTTATTTCTATCGAATTATCAGCCTTGTACTTTGAGAGGGTAGCATGGTAAAGTGAACAAAGCAATGTCCTGGGAATTCAGCAGTTAGCCACATGTTCAACCTGTATGTCTGGGTCAGACATGAAGAAACAGATTTTACCCTGTTTGTAAAATTGAGAGCATTTTATTCTAGATAGCATAACCATATACCTTTTCACCTAATTAATACATTTTTTAGAATGAAAGGGCACTATTAATAATAACTCTGTAAAAAGAGACGTACAATAAGACTGTCCTAGTGAGGCCAGAATATATTTTCATCTTTATAAGGTTAATAAGGTTCATTCCTATTCTGACATACTTTGCATTTTAATATAATCTTAATTTTCTCTCATCTGCAAAAACAAAAACAAATTAAAAAGAAGTGGTACCAACACTTTCTGTTTCCCCCCTAGAGTAGCACAGTTAATAGTAATCACGTAGACCTCTGAAGATTTAAAGTTGCCCTCATGCAGTCTTATGATTTGCTTTGACTTTTCCATACCTTTTGCTAAACCTCTTACTTCACTAGACCTTTTGCTAAATCAGTTCTTTGAGGGTGCTCCTGCCCATCTCTGGAGATCCTGTGTTACTGAAGAAGATCCACATTGGATTTCTGTCCCCAAGGAAGAAGGACCAAATGTTTTCATTACTATTAATATCCTGTTGCCCTGAATGAAAAATTGTCGCTGTTAATTTTCTTGTTCTCTAATCCAGTCTTTATTCGATAGGAGCAAAATTACATTGAATCCCGAATAAGATGGTCACATTCACACACAAGAGAGGGATGGAGAAGTAATTGACCATCCACTGCATATAAGTAAAAAGAGATGTAAGACAGATGTTGTAGAAGAGGGAAGTTTTCATGTGTCTTCTACAGCACCTTCCTCCTCAGCTGAAATCAGAATATACTTTGGCTGTTTGGTGACGTCCCGTTAGTACTCTTTAGTGAAATTCCTAAGAGAGATCCTGTCACTTTCCCTTTTATTCTCCTAAATAGTGCAGTGATGCTACCTATCCCATAGGTCTCTGTACATTTTTTTTAAAGGCCTATTGTGATATTATGAGAGGGATAGGATTTATCTTATTTACTAAACCTTTGCTAAACCTGGTACTTGTAGGCTGCATCATACTGGGCTGTTATCTTACCTTGCTTGATTGGGCCATAATGCAGCTCTTCTTCCTGATCTGTTGAATAAATAGATTCTGTGATCCCATCCTAGTATTGGGATCAGAATTGGCTCCCTAGACACCCACATTGCATTTGCCCTTTTCCACTAGTTACTTCCTGAGGCTTCTCTATTGTTTCCTTTTAAGTTTCTAATACACAGGAAAGGATATGCCAGAGAGATGGCAAACATAATGAAAATAAGGAGGCACACTGAGAGAAATTTAGGCAGAAATAGGAGGATTTGGCTTGAACTCTGAGCTCTTAAAAAAACAATCTGAGCTTCTGAGTTTCAAATGTCATTATTGGGGAAAAAGATACACACACACATACACATACATACATATATATGTATAATTAAGTGCAAACATCCAACCAAAGGCATATAGATTATCTGCTATAGTAGATACAGATCTACATTTCAAAGCAACGTTTGCTTGTTTTACCCTCAAATGAGCTTTTATTTTTTTAAAGTTTCTTTTATTTGGGAATAAACATACTGCTGGCACATTAGCACTTCCAAATTTAAAAGTGTGTTTCAGAGTAATTTATGAACTCTAACATGCTAGGGAAACATTTGTTTTAAAGGAAGAAAAGGTCCTTTTTTTTTGGTACATCCATTTTTAAGAGACTTACACAATATTTTATCTTAATATATGTAATATTATTATTGCATTTTATAGATAAGGAATTTGAGGAACAGAGAGGTTACATCACTTGCCTAAGGTTAGAAAGCTGATCAGGGGCAGAGCTATAATATACGTAATTTTAATTCCAATTCTAAGGACAAATATAAGCAGATCCATATGCAGATTGTAGGCAGTTTCTAAATCAGAGTTATTCTTTGGTTACTGAAAATTACAAATAGTTTTGGTTTAAAAGGACCTTAGGATTTTACATAATCAACTTGGAAATCATCATTGACCAAGATGTCATACGTGTAATATACATATTCTTATCCTTCAGAGTTGTGATAGATTCACATTTGGGGGGTTTAGCCATATTTCACAATGACAAGTAAGTCGAAAAGCAGGTTAATATAGACTTTTGGCATAACAAAAATCATTCTAAAGACTCTTCATCCCCAATTAAGCTTCCCTTTTTTTTTTTTTTTAAATAATGGAGGTTCATGAAGTAAAACACAAGGTAATTCGTTTAGAAAAATAAAAACTCTAGAAAACTTTATTTGGCTACTATATATAAGAAGCATACTAGCCATCATTCCTTCCTGATTTGGAACACAAGAGGAATTTATTGAACCTTCTCAAACGTTGTAGTCATATTTACATAAATCAAACATACAGAGAAATTATCTCTACCCTCTGAATTTTAGCTTCATGTATTTTTCTCTCCCTGTCTTCCCTAGGAGACACATATAATCTATAAAATATTTAAATGATCATCCTTTTTGATCCACATTCTTTGTCCTCAACCCTATTGATTTTTTTAATGCTGCTTAATTGATTCTTTTTTTTTTTTAATAAATGTATTTATTTATTTATTTTTGGCTGCATTGGGTCTTTGTTGCTGCACGCAGGCTTTCTATAGTTGCAGAGAGTGGGAGCTGCTCTTCACTGCAGTGCACAGGCTTCTCATTGCGGTGGCTTCTCTTGTTGCGGAGCACGGGCTGTAGGTGCGCGGGCTTCAGTAGTTGTGGCGCGCGGGCTCAGTAGTTGTGGCTCACGGGCTCTAGAGTGCAGGCAGTAGTTGTGGTGCAAGGGCTTAGTTGCTCCGCAGCATATGGGATCTTCCCGGACCAGGGCTCAAACCCATGTCCCCTACATTGGCAGGTGGATTCTTAACCACTGCGCTACCAGGGAAGCCCTGCTTAGTTTATTCTTAAGCCAGTTTCTTTTTTTTTTTTTTTCCCCAAAGCATTTATTGCCTGTTTGTCACTGGCAAAGTATCTACAGTCTACCAAACATTTATTTGTGTAAGACAAGTAGAATAAAAAATTTGAGGAAATTTAAAGGCTTTTATATGTAGGATTTCTCTATGATGCATATTTACTAAATGAAGAGTGATATCCCATTTATTTTTTAAATAAATTAGCAAAAAGAAAATTAAAACACTAATAATTCCACCATCCAGAGACAACCATTGTTTAATCCTTCTAGATCTTTTCCTAGGATTCTATGTGTTATTTCAACTGAGAAATATTTCTTTCTAGTTTTTCTTTTCTGAGTTTTTCTTCTTAATAGGAGAGACATGTCCCTGAAAGGAGATCCTTTTATAAACACTTCATTCTCACTCTTCTTTGTTGAAAAGAAATACATCTATAATGGTTTAGATTCGAGTATGTATGACATTCCTCCCATTACCCCACTTTTTTCTCCTTCCCTCTTGTTAGTTGAATTTTTAGACTTAAGATATTTATTCTAACGTAATGAACAGATCATAAAGCATCTAAGGTGCTTTATGCCAGGCATTTCTCTGGCATTTCAACGCCAAGTAAGGAATAAACACATTAATATCAACACTTTGTGTCTTTATGCATATGTTTCAATGTCATTATCCTTTACAGACTCATAGAAATACTGTTGCGAGACAAACTGTACATCTAAAAATGACTGTTATATGTGACTGCTCTTTTAAAGTGTCCCATAGCTGGTGAAGAAGCCCTATGGAGTCTTGTAATTACTCCTCCAATGTCCTCTTGATGTCTGTATTCTCTCTCTGCTTTCAAATGCTTTATTAAAATTTTATTAACTTCATTTTTCAAGCAAAATAAGGTAACTTTATGTGGTCTAAGACCATATTAGCCAATATTTTTATTAAATTTCTCTAATAGGTTCGCATTTTAAATAATTTTAAAACAGTGGTAGCTGTTAATAGTAGTTGCCTTTGGGAGAGGCTCTGGAAAGGGGAAAGGGGGCCTCACTTTCTATTCTAACATGTGTATTATTTTCTATATTTTATTTTTTAAATGTCCATAGACTATCTGGGCCCTGGAATTTTTCATTCTGTTTTCTTATTTAAATAAAATTAAAATGTTAAAGTAAAGGTCTATTCTGAAATTGCTATTTCGTGGGACCTTTGCCTCCAGGACAGCAAAGCTTACACCGCTCTGCAATGCCTACTCTAAGGGTGTAACATTGGCACCCTTACCAATGACAAATGAGAAATCAAGTTAACCGGACATTGCTATGGCAGTTCAACACAACATAAGTAAGTTTTATGCATTGGTAGACATCAACATAAACGTATCAAGGGAGAGAAGACAACACATTTTTAAGGCAGCCAAAATTAAAATATTGATATTTATCAAATGCTTACTAAGGGCTCTAAGCACTTCACAAATACTCAATCTATACAACAATTCTGTTTTTTCTATTGGGCAAGTAATTCCTTCCTATTTTATTATCTAGTAGGTGTAAGAGTGTGTGTGTGTATGTGTTACAGATGAAGAAACTGAGGCTCAAGAGACTCTAAGTAACTTAACAAATTATACAACTAATAAGTGGCAGGATGGGAGATTCAAACACAGATCTGTCTGTTCCAGAGCCTTTTTTTCACTCACCATGCAGTCTCCACATTCTTGCATGAGAAAGCAATGTAATCAACACTGGACTACAAGATTTTAAACATAATGTTTCTAAAGAAACTTCAGAGTTGTTTTCCAAATTTCATTTCCTACCCTTTTGGGACGTGTATCATGCAAATTAAACATTTAACTTTTATGTGGTGACTAGGCCCATTGTTTTAATCACAGTGTCCTTTAAATTAATGCCATTTGTCATGGATTACAGAAGTAAATAAAAACATCTTTTTTATACAATGCAAGCAAATTTGCTTATATCTTTTCTCCTACAATAAGGATTTGATTTTTGAAGTCAAAATAGGTGACATTCACAAATTCTTCAAAATGAGTAGAACGATTCTTTTCTTTTTTCAGTTTATTCTATATAGAATCCTTTACTTAGAACTACCGTCCTCAAAATCACACTCATTATATAGTTAGCTTTGGCAGAATAATTATAAATCACTGTGCATTTTCTGTGCATCTGTGAGTTGCTTCTAAGTCATTACGAATTAGAGTTGGCCTCCATCGCGGGGCCAATAGCTCCTGTGTTCAAAGGTGGAATGGACTCCCCAGGGGAAAGGTAGGGTATACCTTGTAGTCCGGGTTCAAAGAGATCAGGATGAATCTTGTTGGGGAGGTACTCAAGTGATTCAAACTTAGAATACCGGATTAAATAGCTTTTAATGTCCTTCAAGCTCATAGATTCTATGGTTCACTGCCCCTAGATGAGTTGGATACCTGAACAAGTTGTCACTCTTCTACCTTATACCAGCAACCATTCATTACTTTATCAGCCAGTCTCACAGCATATTTTAACAGAACTCCCGATGAAGGTAGCTAAGGTCATGCTTTCCTGTTGTAAGAGGTGTTGATATTTCATTGCAGTGTGTGGTACATGATCATGTTTAGTATTGATCTTTCTGTTCAGAGGAGTGCCAGGTGTGCACATTTGCAGACAGAATAGCTTCATCTGTGTTGAATGTGTCTTCAAAGGGTATCTGTCTAGAATCAGTTTTCTACATTAAGACTTATCCTGTGTAATTGGAACATCAACAGCAGCCGCTTCTTCTCTGACCAAGACCAACTTTGGGGTCTTCCAAGTACCAGAAACATCAAAAACATCCCCAACCAGGGCCTCCCTTAGGAGTAATTTCATAAGATTTATCTTTCAATATAAGAATGATTATCAGTTTACTATTTATCCCATTAAATTAAAAGACACACTTCTTTTTTTTTTTTTTTTTTTTTTGTTGTACGCGGGCCTCTCACCGCTGCGGCCTCTCCCGTTGCGGAGCACAGGCTCCGGACGCGCAGGCCCAGCGGCCATGGGTCACGGGCCCGGCCGCTCCGCGGCATGCGGGATCCTCCCGGACCGGGGCACGAACCCGCGTCCCCTGCACCGGCAGGCGGACTCCCAACCACTGCGCCACCAGGGAAGCCCCGAGACGCACTTCTTAAAGTTTTGTGCTTCTCCTTCCATTTTCCAAACTATTATATGGTATAATTTTCTTTTTGAAGTCTAGTTTTTACAGATGAGTTCATTATATTCATCATGAAATTCTAAGGTATGCAGTTCCACTCTGCATCATGATTTACTTGCACTTCATAAAAGAGCTCTCAGTTTTCAAAAACAGTAAGATTTACATAATGGCACTATTATAAGCAGAAGGGTGGTATTGGGCTTTCCAGTTTCATAGTCCTTGCCCTTTATTCTCTTGGTATATTATGAAGTAGCTTCACAGCCATTTTATTTGCTTTCAGCTCCTTTATGGGGGTGCAGAGAAAAATTTAAAAATATAACCAGTCTACATAGAAATTGTCAAGATCTATGAATCTTCTTCCATACTCATCTTCAACAGTCTCACAGAACTATCCTTGATCGTTTAAGCATTTGTAAGTGATATCTGTCACCTGGCTGAGTAGAAATCCCCAATCCCGACCGATAGGTAACTCTTCCAAATACACTTGCAAAGTAGATTGCATTGTTGAGAGTCATGTAGTCAGGATGCAGTGAGGAAGATCTGCCATGGTGGTTTGCAACTTGCCATCAAGATGAGAAACAAGTAGGTGAAGATGTTGTCAGTTGTAATGTAACCAAATATTCATTCATTTAACAAACACTATTGTACATTTATGTGGTAAACACTAAGTAGGGAGTCAGAAATATAAAGGTGAAGAAGGCTCAGTACCTGCCTTCAAGGAGGTCATTACAATTGGGGAAGCACTGAAGTAGAGTGACTTGTGTTCTGTGAGAGCCACACAAGAGCGAGTGAAGAGGTGGGGTTGCTGCCTTCTGCCCTGGGGGAGATTCAGGGACAGTAACCAAGCTGAATCTTTATGGGATGACTAGGTGTTCTCCAGGCAAATAAAGGAGAAGAAAGCGCTTCAAGCAGAGACAGTTTTAAGAGGTCATGGTGCCTTTTGGAAAATGCAAGTATTTTGGTGACTAAAACTAAAGATTAAATGAGGGCATGCTATGTGGTGAGACTAAAAGGGAGAGAAGAGTCGGGGGAACCCTAGAAGAATTTGAAGCCAGAAAGTAGCATGGTCTGATTCATAATTTAGGAAGACCCCTTTAAGTTTTCTAAAGATAAGAAACTGAAAGGCAGTGAAACTGAGGGCAGGAAGACCTACCTGCTGGGAAGCAACTGCAGTGATCCCGGTGATGAACAGTGAGAGCTTCCACTGTGGCAGTGGGAATGAAAAAGAGGGACACCGGTGAGAGAGGTTTCCGTAGCAGAATCGATGGATTCTGAGTGCCAGAGATACAAGTGAGTAAGATGTAAGCCTTACCTTCAATGAATTAACAATCTTGAGAAAACATGTAAACTCCCAACCTTATTACGCAATTTTATGTTCAAAGTACTACATTCGCAGTAGGGTTTCTCATCCTATGAGTCCTTTTTGTGGGAAATAACAGGACTCAAACAACTTTTTTTTTTTTTTTTTACTTGGGCCTCTCACTGTTGTGGCCTCTCCCGTTGCGGAGCACAGGCTCCGGACGCGCAGGCTCAGCGGCCATGGCTCACGGGCCCAGCCGCTCCGCGGCATGTGGGATCCTCCCGGACCGGGGCACGAACCCGTGTCCCCTGCATCGGCAGGCGGACTCCCAACCACTGCGCCACCAGGGAAGTCCCAAACAACTTTTGTTTGTTTGTTTGTTTGTTTTCTGGGAAAATTTCCAACTGGGAAAGTTTCAGTCCCAGTCATTATTGATGTGAATAATTAGAAACGGAAAGAATTTAAGATTGGAAAATACTAAGATGTAGTTGGTAAAGCAGATGGCAGAAAAAAGAGAAGTTTTTGCAGTGAAATTTGAAGAGAGATGAGGGAAAGGAAACCCAAGCCCCAGAACTGTAGTTTCACATCTTCTATGAAGAAGAAAGCCAGAGATATGTGGAGCAAGGTGACAACATCTGCTTTAGCACGGAGTGACCCTGGGCAGCAGCACGGACCCTGCACAGTGTCACGCTGGATACTGGGGAGCAATTTGAGAAGTGTTAGCCAAGAATAACAAGTCTCCCTAAATCTTTTTCCATCCTATACCCAAATGAATCTTTATTTCTGTGACCACAGCAGGACCTTCGTGGCAGAGGTGCACAAGTCTGCGTTATAAAGTGAAAACCATAATGTCTAAATGCAGAGCCAGCCAGTGAAAGGGAAAGCACACGTACATACTTGTGTACATATCATTCGCAGCAAAGCAAAATTTATTTACCAGCAACATGTGCGACTGTAGGGAAGGGAAATTCAGAAGTTTCTAGCAAACAAGGGAGGGTAATTGGGGATAGTAGTACCCATTATTACTAATTTAGAGTGTTTAGAGTGGCATTTCTGTTTTCTCTATGTAGTGTGTTGACTTTTTATTTTAGTAAGTATAAATATTTACAAGGGATTTCATAGATTCACTTCTGACCATGCTCTCTAAAACTGTTATTCTCTATCAGGTCTTAAATTTGAAAATGGCAAATTCTACAGAACTCTATCTTAAGAGTTTCTAAGAGTTCCATATGTACAAATTTCCATGGAAACCCAGAAGAGCAAGAGATTCATTCTGCCCAGAAAGAAATATGGGAGAGGGATGCAAGGGGAAGTAACATTTGAATTGGGCCTTAAAAATGAGAAGGATTTCATCAAAGAGGCAATAGCAGAAAGGAATTCTGGGCTGAAGTAATAACCTCATGGAAGCATGAAAATGCATAGCATGTTCAGGAACAGCAAGTAGCAATTTGAGGTAACTAAGGCATACATTAGCTGGAGAGTAAGAGGAAGGGGTAAGAACCAAAGGTGGAAATATTTGTCAGTGTTATTCTATTAAAGGTTCCAGTAAACTCAGTTAATTATTACCAGAGGTTAGATTTAAAACATTAGGAATGAGTGAGGCCTGCTAAAATTGGAGTTGTTCTTTTTCTTCTCAAAGATGGTAGTAATTGGTGAATTTTTGAGTGTCAGTGGAACTACCCAGAAGGGTTCCATTATTCCCATGAAAATTAGTAGTTCTTGTGGTAAGGAAATGTTTTAGGAATTGTTGATAATAGGTATATCAACAGCTTTTGCAGAATGCCCCTAGAAAGATCCAAATCTTTTTCATGTGTTTCTTTCATACTCCAGAAATAGTATTGGCAAATGTTCAGAGAAGGCAGAAGTTTGCCAGAACATACTCTTTAAAACCCCAGCTCACCTCTATGGAACAATCTTAGACAAATCTCTTGTATGTCATTCAGACTCTATAACTCAACTTTGGTGTCCATGTGCACCGTGTTATGAAATGTATGCATGCTTAAAAAAAAAAACTTTTTCCTTTCTGTAACTTGGCTAAGTGCTATAATTTGACCTGAGTCATAATTTTGAAAGTCACCTTTTTTTTTAGTTAAAAGTTTTTCTTCCAGATCTTTATTAATTCTTCCACAAGGGATTAAGAAACATCACAACATATGAATTGAAACACTTCATTGTTTTAAAAAACATAAATTCATGAATGACATGATAAAAAGTAGTACTATTTATAAGTCTTAAGTTCATCCTCTTCCCCTTTAAAATCAAATCCAGACATCATTCCAGCTAGGACTTTAACAAACTTAAACAATACAAGTGACAAGATCTTAAAACTATGGAAAATGACGTTGTTGTTTCAATCAAGTCAGGTATAACAACTTAAGTCTGGTTGGAGTTGAATGACAGATTTCAGTAATGGAATATAGGGCCTTTTGCTAACTGGTTAGTAGTTAGAATTACCCCCAAATTACTGTTGAATATGTTTCGAATTCCAAAGCTTATTCATACACTCAGTTATAATTCCCCTTCCCCCTAACTACTAACTTATTGAAGGGGAGAGAGTTAATAACCGTCAAATTTTCCCACAACTTATTGGGAGGACTTAGTAGTGGAAAATAAATGAGGGGCTTTGGTTTACCTCAGTTGGCCAGCCCGGAGCCCACAGGAAGTCTAGAAACAACTCCCTGTGTTACCAAGGATCTGACAGGGTCAGTTTAACAGCAGAACACCCTGCGTATGTGACTTTCAGTTGCAATTGTTAACGCTAATAGCATCTTGTTATGTGGTTCTGGAATAGATTCTATATGGGGCACCTGAAGGTCTTTCCCATATTCTGCCAACCAAACTGCTAGTACTATTTTTAAATGGAACCAGGCAACCTGTAATTTCCATGGTTGTTACTCAGAATGAGTTGGCAAGTTCAAAGCAGCTTTCATGAATATCCCTGGGGGTTGTCAGTAAAAATTGGAAGTCGAGCAAAGTTACTTTTTCCCAAATGGATAAAGGTTTTTGGTTTTGTTTTGTTTTTAGCATCTGTATGATACTTTGTGGGATTATTAAAGGATATATTAGACGTGTTTTTCAGGCTAGATTTCAACCTATCAACCGAGCATCATTTTTATTAAGCAATTCTCCACTTCTGATTAGGTTTCCAGATGTGTAACTGTTTCTCTTGTCTTCAAAGAGCCAATTTAGGATGTATGTAGAGCTCCTTTTTAAAAAAAAAAAAAAAAAAAACAGCAATTTTGTCTATCAGGCACCTATTCTATTGATAGGTATAGATAATTTCATTCTGTTTATTTATTTTAACTCCAGAGCACTAAGGTAATGTAAGATCTACCACTGGTACTTCCTCCACTCACTTTAGTGATCATCAGAGACCTCCCCCAGCTGTAAGAAACCAGAACCTTACAGATTATCCCTTTCATCTCACAAAGGAAGAAATTAACACTCAGAGAAATTGTCTAACTTTTCCCTTCACGAGTTTGCTAGTTAATAAAAGAACTAGCACTAGAACCTACTAAGTCTTCTACAGTAGAGGGAAATTAGGTGTGTCTCCTTTCTTTGTTTTCTCCTCTGTATTTAGAGACTTGATTCTCCTTTGGTGAACTGCTGAAAGCAATGAAGAATCCTGTTCATCCCCTAAACAAGGACAGGGAGATTCCAGTCTATGAGATGTTTTCAAGATCTGCCCTTTTGACACGGAAATGTGTTTTTATAACATTTAAGAGAGAACACAGTAATAGTAAATCCTCTGACTCACTGCCTCTTCCACCTCATTACCGGTAGAAACATGGAAATAAGTGGATGACCAATCAGGATAATTGTCCACGTACTTAAAATGTATTTTAAATGACAGATACAAAAACACATACGTACTTCCGAATGATTTATGACTTAGAAAAATTTCAATGTAAATTTCTTTTAAATTTCTTTCCTTCTGTGTTAAACATTAACATTTCAAAGGACAAAAATCATATTCCACCAGAAAGCATGGTTTCGTATTCTTTTTTTTGTACAATTTAGCAAATCTTTTTTAAATTTAATTTTATTTATTTTTTATACAGCAGGTTCTTATCAGTTATCCATTTTATACATATTAGTGTATACCTGTCAATCCCAATCTCCTAATTCATCACACCACCACCACCACCCCCCGCCACTTTCCCCCCCCTTGGTGTCCATATGATTGTTGCCTACATCTGTGTCTCAATTTCTGCCCTGCAAACCGGTTCATCTGTACCATTTTTCTAGGTTCCACATATATGCATTAATATGCAATATTTCTTTTTCTCTTTCTGACTTACTTCACTCTGTATGACAGTCTCTAGATTCATCCACATCTCTACAAATGACCCAATTTCATTCCTTTTTATGGCTGAGTAATATTCCATTGTATATATGTACCACATCTTCTTTATCCATTGGTCTGTCACTGGGCATTTAGGTTGCTTCCATGACCTGGCTATTGTACATACTGCTGCAATGAACATTGGGGTGCATGTGTCTTTTTGAATTATAGTTTTCTCTGGGTATATGCCCAGTAGTGGGATTGCTGGGTCATATGGTAATTCTATTTTTAGTTTTTTAAGGAACCTCCATACTGTTCTCCATAGTGGCTGTATCAATTTACATTCCCACCAACACTGCAAGAGGGTTCCCTTTTCTCCACACCCTCTCCAGCATTTGTTAGTAGATTTTGTGATGATGCCCATCCTAACTGGTGTGAGGTGATACCTCATTGTAGTTTGGATTTGCATTTCTCTAATAATTAGTGATGTTGAGCAGCTTTTCATGTGCTTCTTGGCCATCTGTATGTCTGCTTTGGAGAAATGTCCATTTAGGTCTTCTCCCCATTTTTTGATTGGCTTCTTTGCTTTTTTAATATTGAGCTGCATGAGCTGTTTATATATTTTGGAGATTAATCCTTTGTCCGTTGATTTGTTCGCAAATATTTTCTCCCATTATGAGGGCTGTCTTTTGGTCTTGTGTGTAGTTTCCTTTGCTTTGCAAAAGCTTGTAAGTTTCATTAGGTCCCATTTGTTTATTTTTGTTTTTATTTCCATGACTCTAGGAGGTGGATCAAAAAAGATCTTGCTGTGATTTATATCAAAGAGTGTTCTTCCTATGTTTTCCTCCAGGAGTTTTATAGTGTCTGGTCTTATATTTAGGTCTCTAATCCATTTTGAGTTTATTTTTGTGTATGGTGTTAGGGAGTTTTCTAATTTCATTCTTTTTGTTGTTGTTGTTTGTTTTGTTTGGGGTTTTTTTTGCGGTACACAGGCCTTTCACTGCTGTGGCCTCTCCTGCCACGGAGCACAGGCTCCGGACGCGCAGGCCCAGTGGCCATGACTCACGGGCCCAGCCGCTCCACAGCACGTGGGATCCTCCCGGACCGGGGCACGAACCCATGTTCCCTGCATTGGCAGGCGGACTCTCAACCACTGCGCCACCAGGGAAGCCCTCTAATTTCATTCTTTTACATGGAGCTTTCCAGTTTTCCCAGCACCACTTATTGAAGAGGCTGTCTTTTCTCCATTTTATATGCTTGCCTCCTTTGTCATAGATTATTTGACCATAGGTGTGTGGGTTTATCTCTGGGCTTTCTATCCTGTTCCATTGATCTATATTTCTGTTTTTGTGTCAGTACCATATTGTCTTGATTACTGTAGCTTTGTAGAATAGTCTGAAGTCAGGGAGTCTGATTCCTTCAGCTCCATTTTTTTCCCTCAAGACTGCTTTGGCTATTTGGGGTCTTTTGTGTCTCCATACAAATTTTAAGACTTTTTTTCTAGTTCTGTAAAAAATGCCATTGGTAATTTGATGGGGATTGCATTGAATCTCTAGATTGCTTTGGGCAGTATCGTCATTTTCACAGTGTTGATTCTTCCAATCCAAGAACATGGTATATCTCTCCATCTGTTTGTATCATCTTTAATTTCTTTCAACAGTGTCTTATAGTTTTCTGTCTACAGGTCTTTTGTCTCCCTAGGTAGGTTTATTCCTAGGTATTTTATTCTTTTTGTTTTGATGGTAAATAAGAGTGTTTCCTTAATTTCTCTTTCAGATTTTTCATCATTAGTGTATAGGAATGCAAGAGATTTCTGTGCATTAATTTTGTATCCTGCAACTTTACCAAATTCAATGATTAGCTCTAGTAGTTTTCTGGTGGCATCTTTAGGATTCTCTATGTATAGTATCATGTCATCTGCAAACAGTGACAATTTTACTTCTTTTTCAATTTGTATTCCTTTCATTTCTTTTTCTTCTCTGATTGCCATGGTTAGGACTTCCAAAACTGTGTTGAATAATAGTGGCAAGAGTGGACATCCTTGTCTTGTTCCTGGTCTTAGAGGAAATGTTTTCAGTTTTTCACCATTGAGAATGATGTTTGCTGTGGGTTTGTCATATATGGCCTTTGTTATGTTGAGGTAGGTTCCCTCTATGCCCACTTTCGAGAGAGTTTTTATCATAAATAGGTGTTGAATTTTTTCAAAAGCTTTTTCTGCATCTATTGAGATGATCACATGGTTTTTTATTCTTCAATTTGTTTATATGGTGTATCACATTGATGGATTTGCCTATACTGAAGGATCCTTACATCCCTGGGATAAATCCCACTTGATCATGGTATATGATCCTTTTAATGTGTTGTTGGATTCTGTTTGCTAGTATTTTTTTTTTTTTTTTTTTTTTCTGTACGCAGGCCTCTCACTGTTGTGGCCTCTCCCATTGCGGAGCACAGGCTCCGGACGCACAGGCTCAGCGGCCATGGCTCACGGGTTCAGCCGCTCTGCGGCATGTTGGATCTTCTCGGACTGGGGCACAAACCTGTGTCCCCTGCATCAGCAGGCGGACTCTCAACCACTGCGCCACCAGGGAAGCCCGTGTTTGCTACTATTTTGTTGAGGCTTTTTGCATCTATATTCATCAGCGATATTGGTCTGTAATTTTCTTTTTTTGTAGTATCTTTGTCTGGTTTTGGTATCAGGGTGATGGTGGCCTCATAGAGTGAGTTTGGGAGTGTTCATTCCTCTGCAATTTTTTGGAAGAGTTTGAGATGGATGGGTTTTAGCTCTTCTCTAAATGTTTGATAGAATTCACCTGTGAATCTATCTGGTCCTGGACTTTTGTTTGTTGGAAGATTTTTAATCACAGTTTCAATTTCATTACTTGTGATTGGTCTGTTCATATTTTCTGTTTCTTCCTGGTTCAGTCTTGGAAGGTTATACCTTTCTAAGAATTTTTCCCATTTCTTCCAGGTTGTCCATTTTATTATCATAGAGTTGCTTGTCGTAGTCTCTTTGGATGCTTTGTAGTTCTGCGGTGTCTGTTGTAACTTCTTTTTTTTTCTAATTTTATTGATTTGAGTCTTCTCCCTCTTTTTCTTGATGTGTCTGGCTAATGGTTTATCAATTTTGTTTATCTTCTCAAAGAACCAGCTTTTAGATTTATTGATCTTCGCTGTTGTTTTCTTTGTTTTTATTTCATTTATTTCTGCTCTGATCTTTATGATTACTTTCTTTCTGCTAAATTTGGGTTTTGTTTGTTCTTCTTTCTCTTGTTCCTTTAGGGGTAAGGTTAGAATGTTTATTTGGGATTTTTCTTGTTTCTTGAGGTAGGCTTGTATAGCTACAAACTTCCCTCTTAGAACTGCTTTTGCTGCATCCCCTAGGTTTTGGATCGTCATGTTTTCATTATCATTTGTCTCTAGGTATTGTTTGATTTCCTCTTTGATTTCTTCAGTGATCTCTTGGTTATTTAGTAACGTCTTGTTTAGCCTCCATGTGTTTGTGTTTTTTACATTTTTTTCCTGTAATTGATTTCTAATCTCATAGCATTGTGGTCAGAAAAGATGCTTGATATGATTTCAGTTTTCTTAAATTTACTGAGGCTTGATTTGTGACCCAAGATGTGATCTAACCTGGAGAATGTTCCATTCGCACTTGGGAAGAAAGTGTAATCTGCTGTTTTGGGATGGAATATCCTATAAATATCAATTAAATCTATCTGGTCTCTTGTGTCATTTAAAGCTTGTGTTTCCTTATTAATTTTCTGTTTGGATGATCTGTCCATTGATGTAAGTGAGGTGTTAAAGTCCCCCACTATTATTGTGTTACTGTCAACTTCCTCTTTTATAGCTGTTAGCAGTTGCCTTATGTATTGAGGTGCTCCTATGTTGGGGGCATATATATTAATAATTGTTATATCTCCTTCTTGGATTGATCCCTTGATCATTATGTAGTGTCCTTCCTTGTCTCTTGTAACATTCTTTATTTTAAAGTCTATTTTATCTGATATGAGTATTGCTTTCTTTTGATTTCCATTTGCATGAAATATCTTTTTCCATCCCCTCACTTTCAGTCTGAATGTGTCCCTAGGTCTGAAGTGTGTCTCTTGTAGACAGCATATATATGGGTCTTGTCTTTGTATCCATTCAGCAAGTCTGTGTCTTTTGGTTGGAGCATTTAATCCATTCATGTTTAAGGTAATTATCGATATGTGTGTTCCTATTACCATTTTCTTAATTGTTTTGGGTTTGGCTTTGTAGGTCCTTTTCTTCTCTTGTGTTTTCCACTTAGAGAAGTTCCTTTAGCATTTGTTGTAAAGCTGGTTTGGTGGTGCTGAATTCTCTTAGCTTTTGCTTGTCTGTAAAGCTTTTGATTTCTCCATCGAATCTGAACGAGATCCTTGCTGGGTAGAGTAATCTTGGTTGTAGTTTCTTCCCTTTCACCACTTTAAGTATATGATGCCACTCCCTTCTGGCTTGTAGAGTTTGTGATGAGAAATCAGCTGTTAACGTTATGGGAGTTCCCTTGTATGTTATTTGTCATTTTTCCCTTGCTGCTTTCAATAACTTTTCTTTGTCTTTAATTTTTGCCGATTTGATTACTATGTGTCTCGGTGTGTTTCTCCTTGGATTTATCCTGTATGGGACTCCCTGCACTTCCTGGACTTGGGTGGCTATTTCCTTTCCCATCTTAGGGAAGTTTTCAACTATAATCTCTTCAAATATTTTCTCGGGTCCTTTCTCTCTCTCTTCTCCTTCTGGGACCCCTATAATGCGAATGTTGTTGTGTTTAATGTTGTCCCAGAGGTCTCTTAGGCTGTTTTCATTTCTTTTCATTCTTTTTTCTTTATTCTGTTCCACAGCAGTGAATTCCACCATTCTGTCTTCCAGGTCACTTATCCGTTCTTCTGCTTCTGTTATTGATTCCTTCTAGTGTATTTTTCATTTCAGTTATTGTGTTGTTCATCTCTGTTTGTTTGTTCTTTAGTTCTTCTAGATCTTTGTTAAGCATTTCTTGCATCTTCTCGATCTTTGCCTCCATTCTTTTTCTGAGGTCCTGCACCATCTTCACTATCCTTATTCTGAATTCTTTTTCTGGAAAGTTGCCTATCTCCACTTCATTTAGTTGTTTTTCTCGGGGTTTATCTTGTTCCTTCATCTGGTACATAGCCCTCTGCCTTTTCATCTTATCTGTCTCTCTGTGAATGTGGTTTTTGTTCCACAGGCTACAGGATTGTAGTTTTTCTTGCTTCTGCTGTCTGCTCTCTGGTGCATTAGGCTATCTAAGAGGCTTGTGCAAGTTTCCTGATGGGAGGGACTGGTGGTGGGTAAAGCTGGCTGTTGCTTTGGTGGACAGAGCTCAGTAAAACTTTAATCCTCTTGTCTGCTGATGGGTGGGGCTGAGTTTCCTCCATGTTAATTGTTTGGCCTGAGGCGACCCGGGCTCTTTGGTGGGCCTAATGGCGGACTCTGGGAGGGCTCACACCAAGGAGTGCTTCCCAGAACTTCTGCTGCCAGTGTCCTTGTCCTCACGGTGAGACACAACCACCCCCTGCCTCTGCAGGAGACCCTCCAACACTAGCAGGCAGGTCTGGTTCAGTCTCCTGTGGGGTTATTGCTCCTTCTCCTGGGTCCTGATGCACACACTACCTTGTATGTGCCCTCCAAGAGTGGAGTCTCTGTTTCCCCCAGTCCTGTCGAAATCCTGCATTCAAATCTGGCTAGCCTTCAAAGTCTGATTCTCTAGGAATTCCTCCTCCCATTGCTGGAACCCCAGATTGGGAAGCCTGGCGTGGGCCTCAGAACCTTCACTCCAGTGGGTGGACTTCTGTGGTGTAAGTGTTCTCCAGTTTGTGTCACCCACCCAGTAGCTATCGGATTTGATTTTGTTGTGATTGTGCCCCTCCTACCATCTCACTGTGGCTTCTCCTTTGTCTTTGGATGTGGGGTGTCTTTTTTGGTGAGTTCCAGTGTCTTCCTGTCGATGATTGTTCAGCAGTTAGTTGTGATTCTGGTGTTCTTGCGAGAGAGTAAGAGCACATCCTTCTACTCCGCCATCTTGAACCAATCTTCTCTGGTTTCGTATTCTATGCAAAAAATATCTAAGCCTTGTGTGGTCTTATTAAGTATGTGGAGATATTTTGTCAGATTACTCTTTCACTGAAAATAAAATGATTTTCTAAATATCAATATGTACTCTTTTAATGATCATCAAGCTCATTTCAAGCATACATTTCAATTTATAGCCACATATACGTGCCTTATTTTTAAAGAACTTTTAACTCTGAATCATTTTTGGCCTTCACTTACCATGGAATAAGAAATCTATAATGAATTAAGTGACAAATTAATGGTTCCTCTTTTAAAGATTCAAAGAAAAGGTAGTATGATTAAAAAGTAAAAACTTATACTAAAGAATTTGTCTGTGGTTTTGTACTTTAGCATTGCTATATTTGTTTTCGCAAGTTATTTTGTTTAGATGTAATTTTAAATAAAATGGAATCTAAGCACAGAATAATTCCATTAGAAGTCAGAATAGTAGCTCCCTTGGTAGGGGTAATGACTGAAGTGGTGCATGAGAGTTTCTGAGTGTTGGTGATGCTTGGGTGCTGGACGCACACGTGTGCTCACGACTAAGTGGCACATTTATATGAACGTTTCTTTAGGTATATTATATGTCAAGTCAAAGTTAAAAAAAAAAATTAAAGTGCTAAGATAGACCCTATGAAATTTGCCCTGTACAACTTACAAGCATGTGACTGGTGGTACTGTGTACTATTTATTATTTGATTTCAAATTTAGGAGAATAGAATGAAAAAATTGATGGATTGCTCCATTGTTTTTCCTAAATCCTTCCTATACTGTAATGGGAATTTGATATTAAATTGTTAAGGATTTACCAATTCAGGGAAAATATATGCAAACCCTAATTATATTTGTCATTAAGGTAAAAACAGACTAGGACCTTACCTTCTGAGTTTCTGAAATGTGAAATCTTTTTCTTTTCAAAGTATATTTTAAATATCATATTAAAGACTATCTTTTAATAAAATTAAATATAACTCACTTCTAAGTAAAGCATTCTTCAAATTTGCTTGTGTGGTCGGTAATATATGGCTCATTATTTTTTCCTATGACTTGGAAACAAGAAGAAATGTTTATTCTTCAAATTAATCCTTGACAGGTTGCCTCTGCCACAGCAGACCTTCATGGGCTATTGGACAATTGGTCAGTCAAGAAATGGAATGCAAAAACTATTGTGTCCAGCAGAAACTCATCGTATAGATGTAAAGGTTGATATCATTATTTCTTCATTAGAATATTGAATGTTATCCATTTTCCTATATCTTCCCTGGAGAAAATCCATTCAATCTCAGAAATGACTTGTTCTGATGTTATTTTAGAATAGATTAACTTCAGCTCTAATTCTTAAGCCAGTCTGGCCTCTGAGGGACTCAATGTAGGTAATGGCTAATGACCAGTAGAATTCCTAAGAGCTATCCTGTATTTCAGGAAAGTCAGATAGGATGGTTACTCCATTATATTTGTTTTTGTGAAAAAGGGCAAAGGAATATCAGTCACTAGTTGCAATAGAAACCCCTCTAGGTTTGACTGTGGGGAATTAGATGCTTATAAAATCATTAGAAAGGACAGGAGGAACAGAGTCAAGGGACCATCGCTGGACTTTTGGTTTCAAGATGAGTGTTTTTGCTTCTGCTACCACCCCTGTTGTTGGGAGCTGCACAGTAAGGCAGGATCAGCAAACTTTTCCTGTAAAGGGCCAGATAGTAAATATGTTAGGCATTGTGGACATACAGATTCTGTCACAACTACTCAACTTTGCCATGGGAGCAAAAAAGCAGCCTCAGACAGTACATTAACTAGTATCAGTCACTAGTTGCAATAAGAGTGTGAGGAATGTAGTTTTTAATCTTCTAGCTCCTAAGATACAGCCTAGATAGAAGGGGTGAGAGTGCCCATGGATGGCAAAATAGTAAATATCTAACCCAAACATTTTTTATTAATTAAGAACTGTAAGGGCATGCAAATCAATGTTCAAGGGTCAACTGTATTTAAAAAATTATTCTGGTTTGGACAGCTCTGGGTCCCAATACTTGAAGTTCAAAACTTGCTCTTGGCTTAGGAAAGAATGAAGGAATGAGAACTCCTATGGGATTTTACATCTGCTATATTTTGTGAGTAAAAAAAAAGAAAGTGAGAAATTAAATAAGATAGCACATGTGAAAGCATTTATAAATGCAAGTATATGGTATTATGATTGTTATAAGTGTCATGCTAGTCAGTAAAATGAGAAGAGGCATATCAAGATGTGGAATATTTGAACTGAAAATCTGTATTTTGGAAGAACTTTAGCTTTTCTACTTTTTGCCAACTACACAAATGTCTTAACTCAGATAACTATTTTTTGTAGGGTCCAGCACTTATAAATATACAGGAGTATCCAACAGAAAGACATGAAGGAAGATCCCAAACCTTTACTGAAGAATGTGCCTCCTGGAAGTTACCATTGGATGAAATTAACTTAATCTGCGACATCGCTACATCACATGGTATGTCAGTTTATTCTTTTGATTTTTCCTTCCTGCACTGATTTTTTTCAAAGCAGGATCAAAATAACCTCTAGACATCAAGAAGTCTATGATAGACTCAGTAACTGTGTCATTCTTGGATTGGATGGCAATTATATGTAATTTAGAACTAATTTCCTATAACAACTTAACAAAATACTATTGTGAAATCCACATAAGCACTGCTGAGTTTATATGCATATGTCTGCTTCTCATTACCATTGTAGCACAAAGTTAAACACACCCAGGCGTGTGCTAAAAATAGAAGAGGGAAAGAAAAAGGAAAAACATTGGATTTTTTTGGCTCGGATTCTAGTTTGGTGATTGCATGAACCCTGAAAGCAGGAGGATTTGCAGTCATTAAACCTCTCGTTGTAAAGAATGGCAAATAAAGGATGTGAATTTTTGGCATCTACGTCTCTGGACTGTTGCCATTACCTACTGATTCATGCGGTGTGCCCTGGGTACTTTTTGGCAGAAGTTTTCAATTGATGGCAGTTACCAAGGTGATATAAACAGAAGTGATGGCAGGGGAAAGGGAGAAATTCTCTAACTTGTCTACAATGGAGGTTATTCAGGCAAAAATTCAGAAGCAAGTTTTTGTTCATGTAAGTTCTGTGGATGTTTTCTCCTACATCAGCTATGTTGAGTAAAAATATGTGCTTTTAAAATATACAGGGTTTTTGTTGGTAACAGATTGGTGCCCCTATTAAGATATTTTACATTCACTAGTAGAGACTAAGTATGAATCTTATGGATAAAATTTGAACTTTGCCCTTGTCTCACATTTAGAGATTGTAAGTAAGTATGCTGTGATCCTCTGCCCCATGCCAGTGACAGGTGTCATTAAACCTTGTCACAGCCTCACAATTCTCAACACAGCATTCCAGGCAGCCACTGTGAGCCAGTCAGAATTGGTCCTTAAAAATGAACTCATTTGCTGTCCCTCACATAATTCAACCCTCTATTTTAGTGTTGTCCACATTTGCAAGCTAGATTTTTGTGTTGTTTTTTATTTCTTTGTTTTTTTACCTATTCTATATTGGTGAGAGGAAAGAACATTTTCTTGGGTTAGCATCAGGGTTAAATATACAAATATATATGTGTGTGTATATATATATTTGAGCCAAAGACCAAACAGCACTTAATGTCTGCAATAAGAGAGAGCAATTGTAAGTTTGTGAAGTACATTTCTATTTATTTTTTTCTTTTTACATTTCTGTTAATACTGTTATTATATTCCCTGGTCCCTATACTGTGTACAAAGGTGCTCAATAAATGTTGAATTGAACTTATTTGTGCTGATAGTAGAAGCATTAAAAAGATTCTTAAATTATAAGTTGTGTGATTCTATCTGATATTTAGAACTGTAGCGCACACACACACACACACACACACACACACACACACAGTTCACATTGTCTCCTAAATAATATGTCTTCTTCTGCCCTTCCATTGATTTGTGTTTCTTATCAATGTTAGCTTATTTAAATTTACCATATCTTTATATATATTTAAGTTTTCTATATCTTTATATATATTTGGTCTTTATGTGTAGACATGACATATACATGCACACACACATACACTATATTTTTTTTCCAGGTTTTCATATCTTGTGTCTTAGTTTTAGGTTCAGAAAATATGACCCCTGTAAATAGATACCTGGATGATGAGTGATGTGAATAGCGTTTATTATACAGAAGCAGCTTAATCCCTTGTTTCAAGTTTCCCAGAAATAGATTATGGGAAACATAGTCCAAAGCCTGGCTTCTCTAAGGGAAGCCCTCAAACCAACAGCAGTGACATCTCGTGGGAGCTTGTTGGAAAAGCAGAGTCTGAAACCCCACCTCAGACCCACTGAATCAGAATCTGCGTTTTCATTAGATCCCCAGGTGATGCATATGCTCTTGAAAGTTGAAGAAGCACTGAAATAGAATTCAAAAAATGGACCTAGTCAAGTACTAGTTTGAAAAGATAGAGATTTTGTAATAATAAGTACACAAATATGAAAAAAGATAATTTGGAAAATAAGATCCGTAGAGCTAAGAACAAAAAATGGGATTACTTATTTACAAGAAAAGCCTAAAGATCTAGTAACTAGCTGGGAAATGCCAGATTAGCAGATAGAAGATGTTGACCAGCTGTTGTCCATCTGAGCCAATAATAAAATAAGAGGGAACAGACTTTTACTGAGGCATAAAATACTTTCATACAAGGAAGAATTTCCTGACATTGAGGAGTGTTAAATATTTAATGGTGTTAGCATGAGATATTATAGAATTCTTTGGGGACCAGATACTTACTTCCGGGAATAGGTAGGTGTGACCCAATGTACATTTACAGCAGGTGCGAAATTGCTTCTGAAAGTGCTCTTCAACCTAATCAATCCATTTGCAAATCATCTGCTGAGTTCTGATTGTGTGCTACCTCACGATTCAGTTTTCACTGGACCTTTTGACCAGTCAGAAAATCTATTGCAGACCATGGAATTAACGCTTTTTTGTCATTTCAGAAAATGAGGAAAATACTCTCTATGTAGTTGCGTGCAATCCCGTTTCCTTATACTTTATGAATATGACTGGGAAAAGCGGCTACTTTGTGGACCTTTTTGACATCTTCCCAAGAGCGGCCAGTGGAGTCTGGCACCCATTTGTGGCAGTGGCACCGCTGGGAAATCCCCTCAAGGGTCAAGTGATTCTCCATGAGCAGCAGGTAATGACATGGTCTAATGATGCCCAGGGTAACTGATGCAAAGGAGAAGGCAAGAGTGTTTTTCAACCTATAACTAAAAATATGTGCTTTCATAAAGATTGAGGTCAGGGGCTGAAGGACGGGATCAGGAGTTGTATTTTATCAGTACCACAAGGCAGGCTAATATCTTCCTCTCTGCAGAGACTTCTCAACCTCAGCACTAATGACATTTGAGGCTAGATAATTCTTTGTTGTGAAGCTTACATTCTCTTTGGGGGGATAGACAACAAACAAGTAAGCCAACAAATAAATACCAATTTCAAGTAGTGATAGGTGCTGTATAAAAATAAGGTAAGGTCCTAAGGAATGATGGGGGTAGGGTAGGAGGAGATGAAAGGGTAAACGGTACTCAAAAGAGTGCTGAGAGATCTCCCCTTAGGAGATGACATTTTACCTGAAACCTGAATGGCATTCTTTATGTAGAGATAGCCATGTAAATATACTAAATGGAATTGTCTTAGTCTCTTTGGGCTGCTGTAACACAAGTACCATAGACTAGGTAGCTTATGAGCAGAAGAAATTTATTTCTCACAGTTCTGCAGCCTGGGAAGTCCAAGATCAAGGCGGTTGCATATTCATCATCTGGTGAGAACCCACTTCCTAGACAGCTGTCGTTTTATGGTAGCCTCACACGGCAGTAGGAGCAGGGATCTCTTTCGTGTCTCTTTTATAAGGGCACTAATCCCATTCATGAAGACTCCACCTTCATGACCTAATCATCTCCATAGGCCCCACTTCCTAATACATTGGGGCTTAGGACTTCAGCCTACAAATTTTGGGAGGGCATCAGGCCATTGCAGGAATACACTGAGATTCTTTAGTATCTAATGATGCTCAAGTTCCAACCATCACTACTATTGTAAGACAACACTAATGAAAAGTACAGATGCCCGGAGTCAGGCTAAAAGTAATTCCAAACAGAAGATATAGGTCAAAAGACAGTCTGTGTTTCAATTAATGAGAATTCTCCAGGTCTAAGTTAATCTGTACTATCCAATAGAAAGGAGTACAATGTTTTTGCAGACCTATTATCCACCTAGTATCTACCAAATAGTATACTAAGCATATTATTCATTCATCAGATATGTATCCTGTGCCTACTATTAGGGATACTGCCATGAACAAAACAGCAAAAATCCTTGTTCTCAAAAGCTTACGTTCTGGTGCAAAAGGTAGACAATAAGCAAAGTAAATAATTACATCTTAAGTCAGAACATGAGAAGCAAGGGAGAGTAAAATAGAAGGCTGGGAGGAAGGTTGCCTTTAAAACAGGGTGGGCGGGCAGGGATTACCTAACTGAGAAAGTGATATTTAAGCAAAGATCTGATAGAGGTGAGGGAGAGAAGAGATATCAGGAATAAGAGAGTTCTAGGCAAAGGAATTGTAAGTTCAAAGGCCCAGAGGCTGGAACATGGCTCTCCATCTTTAAAGAAGCATGGTGGGGAAGACTGAATGAGGGGGAGGGTATAAGGAGGTGAGGTCAAAGAGGTCACTCAGTGGGTTGGGTCAGGGACGTGGTGGAAGGGTGGGGAAGCAGATGTGTAGAGCCTTGTAAATCATTCTAACATTCTGCGGCCTGACTGTGAGGAAAGGGGAGGGTCTTAGAGGGTTTCAAGCAGAGGAGAAGCAAGATCTGACTTATATTTTTAAAAGATTTCTCCAGCTCCTCTTTGGTGAATAGTCTGTAGGTACTAAGGCAGAATGAAGGAGATTAATGAAGAGATTTCTACAATGATCCAAGCAAGAGATCATTGCAGTTTGGAGGAGGATGGCGGTCATAAGTAATGATGGATTCTGGATGTATTCTGAAGGTGGGACCAAGATTTCTGAACAGATCAGATATATGAGGTGAAAGAGAGTAAACTAAGATCAACTTTAAGATGGAGGGCCTGAGCAACTGAAAGGATAGACCTGCCATGAACTGAGACGAGGAAGGAATTGATTTGGAGGGGAAGATTAGATGTATGATTAAATTCGAGATGCCTATAACATATCCAAGTAGGTGATCCTGGTGTTTAACGGAGAAGTCAGAACAGGAAACATACATTGGGCATCACTGGCATATAAATGTTATTTAAAGTCATGAAACTGAAAGAGATCACTAAGGGAATGAATGTGGGTGGAAAAGAGAAGTCTGAGGACTAAGCCCTGGGGCAATGAAATATTAAGAAATGAGAGAGGTGAGGAGGAATCAACCAAGGGGAACTGAAAATGAGTGCCCAGTGAAGTAGATGGTTACACCAGGGTGTGGTATCCCAGACGGCAAGTGATGACTATCTCAAGGAGGAGGATCAATTATTAAATGCTGACAAATGTGTCAAGGAAAAGCTTACATACATTATTCCGTGTTATTCTTCCACAGGCCCAGTGAGGTAGCTTTAGCAATATTTACATGTGAGAAAACTGAGTCTCAGTTAAGTTTAAATAACTTGCCCAGTAAATACATGGTAGAACTGAGGTTCAAACCAAATTGGATTGACATCACCAGAATTAAACTTCATCCATGCTGTCACTCACTGCAGAAATGTGGGGAGAAGAATGGTCTGAAAAATTTTTTAAGTATTCATAATAGGAAAATATGGAAAAATGTAATGTTGTTACTTGTTAAGTATTTAAACACACTATGAGAGTAAAGCGTTACCTAGAAACAGTACTTTTAGACTGTTTCTAATCAAGAATAAAAAGTTGCATAAGTAACACAGCAGTATTTCGTTGAATAAGTCAGTCAACTTTAGGCTTTGCCTAAATAATATCATAAATTCTGAGTTAATAAAATTTCTTCTGGTTTTCACAATTTTTTTCAATATGGCTTTCTCCTAGAAGCAAAATTTATCAATATCCAGCTATTGCTTATAAAGGTTTGTGTCCATCACATTGGAATAAGGGTTTTACTTTATAGATTTCCAACAAAATACCAATGCCATTGAATTGAATTCTACAGCCAGAAGAATCTGTCATAAAAAGCACATATCTTGGTGATTTTTGATTAAGGAAACCAATCAGATTTAAATAGGAGTCTACATTTGGAGTATTTATTCAAACAATCTTGCCAGATCTTCGGCTGTCAGATAAACTGTCAAATTTACATATACCAATTCTATAAAAGTACGAGATTTTCAGGTTCTCAGGAAGCATTTTATTTTCTCAAAAGATCCAGTTATTTGGCAACATTGCTGACCAATACCCTGCTCACTTACAAGGACTTTCATCAAAGAAAATCTGTTTTTCAGTGTAAAGATGTGCTTGACTTGCACAGCCCACACTTCCCCTCCTGGCATTCTTGCATGCTACCTGGCTTATCCCTTCGACCAGTTTCAACAGTTTTCCAGAAGGGTACCTCAATGCCCTGAGCAGGCATGCACAGCTTATCAGGATACTTTCGCTACCTGTACTCTGAACTGCCTCTTCTTTTCCCGGAGAGGATATATCAGCTGTCGGTTTTATATTATATCCCTGCTAGGATCTAAGACCTCCTTAATTCCAAATGAACAGCATGTAACTGTAAAATTTAACAAATGATAAATAATTGTAATCGAATAAAAAGTGTGTGCACTGCCATCAGTTCCTTCTCCCCCATTCTGCCCTGACAAAGGAGCTAAAATATTGTAGAGAAGTACTTCCATTAATTCATCTCTCCCTTGTCTTTATAAAGCTTGGCAACAGATACATTTCCCTGGTTAGTTTAAGAAGTTGTTCAGAAATTCCTGGCTAAAATAAAATCTTAAGTGAGGAAAGGGAAATTTTGCCATGCCTAAAAATAAAGCCTCCTCCCCCCACCCGCCCCATGAGATTACTTATTACATCTGTACAAAGTTTAGAACTTCAGACTTTAGGACATTGAGGTCATCCAGAGGTTACTTTTCTCCCAGTCAAATACAAACATAATAAAATTGCTCACTGGCTTCTCCTCCCTGCCCCCCTTAAAAGAGAGCCAAAACCACAGTTACATGTACTCATATGTGATGCAGAATTCTATTTTTGAACTCAGACAGAATATATCATTAGTCATTTACAGAAGGAAACCATTAACATCTAAAAGGATGGAGCAGCAGAACTCCTTCATGTTGCCAATTGTTTCTAGAACTAATTCTAAATACAGCAGTGGCTGGAAACATATATATGTGTGTGTATATAAACATATAATATATATATCTGTATGTTTTCTGTTACTTAGAAAGATGCAGTTTTTCAGTTCACTTATGCAAAGTTATGAGTATATAAGTATTAGACCCTAAAAAGGAAGAAAAATGCAAAACTACTAAGTTTTCTGCGTAATCATATCTGTTTAATCATCTGCTTATTCTTCTACTTAATCATATTTTGGGATCAAACATTATTTTTAGAACTTTATGTTGCTTAGAAAAGTTAATATTACCCCAAATTGCTTAAGTGCTAACAATTCATGTTAATGTTGTACATATTTATCATAAGAGAGAGTTTCTCCTTTAAAAAATACTTACTCAGAAAAGATTTAATCTAGAATAGAGACTGTAAATTTTTAACTTATTAGTACATTTTCTTAAGGAAAACTTTAAGAGTTTTCCTTAAGGTTTTCATCATTTTCAAACTTTCAAATGCCAGGAACGGTGCTTCTTATATGACATGTTGATTTTAAAAAGAATATTACTAACACACATTCTTAATGGAGAATTGCATGTTATACAGAATGATGCATTCTAAGAGTGTTTATGGAAAAATTTAAGCGTTGTCAACATGCTTGGTAGAATTTTTTAGTACAGCCAAGATTCAGAGTATATGGAATAAAGGAGACTTTGGAACAGCTACTGCTTTAATTCTTGAGCACTTAAGTAAAATTGACTAGTAGAATAAATTGAAACCACACTATGAGGTCTCAGATTTGCAGATGAATCATTACTCTACTTACATTTCTTTTTATTTCCCTCTAACTGGATTAAGTAATAAAGGGCAAGGGTCATGGTTAATTCATCATTGTATCCTCCTTTGTGCTTTAAATATAAGCTGCTCAATAAATGTTATGGAACAAATGAACAGACTTTTCATGTTTTGTATATATTTTGCCAAACATATATTAATCCTTCGGGTGCTTTGTGATTTTATTTTCCCCAAAGAAGGTTCTTGAAATGAAAAGTGCATAAGGGTTAAGATAACTGAAGGAGCCCCAAATTTAAAACAAAACAAAATAAATAAGACAAAATAAACAAAAACAAGAAAGAAAGAAAAGACAGTTCCTGACAAACAACTTTCTGGTGCCTTTTTGTAAACCTGTTAGTCTAATCTTCAAATGTCTTTCAATTTTAATGAAAAAAGCCCACTTCTTTGCATCCCTTTAAAATATTTAATCTTTTCTGGCTTTCTCAATTTTAAATTCTTATTTCATGTGTTTCTGTTCACTTATTTTAATGCCTAAGGTTAATTTTTTTCTTGAAAAAGTCCTCCTAATTACTGAGAGATTATTACTTCATTTGCATAACTGTGATAATGCTGCTGGAGCAATCTCTTGTCTGTACATTATTACAGCACCAGCTATGAAAGTTCTCAAGCTTAGTGAATGTCAAGATGAAACACTCATTACTAGCTAGGTTCTTGGGGTCCTTGATATTTTCTTGCTAACCCATCTTTATAACATGTACATATTTTCTGAGTTGAACCTGGATTTGTGAAAAGAATAAATGAGATTCAGTTATGCACAGTGTAAGAGAGTTTTCAACAGAACATTCTTTAAGTGTAATTTTGATAAAAGTAAATGGGCTTTTAAAATTATCAATTCTCTTAATTTCCTCATTTGTATGTAATAAAACAGAAATCATGGTTAAGCTAGCCTATATTTACAAGGCGATGGTTTTAAGATAAAATCTTCAAAGAGAAGATTCTGCACTACATAATTAGAAATATCTTCATTAAACCATCTAATACTTTAGATTCTGTATTAGGGAAAAACATTTAGTGTCTTCATGGTGTCTCTTAAATATTTCAATATTGTCGTCTTCCCTTTGGTTTATTTATCGCTATTCCCTTTATTCCCAGGCTGCCAAGAGGCTGCTGCTAAATTAATTAATTAATTAATTAATTAAATAAACAGGCAAACAAACAAACAAACTGTTCTCTTTATTTCCAGAGCAATGTCATCCTGTTGTTGGATACCACTAGCCAAGCCCTTCATCGTCTCATCTTACCTTCAGAAGAGTTTACACTTAAGAAAACTTCCTGGTGGAACAAGGAGGAAGCTGTAAGAAATACCCAACTTGTCCAGCAAATTGCCAAGGATTTTCCATAGCTTTCTAACCGTAAAAATGCATGCCTGCCCATCCCTTGCGGTGCCTTTTGTTTGCTATAATGCACAAGAGAATTCTCTTATTACTTGTAAATTTTAATATGATACAAATAGGTAGAATACATACATATATAATTAATATCAGTAGCTTCTTTTTGTATCCATCATAGTCACATGAAGACTTGTCAGGACGCAACTCACAATAATAGGACATCATGAGCCATTTGAGTGTGGTATTCATGACAAATCCCTAACATGCACTTTAATAGTCACTTTAATAGTTTTCCAGTTATGAGTTTATGTTTGGATTTATGTAATGAACCTATGAGTGCAACAGCTGATTATATTTACTAGATAAATAAACGTTTTAGCTTATTAACTAAATTAAACTAGTAAACATTTTGGCTAACCAACGAGAATTTTTTCTGCCATTTAGAAAAAGGTAATGGATATAAAATAATGCTTACCCTCTGCCCTGCACGACAGCGTACTTAGGTCTTAAAAGACCACGAAGAAAAGAGATATTTTAAATGTCATAAATATATCCAAATCTAAGAAACAAAATATTTCCTATGTATTTATGCTATGGTACAAATTCCACAGTTAGTCACCAGACAGCATGTTTATTTCTAACCAGTATTTGGCATTTTTTTTTAATATTCTTTTTTTTTAATATTTATTTATTTATTTGGTTGGACCACCAGGGAAGTCCCCTAAAACGTTATTCTAAAGATGTTTTAGTATGCAGTTCACAATTAATTTTGAAATATATTTTAATCTATGTTACCGTAAGAGTCTTGGAGTGGATAAAGAGGTAGCTTCTCAGAGAATTACATGTTTTACACTTTGAAGAACTTTATTTAAGGAAAAGCAGCTGAATAGACATGAATGCATCTGACACATTTAAAGTGAATATTTTGTTTTGTTTTGTCTTTAGGAAACTTACAAAATGTGTAAAGAATTTGCACACAAAAACTGGCTAGTATTCTACAAAGAAAAAGGGTGAGCTCTTTGTTGTAGATTTAATCTGGGATCCTTATTGTGTCCATTCTGTTTTCTCCTTTAATTATGCTTGTTTATTGTAAAACTATTGTAATAAAATTAGAAATATTTTATTCTAAAAGTATCTTATCCCACATTGCAGAACATTGAAAAACAGACATAAGAAAAGACACTGCCCATAATTCCGTATACAACCACTACTAGCATGGCCGCTCTCACTTCTCATTTTTAATTCTTATGCATACCTTTATATAGTTTAGAGTTTTATATATCTATTTTCTCGATTAACATTTTCCTATGTTATTATCTAGTCTTAAAAACATTGTTTTTAGGGTTGTATAATATATCATGAAATGACTGTGCCATGGTTGCTCAACCAATATCCTCACCATTTCCTTTCAGAGAGTTTTCTCTTTTTTTTTATTTTTCAGGAACACCCTGGCTGTGCTGGATGTTCTAGAAGGGCGAACTCACACCATCTCACTTCCCATCAACCTCCAGACAGTTTTTCTCGTAGCAGAAGACAAATGGCTTCTGGTGGAGAGCAAAACACATCAGTGGGTAGATCTACATAGCACCTCATGGAGTGTGCTCAGTTAGCCAGCATCCTTACAGCTCTGTCTTCCTGTGTCTGTCTTTTAACAATTTCTGTATTTGGCAGCATCTCTATAGGTGAAACTTCAAAGAGGAGGGGACGGGAAAATTTAAATAAATTAAATATAACTTCGCAGAGTAATTATAAAAGTGTTTCAGAAGATGACCTTGAAATTAACAGTGAAAACATAATGACTTTTACAACTGATCCGTATTTCTTTAGGATTTTTCCTGTTAGCACACTGAGAATTCAGTGTATTCTTGCCAAACTAGAGATACTTCAAAATAGATTTTTAGTTTATCCTCTCTTCAAAGAGCCACAGTCTCCATCCAAATGCTGTTGCTTTTTTGTAACTTCACAGAATCCACCCCTTAGAAGTTTCTTCTTCATTTTATCTCGTGTGCTCTTATTTGGTTATGTTTATGTTTGTGTTGCCTCTTCCATTGGACCGTATACTTCTTGATGAAAAGGACATTATGTACACTCGGCATAAGTGGGGTGTACAGTAACTTTTGAGTCACCCTCTGTCATGCATCACATCTGCTGGGTTCATGCAGATTCTCTGCCCCTCTGCTGACAAGCAGAAGTGACCTGCTGCAAAAGATTCCTGGCTATTTATATATTCCTATATTAGAAATCTTACAGACAAGTAGATCAAGGGGATTACAGCAGTGAGGGCTTCTGTCCCTTGGCTGATCACAAATCAGAGGCTGGGCTCCCTCTTACTTGCTGATCGGTCGTATTAACGGCAGGCTCCACGATAGTACTGATGTGTCTCTTTAGAGTCGCTTTTCTTTTTTTTTATGGCCCTTCCTCTTACAGGAAGTATTGGATTTTCAGTTCACATTTATTACTGCATTGTTATTATGCACGGCACTTATACAGTGTTAAGAAGTTATTTTTTAAATTCATGATGAAACTCTGAAACTGCAAATTATACTCAGAATATAAAAAGGATGCTTTGGGGCTTCCCTGGTGGCGCAGTGGTTGAGAATCCACCTGCCGATGCAGGGGACACAGGTTCGTGCCCCTGTCCGGGAAGATCCCACATACCGCGGAGCGGCTGGGCCCGTGAGCCCTGGCCGCTGAGCCTGTGCGTCCGGAGCCTATGCTTCGCAACGGGAGAGGCCACAACAGTGAGAGGCCCGCGTACTGGGAAAAAAAAAAGAAGGAGGCTTTGGCGGGGGGCGGGCAGGGTATGGGAGCTCTGATTTTTCCTAGTCTGGCCTCATAGTTATTAGAAAAAGAAAGACTTTTCACTTAGATGTTTTTTTTGTTTACAGGAAATATCTTTTAACTAAGCCTGCACACATCGAATCTGAGGACAGTAGGGTTTGCCAGCTGTATGTGCTGAAAGAGGAGCTGCCTAGCACAGGGTTTGGAGTCACACAAGGTAAATACTGTGTTCTGTGTGTTTGTGGCTGTATAGGTACATGCCTGCATACACACTGTCCTCTAGAATCATTTAAGGACAATAATATCAACATGTTAACTTTATACCAAAAAAGAAATCTTAGTCACTACACTAGAAACAGTAAGTAAGAATCTGTCGTCTTTTAAATTCTGTCTTTGAATTTTTTAAACTAACAAGTCAGAATGTTTACATATATGTAGGTTCCAAGTCTATTTTAGGATTGCATCATTTCTTTTTTACACAGACCATCAGTATTTCTACTTTATTCGTCACAGTTTTGGGGGGATGAAAAGTAATTATGAAAAAAATATACCATTGCTAAGACTGGTTTGGGCCAGTTTCACCTCTTTCTGCAGAGTGCTCTTATATTAATCTTGATTGCTAATAAAAATTTGAATTCTTGAATAAATACTTGAAATCACTTTGAGAAGATGCCATGACTGTGAAACTGAGTTTTCTCAGACAAAAAGCCATGAGTGTAATTGAAAGCGTTTTCTCTTTTTTGATTTGTGCTTTTCTGTTTGAGTTGGTGAGAATGAATCTTGCAAAAATTAATTCCTGGAGCATTTTAGGGACATATGGTGTTTAACGTTTCTCTGACACTTTTTAGAAACAGACTTCAGCATACCTCATAAAATTTCAAGTCATCAACTATCATCTGAAAATCTGAGTTCAGCTGTGGGACAAAAGATTGCCTCTCCTAACCGAATTCTCTCAGATGAGAATAGTTATGCTACAGTCGTTGTTGGTTTCCCAGATCTCATGGTAAGCATAAATTTCTTAAATGATTGAATAACTATTTCTTCCTCCCATGTTGGCCTATACTCTATAAGCCTATTTGAGGGGTAATTAAAAACGTAATAATTTTCTGGTAAACATTTCAGATCAACCTTCTGTTTTCCAGACCAGTCATTAAAAAATTCATTCTATATGGGTTCATTGCTTGTTAAAAATTAACATATACATTGTAGTGCAATTATATAATTTAGTAAAGGAAAACCAGTATTCTCCATACATGGGAGTTCATGTGACAGGTAAATACTTAACCTACTGACAGTGATTTTATATCATGCTGTCTTAATGTGTGCTCATGTCATCTTTCAAGAGGGACAATTTGAGACTAACAAAATAATATTTCTTCTAGAATTTTTTAAAGTGAAATATGTTGGAGTCTCATTACTGTAGGTTAAAATTTTCAACATTCATGAACACCAGTTCACTTTCCACTGAGTTTTGCTCTGATTTATATCTTTGCTGCATCCAGATTATACTATAAATGCTGGTGGCCTCAATTTAATTTGCTTTTAAATGGATCCTTCTGCTGTTATTTACTATTATCTGTAAAGAAGAGGCTCTTCGTAATTGACTTTAGGTGAAACTAGGTACCATCTTCCCCTGATGGAAATGTGAGAACATGAAATATAAAGGTTATTTCAGCCCAAGTTGCCATCTAATAACCTTAGATTTAACTCCATGTGTTTTGATTACACATTTAATTTTCATAATTTCCTTTGTAGCTTTTAGGTGGGATGATAGAGTCACCTCAAAACGTTAATGTAATTAATGAATGATGAGTACTTCAGGGTATAAGACTTTTGAAATCCAAAACCCGATGGATAATGTGTGGCTTAGGACTTTGCCATATGTCTTCTTAATTATCAAGTAAAAAACATTTGCTGTGGATTATATATCTGAAAATGAAACATGCTGTTGGAATACAGCATCTACGGCAGCCTTGATTAAATGAAAGAGTTATGTTTAATATGCCTTCTACAATGCTTGCTGCTCTCAGTAGAGAAAATGCTGGAGCTACTTTTCTGAAGGCGGAACTGTTTTAAAAATTGATCTTTTGATTGAAGAAATGCGTATAGAAATATAATGTCACTATAAAAAGGTAAGAAAGCTGAGTATAAGGTAATGTTTATATTGACCCTCTAGAAGTCCTTTGTAGACTGTAGGACTAGTGACCTTGTTAAATTAAAAGCTGCATCTCCGTATTTATCTCCCACCATATCGGAGATGTTCATGAATCTTTGTTTAATGATAGATTAGATCATTCAGTTAGACGGCCCTTCAGCATTTTATGAGAGCAGTCATATTTTTTAGACCCCAACACAAGTCAAGCACTCTACTATTCTAAACCATTTCATACATGATAATTAAGTTTTACAACAATTGCACAAGGTTTTATAGATAAAGAAACAAAAACAGAGAGGATATATCCCCCAGGCCACAAAGGTATTGAATAAGGGATCTGGGATTTGTGCTCAAGGGTGACTGACCCTCAAACGCATATCCTTTCTACTATATACTACAGTGCCTTTCTGACTTTATGTGAATTTCTTTTGATTCTTCACAAAACTATTAACAAAAGGGCATGTCATCTCTTATTAACTTTTTATAGCATTATCAAAGGCACCTAAATTATTATGATCTTATTATAACTCTCTTAACCTACTACCAGATGGCTACAAAAACCGACAGCAAGTATCATAGTGAATCCTCAATAGTGAAACGTTAAAAGCATTCGTTTCGATATCAAGAGTAAGACAAGGATACCCACTACCACCACTTCTACTAAACATTGTTCTGAGCGTCTTAGACATGATCCATTAGAAATTTTTTTTAATACCTTGACTTTCCTCAAAATTAAAAACCTCCATTCTGTAAAAAAGACACTGTTAAGAGAATGAAAGGACAGTCTACAGGCTGGGAGAAGATATTGGCAAATCACATTTCCAACAAAGGACTTGTATCCAAAATATATAAAGATTTCTTAAAACTCAAGAGTAAGAAAATAATCCAGTATAAAAAATGGGCAGAGTGGCCCATTATGAGGTGTCAGAGGTCAGAGGCCGAGCAGGTGAGCAAGATATCTGTGGTGTGGGAGGGAGTAACAACTGGTGATTGGGAATCAAGTCCAGCCAGGATGAAGATTGCACCCCATGAAGGGGCAGCCTGGTGTGGGATGTGGGAACCCAAGTAAGGTGAAGAGTTTGTTGATACATGCGCATAGCTCAGTGTGGACTCTCGGGCCAAGCAGACTGAGGAGGGCATTGGCCTGGAAGGGAAAGTTAGTGGTGGAGATGGGAGATGAGTCATATACAGTGGAACTGAGCCAAAAAGTAAGTATATGAAGGGTAATGACGTCTAGGTTTCTCACTGTTAAAGAAGGGAGTTACAGATACAGAAGGAAAGAAAACTAGAGTGAGTCCTATAGTGGTTGGATTGGAATTGTGTGTATCTGGGTGAACTCATGGTTTTCAATGTATTTAAGTAGATATAGAAATAAAATCGGAGGTAAATGTATAAAAAAAAAATGGGCAAAAGACTTGAACAGACTCTTTACCAAAGAGGATATATGGATGGTAATTAAGTACATGAAAAGATGTTCAACATCATTAGTCATTAGGGAAATGCAAAATAAAACCACGATGAGATACTACTATTGCCTATTAGAGTGGCTTAAAAAAAAAAATTAAATACTGACAATACCAAGTACTGACAAGGATGCAATGCAAATGCAACTCTCGCACATGTTTATGGAAGAGCAAGGGCAAACAATAACCAAGACATTTCTGAAGAAGAACCAAGAAGAAAAAGAAGAGGTAGGGCTTCCCTGGTGGCGCAGTGGTTGAGAGTCCGCCTGCCGATTCAGGGGACACGGGTTCGTGCCCCGGTCAGGGAAGATCCCACATGCCGCGGAGCGGCTGGGCCCGTGAGCCATGGCCACTGAGCCTGCGCGTCCGGAGCCTGTTGGTCCGCAACGGGAGAGGCCACAGCAGTGAGAGGCCCGCGTACCGCAAAAAAAAAAAAAAAAGCAGAGGTACTTGCCCTACTAAATTTCAAGGCGTATTATAAAGCTTTAGTAACTAAGACCACGTGATATTGGCCTAGGGGTAGAAAAATATACAGTAGAACAGAATGGAATGCCCAGAAACAGCTGCCTACGTACATGAAACTTTTCTGATAACAGTGCTGATCAGTGGGCAAAGGTTAATGATATTTGAACAATTAGCTATCCATGTGAAAAAAAGATAAGCATGGAGCCCTGCCCCATACCACTCACAGAAATAAACTCCTGAGGGGTTAAGGAACTAAATGTGAAAGGCAAAACTTCAAAATGTTTAACAAATACATAGGAGAATATCTGTGATCTTGGAGTAGAGAAGGATAAATAGATATGTGGTAAAAATTTTAAGTAAAGCAAGAGAAAAAAATAACACAAAATTTCAGAAGAATTGAAGTCTAGGGAATATGAAAGAGATGTGATTGAAAAGGGGCCTTCCAGGGGCTTGAGAAATACTGGTAATACTATTCCTTATGCCAGATAGTGGATGCTATAGTATAGTTATTTATTTATGGTTACTTAAATCACCTGTATTGTTATATTCCCTCTTTTTAGCTATAATTCATTTCAAGATAAAAAATGTGTTGCATATTTCACACTTGTCTGAAAATTATGATTATTGATGAAGCAGCTATCTTCTGTACCAAATTCAAAAAGGTTAAGGAATAATTTGATTTTCTTACATTTGTGAAATATAAGTTTACCACTGGTATCTGCTTAAAGGACTGCATTGTAAAAGTTGTGAATGTAGTTTATAATACTTCAGTGCTTGAATTTCTCTCCTTTTTTTTTTAGTCACCTAGTGAAGTTTATTCTTGGAAAAGGCCAACATCTTTGCATAAATCAAGGGTCACTGATACATTCTATGGAGGAAAGAAGAAAATTGGAACTCCAAAGCAGAGCAATTGTGTGACGCTTTTGGATACTAATCAGATAGTCAGGATTTTACCCCCAGGAGAAGTCCCTCTGAAAGATATCTACCCAAAAGGTAAGAAACTTACCAATTCCTATTTTATCAAGCTAGTCAAAGGTAGTTTGGTTTTGGTAGGGATATTTAACTTATCATTATCATTTTATATTTATGAATATGAATAATTTTAACGGGGTTTAGTAGCTAAAAAGACCTATATGTGCTCAGAAGGGTTTCACTAAACTTCTCATAGGAGTTTAATTCTTTTGCCTTAAACTCCTGTGTCTAAAGGCCAGGGACCTATGCAGCCTGATTCACTTACCAGTGCTCTGAAAGTCAACTTATGTTTATTACTGCATATCTTACGCCAGGTCCTGTGCTGATCACTTTTCCTTGTATAAATTCATTTAATTGTCAAATTCCCCTTCTATCATTAACGTACTCTCAAGTTTATATGCAGGGACACTGACAGAGAGGTAAAGTAACTTGCTGGGGTTCTCCCCAGCAGTGGTCAGCAGAGCCCAGATTTGCACCAAAGTCTTCCAACCCAAGGCCACAGCTACGCTTACTGAGCCACACTGGCTTTCATCATAAAGGATAATTATGAAAATTTTTGATCATCGAGCCACTGATTATTATTTGCATCATAGTGGTAGTAATATTGTCCCGTGTTTACATTCATTATATTAGTGTGGACTTCATAAATATAATACTAAACACATTATAATAATCTGTTGCTGGGTTTGAAAAGTCCTGGTTATATGATAATGTTAGAAGTAGTTCCTTCCAAATAAATCACCATTTCCTTAGAATGTTTTTTATGGTAGAAGAGGCAGGTGAATACACCAACAATTGCAGTGCAGTGCTATAGGCATATTCACAAGGTGATATATAAACACAAAGGAGAAGCTTACAGCCCAGGCTTGTGATTCCGAGCTGACTCTTGAAAGATGAATGAGAGGGAATCGAATGAAGGAATTGTTCCAGGAAGAGAAAACCCCATGAGAAAGGTACAGAGGCGTTACAGAGCACTCCAGGAGTTACAAGAAATTCTATACCAGGATTCAGTGCACCTTCATCCACCCAGAGACCAGTGGGTCAGCCCCGATACTTCTCCCTCATCCTCCACATCATCATCAATCGGCATGTCCTTTTGATACAGCCTTAATATACCTTACATCCACCCACTTGTCTACAGTTGAGTTGCCAACATCCAAATCACCACCATCTTGAACTGGAATGCTGCAGTAGCCCTCTGACAGAGTTCCCTCTTCCATTCCTCCCCCACCCCCGATTCTCCACACATCAGACAGAGTGTTGTTATTTAAGTATTTTTTTGTTCTCATTTGTTCTTATTAGGGACCAGTTACACAGAGTAAAATTCATCCTTTTTAGTGTATGGTGCTGTGAGTTTGACAAATACATACAGTTGTGTAACCATCACCATAACTGACAGAGAACAGTTCCATCTCCCCAAAAACCTCCCCTGTGCCACTCTGCCATCAAGCCCTCTGCCTTCCCCCAGACCCCCACTGATCTGATTTCTGTCCTTATTGATTTGCCTTTTCCAGAATGTCATATAAATGGAATCACACATGATGTGGTCTTTTGAGTCTGGCGTCTTTCACTTAATATTATATATTTGAGAATCATATATGTTGTGTGTACCAGTTGTTTGTTCCTCTTTATGGCTGACTAGTAGTCCATTGCGTGGATATACCACAGTTTGCTTATCCATTCACAAGTTGATAGATATCTTTATAGTTTCCAGTTCTGGGCAATAATTAATGAGGCAGCTATGAACATGTTTGCACAGATTTTTAAGTGAACATAAGTTTTTGCTTCACTTGGGTAAATACGTAGGAATGGCATTTTTATGTCATATGATAAAACTGTCCAACTGGTTTCCAGAAGAGCAATACCATTTTGCATTCCTGTCAGCAATGGTGAAAGTTCCAGTTGCTCTGCCACCTTTTCAGTGCTTGGTATTGTCAGTTTTTCACCATTCTAGCAGGTGTGTAGTGATAGCTCATTATGATTTTAATTTGCATTTTCCCTAGTGCCAAATGATGTTGAGCATCTTTTCATATCTATCTTCTTTAGTGAAACTGTCTCTTCAAATCTTTTCCCACTTTCTGAATTGGATTACTTGCTTTCTTTTTAATGATTTTTGAGTATTCTTTATATATTCTAGATATAAGTCCAGTATCGGATACATGCTTTCCAAACATTTTCTCCCATTTTGGTGAAGGGCCAAATCTCTTATGTTTTCTTCTAGAAATATCATATTTCTAGATTTTACACTTAGATTTGTACTCCACTTTGAGTTAATTTTCTTATATGGCACAGAGTGTAGTTGAGACCCATTGTTTTGCATGGGGATAGTCAATTGTTCCAGTAACATTTGCTGAAAAGATTGTCCTTTTTCTATTCAGTTGTCTTTGGACCTCTGCAGAAAATCAACTGACCACATATGTGAGTCTGTTTATGGATTTTTGTTTGTGTTCCATTAATCTATATTGTGTTGGCCAAAAAGTTCATTCGGGCTTTTCCATAACACCTTCCATAAGATGATACGGAAAAACCCAAACGAACTTTTTGGCCAACACAGTATGTGTCTATCCTTTCACTAATACCAGACTCTCTTGATAAAGCAGAGAATCTTTGTCATCATCCACACTTCATTCATTTTCACTGCTGTACATACAGCACAGCCAGTTTATTCATCTGTTCTCTATTGGTACACGTTTACGTTCTTTACAATTTTTTGCTATTACAAGTATTCTTGTACCAGTCTCCTTGTGTATATGTGGGGAGTCTGTAGGGTATATATCTAAGAGTGAAATTACCAAATTGTTACCCAAAGTTATTGTTCCAGCAGCATAAAAGATGAGGCTGCTCTCCATCCCATCTTCTCTTGCAAAGGTCAGACCTTTTATTGTGCACGTCTCTGATTTCTAGTAAGTTTGAGTATCTTTTTATATGTTGTGATTTACTCTTCTGAAAATTGCCTGTTTATATATTTTTGCCATTTTTCTCTTGGTTGCTAGGAGTTTTATTTACCCTCATTTTTTAAGGTAATATTTCTTAAATATTCCAAATGTATACAAAGTGCTTAGGTTAGTGTCTGACACAAAGGAATAATTTTTTTTAATACATTTATTTATTTATTTTTGGCTGCACTGGGTCTTCATTGCTGCGCACAGGCTTTCTCTAGTTGCGGCGAGCAGGGGCTACTCTTCATTGCGGTGCGTGGGCTTCTTATTGCGGTGGCTTCTCTTGTTGCAGAGCACGGGCTCTAGGTGTATGGGCTTAGTTGCTCTGCGGCATGGGGGATCTTCCTGGACCAGGGCTCGAACCTGTGTCCCCTGCATTGGCAGGCAGATTCTTAACCACTGCACCACCATGGAAGCCCAGGAATAATTTTTTAAATGTGGGCTGTAAAAAAAAAAAAAAAAAAATCCTAAGAGAATGGTAAAGGGAGATCTCAGGATGCTAGCTGTGCACAGGCCTAGGGATCAACCAGTTAGGATTAGAAAAGTTGAGAAGATTTCAGGAGAGATGCCTCCAAGAAAGCGAAGTCGATAAACCCAACTATTTGAACACATTAAGAAATTTTGACATAGGGAAAACTTCGAGGATGAATTTGTGCTAGGTATGTAAAAAAGTAAACCAACAACAAAGCATGATTATTAACTCCATGAAAAGAAAAAGCAATAATGCTATGATAAGACATAGCTCGCTGTAAAGAGCATTTATATAATCATAACAACATAAGTGCTGGATGTTAATCTAATGAAAAATTTTCATATAAATGTACTGGGGGATGGGAAAAATGAGGTGGTAGGCAGGGGGAGGGGTATGTGAAAAGAGTTAAACTCTCATCTTACATGGTGAGAAGTCAATGAATAATGCCTAAAACTAAAACATGAAGACAGCACCATAAGGATGAAGGTGAATACCAAAGAAACAGCTTTAAAAAGTTGAAAGCATCTCTGGGAGCAGAACATGAGGGGTGAAAGGAGGAAAGTCAAGGCTGATGATTTTTTCCTTCCGTCTGTTTGACTCTTTAATCTATGTGCCTATAGACCTCTAATGATAATTCAAGCTAAATTAATCTTTTTAAAGTAAATAGAATCCCACCACCTGATTAGTCAGGAACTAATGCACATCAGCCTTTTATTAAAGAAATCAATAGCGATTGTAAAGGCTACTCTCCTGGTGGCTTTTACAGAGATGGCATAAATTGTGGTTAATGCAGAGGGGGAGAAATTTACTTCTTTCTTCCAATCATTTTCCTTCTAGTTAAATGTTAGCTTTTTTTTTTTTTACTTTAAATCACAGGCCTCAGCTCTTTAAATACAAAATAATGACTCTTGATTGAAAGCAGTGTACTGTTTTCTGAACTTTGAGTAAATTCAAAGATTTGGTATCAGCACAATCTCAGGGCACACATCACTCTTTTAATCAGTGAACACAGAAGTGCATTTAACCTACTAGTTAACAGAAGTACATCAAATTACATTGCTTGAAGGAGTGAGTTTTTTATATAATTTCATCTTCCCCCGGAAAATGCTCTTGGTTACTTTGTCTGACGGTTTTTATACCCCCTCCTAACCTTGGCAGTGTGCGTCTAAGCTGTCCCCACTCTATATGGGAACCGCACACCAAATGCTGCAGCAGTGACTTCCCTTTAATCATTAGTGAACTAATCCTGAAATATAATTTATACCTCTCTTCGAAATCCACCTGGATTATAACTGTAATGGAAATTTACTGAACCTCCATCCTCTCTACAGTTTTGAAACATTTAAAATGGATAGACAAGGATTTGGCTAAGTTTGGAGGGGAATCTGGCCACGGTTTTCACTTCCTTAATTCAATCATGTATTCTGAGCTGATGTATTTTCAAATCCGGAAACATCAATTCTGATTATTTTTCAAGCCTTACCATTACCACCATCACTACCACCACCCTTAAAGTGCTTTATAGCCACAAATTGCCTTTTCTGATACGTGAAAATATGTTTTAGCACAAGGAATAAAATTCTTGCTTTCTCCTTCCTGAAATAAACACAGCCATTATTGCATTTTCTCATCCTCTTTATGCCATGGAATTAACTTGCACATTGAAAAAAAAAAAGAAAGTAAGAAATCTGTAGAAAGAAAGATACTTGAAATATGTTGGCTTACTTTGCTTTCTCAGGCAGTCTAAAAGCACTGGTGGCGGTAGCTCAGCCTAATACTACTACTTGTGAAAAGGAGAATGCGTCTAAGTGGCAGGCCAGATGCAGCTGGCTAGCTAGGCAGCACTAGTCATCCCAACCGCTTCAATAACTCGTCATTTTTGGCAAAGAACCAGGGTCTATAAGTAACTCAACCCACTTCAGTTAGGTGCTAGCCGCAGGAACTGTCAAAAATGATATATGGTGCAAAACTTTGTCCAAGACTGACCTTATATCCCAGGCAACGTTTCCAATGCAGGCGGTGCATGACTTACGATAAGCATGTTGGCTTTATACAAATGACTATCTGAGGATGGCCAATTCAGCTGGGTGGTCGGGTTACCATAGTAACTCTCTTTCCTTACTCTCTGCTGTCCGTGGACATCACTTTCCCTTCCTCCTGCCCCCTTTTGCCCTCTGGGATCACTCCGTGCCTAGCTCTGCAGCTCATACCTGGCCCCAGGGCTGTGATTCCCACCCTAGAATCCTTTCGAAGTCCCTAAAGGCTCACAATGATTTAAAAAAAAAAAAAAAAAGGAGCTTTCCTCTTTATGCTGTGGGCTCCTCAGACAAGGCAAGAACCACACACATCTCTTTCCTGTGTATCCCCAATGCTTCGTATAGTGTCTGGTGCAAAGTAAGCTCGATCACGTTTGTTGAATAAATAAGAGATATATTGAGGTTTTCAGATGGCCTACTCAAAAAACTTCAGCTGCAAACATGAAATTAAAATGCCAAGTTTCTTATTTTTTGTAAACTACATTGGATAAATTCAATGTGGACATTCCGGATATCTCATTCTAATCAGAAATTATAATAAGAGGTAGACAACAGACAAAATTCTTTAAGAGTATGGGTTCTTTGTAGGGGGATTTTTTTTTTTTAAAGAGACATTGGTGGCCAAGATTTTGTAAAATAAGGCATTTTTAAATTGTTGCCATACGGTCAGCTCAGGTAGGATCTTTGTGGAGCGGTGGGCAGAGCAGAGATCTTAAAGCCGGAAGAAAGGCCTGGTTTTGAGAGCCTTCTCTATCTATCACTCTCCAGGCAAGTCCCATTATTATACCACCTCTGTTAAGTCTCTACTTCCTCGTCTCTCAAACAGGAATCCAAGGTCTTTGTTGTTGTCAGTGTTAAAAACACTATCTACAAAGACTAAGCAGTGTTCCTGATGCAGTGTTACTGACACAGTGGTGGCAGCTGGTGATGATGAGCATGGTGGTGGTACTCAGGGCTTTGGGGAAAAAGTCAATAAACGCCTGGAATTTGCTGGGAAACAACTCTAGAATTGGAGTTGAGGACTCTGTTCCCCCATATCTCATCAGCCTCTCCTTCCCTGCCTTTTCATATTCTTCGTGACCCAGAGTCCTCGACCCACTGCTCAGTCCTCACCTCACCTTTTCCTGTCTTGAATGGTCCTAATAATAACAGCCACTGTGGGTGGAGCAACTACTAATTGGGTGCAAATAATGTTTATGATGCTCAGATGCGGTCATTATCCCCATTTTACAAATGGTGAAGGCAGGTCTCAGAGAACTAACTTGGCCAGCGTAAAACATAGTTAGGAAGTATCAGAGCCAGGATTTTCTACCAGGCCAGTCCAGTTTCAAAGTAGGTGCTGATTCCACTGTGTTATACCGTCGTTGTTGTGATTTCCTGGGAAGGAAAAAGAGAATTCAAATGATGAAATATTTTCAAATAAACTGTAAGTGCTAAAATAAAACATTGACCCATTTGGGGAAGCTGTCAAAGAAAATGAAAGGAATTTAGGTAATGCTCTTGACAGTAAAGAATCACTAACATGCATCTATTTCACAGTCTCTGTAGTTCCCTGACAAAAACATAATTCTGAGAGTCTAGCCTCAAGGCTGGAACTGGCCAGCCCAGGACCTTGTCAAGTGGGTCCCAGAGTTCTGCTCTACGCTCTAAACTTCATTCCACTTTTAGCAGCATCCATGCTTTCTTTAGGTCCTATTTTTGTATCATGCAGTGATTTAACCCTCGGCTCATGTCTTGACTTGTTTGCAGATGTTATCCCTCCACAAACAGCTGGTTATATAGAAGTCACTGATCTCCAATCAAAGAGACTCCGATACATCCCTATTCCTGGGTAATCTGTTTTCACCTTTGTTCTTAGCTTGTGTGTCAGATTAAAAAAATGAGTGAATTCTTATCGTGTACTCTGAACAAATGTGTGCTTTTTGCTTCCTTAAATAGCAAGCTCTTTTTTGTTTTTTTCAATTACAGTTGGTTTATATCTTGCTGTCCTGCATTCCTTTTTTTTTTTTTTTTTTGGCCATGCCGCACGGCATGTGGGATCTTAGTTCCCTGACCAGGGATCAAACCCATGCCCCCTGCAGTGGAAGCACAGTGTCTTAACCACTGGACTGCCAGGGAAGTCCCTGTTCTGCATTCTTTACTGCCATTTTTATTTTCATTTTGGAAAAATGTTCAAATGTTACCTTGGTATAAGTCTAACAGCCTTCAAGCCTTCATTTTTCCTTTTTGATCTGTCCTAATGATAAATTTTTTTGAAACAGCATTTTTTAGTACAGCAAAACTTTTCATATTTATTAACTCCGTATATTAATTTTCTGAGGTAAATGTATTCAAGATGTCAAAGGAATTTAAATAGCATTGGTTTAATATTGTTTTTAAATACGTAACTGAGCATCTACCATTGTGAAGGCTATACAGTAGCCGACGGATTCCAGAGATTTGGAATGGAACTCGTTACCACTGGCTGCTTTTATTACTGTTCACCAGTGGAAGCAAAGCATTCAAACTAACTAGACTAAGGGCATAAAAGGAGAAGCAATGATGCTCCATCTCTCCCTTGACAGACACATGTGTCCTCACCTGTAGCCCATCCCTTTCTGGATGCATCCATGCCTGATCTCCCTTTCTCAACCTAAGCGTGTGCCTGCTTTTGTATAGATTGATGTACATCCCCTCCTAACATGTACTCCCTCACAGGCAACTGAGGCCTCACAACACAGTGGTTAAAGGCTCACCCAAAATCCTGGGGAAAGGAGCCTGGAGAGGCTTCCAATGTCAGAGAAAGGCCAGCTACACCTGTCAGTCACCCAGACATCACCAGACCTCCTGTTGACCCACGCCTCCAACTCCCAGAAGAAAATTGCTCAGCATGACAGTACAAAATAACTCAGAAACACGGTGTCATTTCTTAGGACCTTTTAGTCAGGTTCGAGAAATATGAAGAATAAAAGTATTATCCAAAGAAATAGATTTACTTGTTCCAACGTATATAAGAATGTCTTCTTGGAACATCTTAATGTGTCAGTTTAATGAAAAATAGCTTTTCGTCATTTGGGGGAATTTCTTATTCCATTGTATGTTCATTAAAACATACTATTAGGGCTTCCCTGGTGGCGCAGTGGTTGAGAGCCCGCCTGCCGATGCAGGGGGTGCGGGTTCATGCCCCAGTCCGGGAAGATCCCACGTGCCACGGAGCGGCTGGGCCCGTGAGCCATGGCCGCTGAGCCTGCGTGTCCGGAGCCTGTGCTCTGCAACGGGAGAGGCCGCAACAGTGAGAGACCCGCGCGTACCGCAGAAAAAAAAAAAAACACACATACTATTAGTTCAAGTAGCAAAAGAAAAGAACAACTTTTTTTTTTACATTTCTAAAGCATGATGATTTTTTTCAATATTTCTCTTAATTTCTCCCTAATTGACCCTAGCTTTTTATTTCAGTGCTTTTCTCTATTAACTTTCTGTATGAACCATATGTTATACCTGCCATAGAAGTAACATCTGGAAGGGCAGCTATATATATTCAGCCAGTGCCAGCTGATCACCATACTTCATTCATTTAGTGCTGTGCTGTCCAATAGAAATAGAATGTCAGCCATATATGTAATTTTATGTTCTTAGTAGTCACATTAGAAAAGTAAAAAAAGAGACAGGTGAAATTACCTTTAATAGTGTTTTATTTAACCCATTATATTTAAAGTATTACTGTTTTGAAATGTATTTAATATAAACATTTTAATAATACTTGACATTCCTTTTTTCTTCTGCATCTTTGAAACCCAGTATGTATTTTACATTTACAGAACATCTCAATTTGGACTTGCCATATTTCAGATGCCATGTGGTTTAGAGTCTGTTCATTATCAGTATATCCTGAGTTTCTCTTGAGATTAACTATTGCTGTTTTTGGCATATATGTAATCCAAGGGAACAACCCATCTGGATTTCAGTTTTGTTGCTGGTTGCTTAAATTTAGTATTTTGCTAGATAGCAGGAATTTTCCATTTGATGGCTAACTTCCAATAATAGAAAACACAGTAAAACTATATGTGACTGCAGGGCCAAAATGAATACATCACTTTCACTCTCAGTAAAATGTGAGTATTATTCCTCAAATTTTTGTTTTATTTGCATTTGTAAAATGATACTACTTAGCTCTGATATACAGGAGTATATAAATCTGGGCTTCATTCTACTATAATTCTATGTATTCCTTAAAGACTTTGTTGTTATATATAAAGGGAATGTGCCTTTTCTTTAAAAAGGTGAAGAAGAGATTCTAGACCTGGTGTGCAAGTTGTAGTAAATGTGTGATATCTTCGAGCACATTTTTGACATACTGAAGAAATTGCCCCTGTAAATTTTAAAGTTTCATGGTGGAGAGTTAAGTAAGCAGCCAGTAGGTACTGTGCTCAACAGAATCATACATATTGAGCACTTGTGGCAGAATTTTAAAACATCATAGGTGGAGAAATTTCATTACTCTTGAGTAGCCTTTCACTTCACCATCTGTACCTACTAATTCTTTTCCTAAGGCAAATATTTTTTGAGAGAGCACCATGAGATGAATCCTGTATTATATCAAATGTTATCTTCGTTGAGTCCTTCTAGTACTGTAAAGTAGTTCTGAAACGCTTCTTCCATCCTACTGTTTTTGTTCTCTTCATATAAACATTTTCTAAGACTTCCATGTTCCACAACGGCTGGCTTTGTCACTCTGTGTTTAGTATCTACTAAGGCAGACTGATAAAAAGGCTAAAGTCGCCTTGACTTATTCTTTAGTATATTATAAGAATTTACCCACTATGTAGTAGTTTTGTGGTTTTAACAAATCTGCATTGATAGTGTATTATGTTTTTATTATCTATTAGATCATCCCTTTAGACCATTTATTTCATACAGAAAATATCAGATGTATTTAGAGAGCCAACACTGGTAATTAGAATTTATAATCTGTGTTCCTTTTGTGTAGTGAAAGCTATACTGAGGTAAAGGAAGAGTGCAGTTGACTCTTATAGGTGAAAGTTGCATTCCTAGAAATGACTATTTCTGATATATAATATCAGAAATAGGTATATGTATGAAATATATAATACAAGAAATATATAAATTCTTTATTATAAATCCTTATAACTTTCTAAGTTAGAAAAGGCAAAATATTAAATATAAATGCAATTAAAGCACATAAACAAGACATTAGTTTCAGCACTGACCTTAGACCCCTAAGGAGTGTGTCCAGCGCTGAGGTTATGTGAGGTGTCAGTTGGTGTAGAGTTTCTTTCTTCCTGACAGTGAATGCTAACGTCATCCAGGATCTACAAATACAGGAATATGTAAATAACCAGTAAATAACTATGTATTTTTTCCTTACATGTGGATCTGTTGGTATCTTATCTTTTAATTGTGCTTAGTATTAGAATGTTTTTTTAAAGCATTACTTTTCTTACTGAAGTATAGTTAATTTACAATGTTGCGTTAGTTTCAAATGTAAGCAAAGTGATTCACGTATACATATATATATATTCTTTTTCAGATTCTTTTCCATTATAGGTTATTACAAGATATTGAGTATAGTTCCCTGTGCTGTACAGTAGGTCCGTGTTGTTTAACTATGAGAATTCTTTGTAGGAAGTTTAATGAACCTAAATCAGGTTAAACTAACTTCATTACCTGGACTTCACTGGTTGAACACTGATTTCTTTTGCAGATCAGACTCTCTCTCACCATATACCACGTGGCTATCTACTATCTCGGACACAGATGCACTGCTGGCTGAGTGGGGCAAAGGTGGCGTTGTCACTGTTGACATGGGAGGTCGCATCCGGCTTTGGGAAACTGGACTGGAACATCTGCAGCGGTCACTCATGGAATGGAGAAACATGATTGGACAAGAAGGTGACAGACTTATGCAGGTACCATTTGAATTGACCTTACCTCTTAAGGGTACACATTCAGTTATAAATTCATTCATTTAGTTGCAAATGCCACAGTCGTGGAAACTCCCGGCCCAGTGACTCAAATGTAGTTTACTTAAATAGCTAAAATAATTTTGGGACTCATAACAGAAAAAGACAGATCTATCCTTCTAGATAGTTAAAAAGTAAAAATGTGCCTTTTTTGTCTGTCAGTGCTTAAATATATAGGTTCCTCACCTCACAACATGCAAATACAATCATCAACTTTTATTTTTTAACCTTAAGCATTAATCAGTTTCCAGCACCACCTTTGCATCTGTTCTCACTTCTGCCATTGTCGTCAGCATCGCCCCATGCTACCAAGGAAACAGAAATACTGAGCATCTAAAACGCAGCACATTAGTATAAGGCCAAAACGTTTAGACTAGAGAAGATAAGAAGAATTATGCATCCAATAGAGATGTGTTTTTACCAACCTCCTTATTTCCAGAGAATGGAAGTTTAGCAGTCATAATAAGTAGACCCAACCCTGCACTAGCAAGAAATATGGGAAGAGGCCACCACAGAGGGAGGAAGCTCCACAGCTCCAGAAATGGCTCAGTCACCAGCTAATCTAGTTGCTGTCTGGAACTAGTGTGAGCAGTGAGGAACGCTGTGTACCCATAAATACTAAACCGTATTATAAAAGGATTTATTGTATTTGTTATTTATTTATTTTAACCTTCAGAGGAAAGCTTCTTTGTTTACATTTCATTTTTATCCAGCAAAAAGAAAGGTAGGTTCCTGCCAAGTGTGTTGCTCTGTAAAGAACCAGTTAACAAGATAAGAAATTTCTACAAACTACTCCATTGATATCTGATTAATAATTACTATTTTCTGTGGTTATTTTTGTGATGTTCCTTACAGGAGAAATATATATGTGTGTGTGTGTGTGTGTGTGTGTGTGTGTGTGTGTGTGTGTGTGTGTATGTGTATTTGTAAATGAATAATACATATTCTTAGATTATAGGAATATTTTGAAAATCGCAAACCAATATAGGCCAGCAGCCCCAAATCCTTTTGAAAGGGTATGAGTATATTAATTTAATTAAGCTAAAACAAATGTATTACTCTAAAATTAGCATGTCATTAAGTGCAGTGGATCTATCACAGTAACAGACTGAATGTTGGTCACTATCCATAACAGTAATTAGAAAATTAATTAATTAACTATGGTTAATTAACTAAAAAAATTAATTAACTATGGTTAATTATGCTTCTTTCATTATTCTGAAGATTAGTTTCTTCTCCCTTTGAATTAAGCTCCTCTTTTCATTACAGTAATTGATGCCTAATAGTAAATACTATTGTGTTTGAATTTCTTATATTTTATTTCAATTTCTCATGTGTTATAACAAGGTTATAACAATTAAGTTTATCTTTCACAACAGAACTTTTAAAAGGAGTGTCACTCATGATTTTGATAACGGGTCTTCACTGGTACAAAAATTAACCCCTATTTGTGTTTTAACCGTGTAACTCTCCTCTTCCCAGTGACTTTCCTGCCTCTGTTGTACATCGTTGTATCTCCAGCTCTTAGCATGATGATTGGTACACAGTAGACAAATATGCTTGTTTATACTCATATATACAAAATTGAAGCTTTTTGACAACAAATGGAATTCTTTTAACTGTCTCAGTTTATCAGTTGTAACTGAATAAGTATTGGATGAATATATATAGTTTCTAAGTTAGAAATGGACAGAAATATAGTATCTAACATCTCAAAAATAATCAAAATACTCTGCTATATTATACAAGGCAGTATCTGATCCTTCTACAAACCAAACATTTTCTAGGAAATGGATAACTTTATGTCTCCAGTTCAAAGTGCAGCTATAATAGAAATGACTTATTCAGTAATAAAGTTACATAATTCAGAATTGAATGATAGTTCCATTTGTAAGATTAGAAAGTTAGAATGTTATCTAACATTCTCCTTCCATCTCTGATGTTCCTGGATCCATTTTGTTGATATTGAAAATATACACTTACACACATACTCAAGCTGAGAAGCAAATTATGAGCATATATCTTTATGTCTAAACAAACAGAATTCATTGTCGAAATAATCTGCCGGTGTTGTCATTTTTGGTCACATCTCTCCTCTTCCTTCTCACTGCTTGGTAAATAATGAGACAGCATACTTAATTGCTTTTATTTAGACCAGCTTATGTTACTATTTACAAGTAGTTTGTACAACCAAATCTAAATATGAATCATTCCAGGAGCAATGGTAATAACAAGCAAAAATGTGTCTTTTACAGCTACCTTCCTAATCAGTCCCTCAACCTACTCCTCATTTATGGCCCCTTTATTCAACATTGGTTTGCTGCTGATCTGGGCTCTTGGAAAATACCTTCCATAGAAGTACTGAGAAAAGAGAATAGGTTCTCAGTACCATACTTATCGCTTGCTGACTGCCAGCAGCTTCCCTGTCAATGGCAGAGTAACCTGATCTCCATCTAGTGGCCAAATGAACTTACTTTACATCATAGAAATTAAAAGGCCTGGTTTACACTCCAGTAGTTTGAGGCAGCCTCAGACCTGCTGTTAGGGGAGGTTTATACAAGCCTCTTCAGCGGTTCCTATTGGTCGTGAGATGATCCTTTAGGTCAACAGTGAAGGCCCGGCAGAAAATCTGCCATGCCATTCACCACTTATTGACCCCCATCTTTCCCTGATCCCTTTGCCTGGTGTCAAAAGAACTGTTTTATCTTTAGATAAACTCTGTCAGTCACATGTTTTATCCCTATCCTTTATGACTTTGCTACATTTCAGCCTTCTTGAGGTATTAGCTTTGAAGCCATTGTTGCTTTGAATTTTTGTTTTTGTTTAATGTATTCATTGATAGTTTTCTTTAATGAGTACAGCTTGCAAGAGAGTTTTGTTGTTGTTGTTGTTGTTTTTTGGTACGCGGGCCTCTCACTATTGCCGCCTCTCCCGTTGCGGAGCGCAGGCCCAGCGGCCATGGCTCACGGGCCCAGCTGCTCCGCGGCATGTGAGATCCTCCCGGACCTGGGCACGAACCCGAGTCCCCTGCATCGGCAGGCGGACTCTCAACCACTGCGCCACCAGGGAAGCCCAAGAGAGTACTTTTTGAGCTTCATATAAAATGTGTTCATTAATTTTACATGCTTTGATAGGAACATGTGTTTTTCTTATAGTAAACGACTGTAACAACAAACTCAAAGTATCACTATAACTGTAGTCTAAGAACCCATTATTAAGAATTCATAGTTACTACTTTTAGACTCAATATTTTCAGAAGCACAGGTTAATTATAAGCAAAAATTTTTCTGACTAGGTTTTATAGTGTTCTCTATAAAGCATAGTTTTCATATTTTTATTTAGTTACATTTAGATTCCTCCAAAGAACGCTACACCACAGTTTTCCTCAGAAATCAAATCATCTTCTCTAAAAAGCTCCTGGTGACTCCTCTTGTGGGAGCAAAAAGGCTAAAAGATTACAGTTTTCAAATGCTATTGTCTGACTACAATAAGCTAATCAGAAACTAAATCCTTCATATATTACTCGTAGAATCTCTTCGAGGCCTTTGAATAATACTTCCTTAACTGTATACTTTAAAACCTGACAGAATCTTTGAAACAGTGTGGGACTGGAACTTATCGGTCCTTACACTTAAGATAGTGCCTGGTACACAGTAGATACGGTAAATATTGAAAATAGAGAGAGGCATAGACAGAAATACATAGAAAAGATAACCAGTCTATACTAAACACCTCTAATCTTTCAAAGACGATATTCTAGGAATATGAGAAAATGTCATTTGCTGTACTTTGGTAACTAGGCCTAGCCTTTTTTTTAACTACACATCCAACGCTTACGATTTTTTAAGAATGTTAAGGCCCATTTCCAGTTTTAGAAACCACAAGATTATTTAATTGGTACTCTATTAGTAAATTTAGCTTTTGACTCTACAAGCTACATTATCTCCAGGTCTTCTGTGAAAGTTTGCAATTCTTTGTTCTTCTTAAGGAGCATAGTTCACTCTTGTACTTCACTCTTAGCTTCGGTCAGCAATTCTGAAAACACTTAACGGTCTGATTAAGTGGCTCATTGTTATAGAGTGATACACATTTTATAGGACTCTTATATGTACATACATCTTTGGGAATCTTCCTTGGCCCAGAAAGGCAATACTTCTTAAAGTTTATGTTTATAATTTCCCACCATATCTCTTAGTGATATATCGGTAGAAGTGGTTTTCATCAAGATGGTCTAGCTGTTTGCCTATGTGGTAACACTTGGGCAATGCCTCTAATGATTTTTTCCTTTGTTTATTGCTGTTAGAGAAATCCCAACCATAGAAATTCATTTTGAATCTAGACTTTGAATAAGGTTTTCAGGCTTACCTAATGAAAATGCAAGATCCCCTGGAGAGTGTACTACCCGGTAGTGTGCTGACAGCCCAGCTCTCTGGCAGGTGGGGGGCAGTTTACAATGTTTGCCAGTTTTCAAGATGTAAATACTCCCTCCGTGGCTGATTTAAAGCTACCAGAGGTTAACAATCTACTCACAAAGTCTCTGAATATTTAGCAAGCATCTCTCGCAAACTAGTACAATCCGCTTCCAGCATGCCCCTGGCTTGATTAAGCCTTTAACTAACTCCCCAAGGAGAATTATGACAGTTACCAGACTGCACGGTCCTTCAGAAATAAGACAATGGAAATGTGGTTAAGAAGAGAGAAAGGCAAAAGAAAAGGGAAAGAGGTACTGAGAACACAGATAAGCTGGTGTCATGATATCTCTGGGAGATGTGGAAGCCTACAGTTGTCCCAATTACAGATTAGCAATGCTCTTCTTGAACAAAGAATTCAGTTTGAGCAAAGAATTGGAGAGAAGTCTATACTCAAGTGGGATAACACTCATGGGTACGTGCATAAGGGCCTCCTTTCCTATAAACTCTTTCAGAAGGAAATTGCCACGTCGAGTTTTACATTCCTCCAGAAGAAATGCTTCCATTGGATCACAAATATGTCAGTAATTGCTAAATGTAACTAAAATTAAATCAGCAACCACCTTCCCAAGACAAGCAAATCAACAAGTTTATGAGTTTAAAGAGGCCATGAGTTTTCATTAAACTTTTGTGCATATCCAACAAAAAAGATAACCATAAAAATTATGAAAATCATGGGTATTAGTTTTAAAGTAATATTAAAAATAGAAATATCATTTAGCTTTTACATTTTAGAAAAGGCCTAAACTTAGGTAATTGCTTTTCAAATCATCAGCGGCAGAAATATTTCAACTCTTTTCTCTCATGACAGACCTTAAGATCATTATTTTATATACTATATCCTCATTGCATACTGCTTGACAATATAATCAGCAAGTAAAGAAGTAATCTTAGTAATATTTATTTAAAGTATAAGGAAAACAAATTAATTCTGTAATATATCAGTTATAAATTGAGATATCAAATGCAATGAATATGTTGACAGTCAATGGCTCTAGAATTTTTGTGGTTCTAAGCTCATTATGTATATAGTTATGTATAATCAACACATCACAATGGCTATAGAAATAAAACCTTGCTGTTATATTTATAGAGAAAATTGTAATTTTATTTATAAGTGGTATAGCCTATTGTTTAAGAGCATGAAATTTTAAGTGGTCAAACCTAGGTTCAAATCCACGTACCACTTTTTAAGTGATCTTCGGCAAATTACTCATTCTTTCTAATTTTCACTTTCCAGTCATAATATAAAGACGATACCCTTGTACTTTACAAGTTGTCTTAAGAATGAAATGCATTCATACTTGGCACAAAGTATTTAGTAAACAAATAAAACTTAGAAACTCAGAAGTTAGGGAATATTGGGCTACAGAATTCTTTAACACTTACATGGAAACAAAACCAAATTAAAAGGAAGCAGTGTTACCCAAACACCTCATATTGCATCATGACCCAGTGAGTTACATAATTCATCATCTGTCTTAGTGTTGAGAGTGAGCTTTGCTTATAATCCTGTTTAGGAAAAGTTTTGTCAGGCCCAAAAAAGGAATTGAAAAAATGGTCTGGGCTTAAACTTGTCAGCTTGAAGAAAAGCAGGAACTCAATGATAGGACAATTGTCAGCCGAGGATTATAGTGTTTAGCCTTATTCAAAAGACAAATGAGAACAGGACCAAAAAACACACAGTGAAATATGCATCATCTTTAGCCTGAGTCCTGAGAACGGTAAAGAGCAAGCCAAATTTGGAGCTGTCTTTCCTAGTTTTTCTGTATACCGTGTTCTTTTGTCTCTATAACATTCTAAAAATGTCTCTCTCTTTTTTTTTTTTTTTTTTTTTTTTTTGTGGTACGCGGGCCTCTCACTTCTGTGGCCTTTCCCGCTGCGGAGCACAGGCTCCGGATGCGCAGGCTCGGCGGCCATGGCTCACGGGCCCAGCCGCTCCGCGGCACGTGGGATCTTCCCAGACCGGGGCACGAACCCGCGCCCCCTGCATCGGCAGGCGGACTCTCAACCACTGCGCCACCAGGGAAGCCCCTGTCTCTCTTTTTATTTTCTGTTTCCTTACAAGGTCAGGCCACAAGTGCCATCTCTAACCTCTCCCTTTTAATAGTTCCACCCATTCTTACATTTATTTATTTAATTAACAGTCATTGATCACCTAGACTCACTAGGATAAAGAAATAAATAAGAGACAGATACAGACCCAGGGAACTTACAGTCAAGGAGCACTATAACCAAATAAACTATGGTGCAGTGTGGTGAAGAAAGTGATGGAAGCGTGATTAAGGGACTGGAGGACAGCAAAGAATACTTAACTCTATCTTTGGAAGTGGTTTTAAGATAAAATAATACCTGAATCTGGTTTTTACAGAAGGGGAAAGAGACTCCTGACAAATCGAATACAGGTTTAGTTTTGCCTCTTACCAAAATCCCAGTAAGAAAACAATAAAGGATCAAAAAAGGTACAAAAACACAAGGACAAAGAGAATTAGAGATGCAACAACACTTTGGAGGATTAAAAAATACACGTGTAGGTGATGACCAAGTTAGTGACTGGAGAGAACTAAAACCCTAAAATTCCTCCAGGGGGGAGACGCAAGCTTTACTCTGTGGAAGCCCATAAAGCATCAGGACTTGAAGACACCATGTTCCAAAGAAGGTTAGAGTACAGGGCAGCACTGAAAATTGGCAGATTAGTTGAAAGCCCCTATAGAGGCCATTTAGAAATACAGATTTTCTCCTCCATCTTATGCACCTGGGCAGCCGGCTCTCCTCTACCCTTGCAAGAGACGGGAGCCACAATGGAGATCTGCACAGTTTAAGACAGGAGTGAGACCATATAGCCAACAAGAAGATAAAGTGAAAGTCTGCTTTCCTTATTTAGATCTCATGAAGCTGGCATCCGTATTTATATCCCTTAAGCAGGAGATTGGGAAAATCCTTTCTGGAAACTGACATGCCCAAGAGAAAAGCCTTTCTTTTTTTCACTTTTTTTTTTTAAGGAAAATATTTTTTTATTTGTTTGCTTATCATTTTGAGTCGATATACACAAATAATACAGTCTGTAGGATGAAACAATCATTTTTGAGATACATTAAGTTTATAAGGAGATAAGTAAAAATGTACTAACATACAAAATTACATTAAAATTAGTACAATGCTTATCCATAGGAAAGCTTGTATCCTATCAAGTGATTTTTTTTAAATTTTTATTTGAGTATAGTTGATTTACAATGTTGTGTTAGTTTCAGGTGTACAGCAAAGTGAATCACTTATAAATACACATATATCAGGCTTCCCTGCTGGCGCAGTGGTTGAGAGTCCGCCTGCCAATGCAGGGGACACGGGTTCGTGCCCCGGTCCGGGAAGATCCCACATGCTGCGGAGCGGCTGGACCCGTGAGCCATGGCCGCTGAGCCTGCATGTCCGGAGCCTGTGCTCCGCAACGGGAGAGGCCACAACAGTGAGAGGCCCATGTACCGCAAAAAAACAAAAACAACAACAAAAAAACCCCAAAATAAATACACATATATCCACTCTTTTTTAGATTCTTTTCCCATATAAGCCATTACAGAGTACTGAGTAGAGTTCCCTGTGCTATACAGTAGGTCCTTATTAGTTATCTATATAGTAGTGTGTATATGTCAATCCCAATCTCCCAATTTATTCCTACCTCCCCCTACCCCCAGTAACCATAAGTTTGTTTTCTACATCTGTGACTCTAGAGAAAAGCCTTTCTGATGCTGACATTTGGAAATTTCTCCCTACTAGTCTTACAAGAAGACCCACTTGTTGGCAAGCCCTACTTTATGCAAAAACAAAAAACAAAAATTTCAATCTACTTTTTAATGCCTTATTCTTAAATATTAATGGATAGCCTCTTATATAAAAGATGGAAACCAAAACAAATGAACAGAGAAATAGAGATGATACAGAAAGCAGAAAAGCATTTCACAAAGTGATAATTGATATTCTCAGAGAGGTAAGAGAAAATATTATAAAACAGAAACATCGTGCTATTTTAACATAGTAACCTTCAAAGATTAAGAAAGATCTCTTGGAAATTAAAAAGTAGTAGCAGAAATAAATTAATAAAAGGGATTGGACATTAGGGAACTCTCCCAAAAGACAAAGAAATTGAAAATAGAAGAGAGAAGATAAGTCTTATCTGACTAATAAGAATTCCAGAAAGAGAAAACGAAAGGGCAGGAAATGACCCAAAAAGTAATTTAAGAAAATTTCACTAAACTACAGGACAGATGTTCTATTTAATAACTGGAAAACACACACCCTCACGCATACACCCCAAAGTATATTCACTTGAAATTTTAGAACCCTGTGGGTAAAGAGACAAAGCTGAAAGCTTCTAAGTTGAGGGAAGTGGGAAACAGGTTATATAAAATGTACTATAAATCCTAATAGCATTAGGCTTCTCCACAGCAGCATTGGAAGCTAAAGGGAAAATTATTTCCAACCGAGAATTTTATACCCAGCCAAGCTATTAATCAAATGTGACGGTAGACTAAAAACATTATTAAACATGCAAATCTCAAAAAACTTTCATTCTTTATACAAAAGGAGGGAATAAATCAAGAAAGAAGAAGAAAGGGTGGAAAGAGTGGTCTTAGCCAGGGAAGAGGCAAAGGTAATTCCCAGCATGATCATGAAAGGATGTTCTAGAATAACAGCTGTGCCTGAAAACAACTACTCCAAAGCAAAGTGGGAAAACAGGGTTCCAGAAAGAATAGATGTCTTGAGGGGAAAAAAAGGAGCTGGTAATGTGATAGAATAACTATACTGAGAGAATTTTACAGCTCTGCTGGAGAATTTGGGGAACAGTTAGTGAGAGATAAATAAAGTAAAGCTAAGAATTAGTAAAGAGTACATATTAGTGGGAAAAATGAAAAATTATATACAATAATAGTATGTGATAGTATATATAACTATATAGTAATATGTATAATTAGAAATATATAGTAATATATAGTAACATATATTATTGCATATAGTAATATAGTACCATATAATAGTAATAATAAAGTAAACAATTAATACTGATTTAACTCAAGTTTATGATGGCACTCTATTAGGATGATAAGGGGAGGGAACATGAGTCATGTATGTTCTCGGTAAGATGGGTGAAATAATCCTTATCCTTCATAGTAGGAAGTCAATAGATAATGTCTGAAACTTAAATATAAAGAGAATATAAGAATATTATTTAGAAATATGAAGGTAAGTAGCAGGAGACATAGTAAGCAGAGTTGAAGTGGCTGGCTACCTTTGGGGAGTGGGAATTGGGGGGTGAAGATGGTGGAGCTCGAGGTTGCTGTTTTTGTTATACATCTTGTAGTACTCTTTGGCTTATTAAACTATTTACATTTATTACTTTGATAAAAATTAAAAATTGGTTTAGAATAATAACAAGTGGGAACTCACCAGTTAAATAAGAGGAATAAGAGTAGCCATGAAACAAAGATTTCATTTAACTCATCTTTGGATCCTAGACACTTTAAAAAATACATATTTTTTAATAGAACTGAAGAAACTGGTTAATTTTCCTTATTTCACTTTGAAATGACTCAAGAGTACTAGTTATGAATAAGATGGAGTAAACACACACTTATCCTGTCTTTTCCACTGAATTCAGCAATAAAATCCGGACAGGATACATTGAGCAACTATTTGAGGTCTCTGAAAAAGAAGTGATAGCACATGGATTGAGGAAGACCAGAATTTGAACTACCATTGAACTAGATGTGTTTCTCTTTTTCCTCCAGAGTCTCCTGGTCTTGACTCAAGGCCATCTGAAAAGGAAGTGGGTACCCTCAGCAAACTAGAAATAGAAGAGAACTTCTTCAGCCTAACAAAAGGCATCTGCAAAAGCCCTATAGCTAGCAACATATTTGATGGTGAAAGACAGTGCTTACCCCCTAAGATTGGGAATAAGGCAGGAACAACCACACCCATACACCCATCACTCCTTTTCAACATCAGACTGAAAGTCCTAGCCAGTGCAGCAACAAGAAAAATAAGTAAAAGTATACAGATTGGAAAGGAAGAAATAAAACTGTCACTATTTGTAGACAACATAATTGCCTACCTAGAAAATCCCACAGAATGTACCAAAAAAAAGCAAATATGCCCAAAATAAACCAAATCTTTCAACTAATAAGTGAGTTTAGCAAGGTCCAAAATTAATCATATTTCTATATCCTAGCAATTAATGATTAAAAACCAAAATTTTTAAATATATATACCATTTACAAACAGTTCCACCTAAAAATGAAATACTTAGGTATAAATGTAACACGGCATGTATAGGATATGTATGCTGAATACTACAAAACACTAGTGAAAGAAACCAAAGATTTAAGTAAAAGGAGAGTTCACAGATTAGAATTCTCAACATAATAATAATTTGGAGAGTTCCAACCAGAATCCCAGTAGGATTTTTTTATAGTGATAACAAGCTGACTCTAAAATGTATATGGAACAAAGAAAGGGAGGCATGCAGCTGTTTCCACGAGTTCTTAGTAGCTCTTCGCCTTTACTTTCAGGGAAGTACCCTTCTGAGGACTCGTAGGCCGCTCTGGTTTGCATCCATTTTCCTCCATTGTCAGTGAGTATCTCCAGACCCCGGTGGACCAGTTATTACTACTATGGTTGCCAAGTGGTGATTTCGTCTGATTCTGTCATTCCTTCTGCATTTATTGCTGGCATTCTGAGCTAAGGAAGTGCTCTCCCTTCTCCCTTTGTTCGTTTGTTTTTTATTAGTATGGCTTCGTGGATTTCTGTCTTACTTAATAGCTTATAGTCTATTGCCATTCTTATTTATTTTAACGCCCAAATTGTTCTAGACTTATCCATTGGGAACCCCTTCAAGCCAGTTCCCTTGTCCTTTTGATATGCCTCAATCATTGTTTTGAGTGCGTCCTTATTTTGTGGCACAAAAAGTAAATCCAATTGCCTTTGTCACTGATTTTCTGTACTGGGGCAAATACTGTTTCTTTGAGCAGTTTTGGGGGGCACTGCCTGTTCATTTAGGTCAACCTGTTAATACAAAAGAAGCATTCTAACCTACTTCTGTTTAACCAACTCACCAATGAACCTACCGTCTTGAGTGGATGTTGAGAGCACCCAGAACATTTGCAGCTCATCAGCTTCTCTCCAATACACCCTCATGCGTCTGCTCCCACCGAGTTGTAATTAACATTTGATAGAAGATATTTCAGCAGAGCCCTCAGGTTTAACTACCTTACACATAGCAATCCCTATGCCAGGGGTCTCCAACCCCGGGCCACGGACAGGTATCAGTCCACGGCCTGTTAGGAACCGGGCCGCACAGCAGGACGTCACCAGTGGGTGAGCGAGCGAAGCTTCCTCTGCCGCTCCCCACTGCTCCCCATCGCTCCCCATCGTTCCGCATCGCTCCCCACCGCTCCCCATTGCTCCCCATTGCTCCCCATCGCTTCCCATTGCTCCTCATCGCTTGAATTACCTCCTGGACCATCCCCCTACCCCCGTGGAAAAATTGTCTTCCCCAAAACCAGTCCCCGGTGCCAAAAAGGTTGGGGACCGTTGCCCTACACGTAGCAATTGCACTCAGAGTCCCAGAATGCTCTGTCATTCAGAATCACTGATAGAGGAGGAAAATCTACAAAGATCTGAGATAATACAGCCACCACATATGTTGAATATTTTTCTTCATTATAACAGAGTCGTATTGTGATCAAGCCCTAAGTAATCAATCATCCATTATAATCTTTGTCTCCTTAAAGATTTGGTCTGAGATAGATAACTTTTCCCTAGGCCATTGGCCAGGGCCTAAAAGAATATAATTATAATGACTTTTTATTATTATGTTATTTAACACTTATCTACCAATCCTGCCATACTTCATCATTAACTTTAAATAGCTCCAGATTTTTCTTGATCCTTTGGCGGGAATTGTTATTTCTAGTGACCACACGAGGGTGTCTGTGAGCTTGGAACAGGAGTATTTCAGCTAACTTCAACAACTAATAACACTTCAACAACTAATAACTGTCGTCATTTCACTATATTTGGAAGATATAATTTAAAAGTGTAGTCAGATTAGCCAGAAGACTTGAGTCAATGTTCCTTCCGTTAGAAGATCTCTAGACTCTGAAATGAAAGGCTTTTATAAAAAGAATTCAGAACGTTTAGTTCTGTCATGGGGTACAGAGGAATTTCCTGAGGTCAAGAACTAAAACTTCCATATCCTCTTCCTGGTTCCATCACTGATGAGTGGCTCTGGGCAGTCATCTCTCTCTGGGCCTTAATTTCTTTATCTAATATAAAATGAGATAGACTGTAAACTGATCCTTTAGGCCCTTCCACAAAAGGCAACAATGAAGACGGTGTCTAAAATTAAGATATACATCAAAGAACTTCTCCATCCTAGTGATTCATTTTTTATTGACTGATTAGAATGTGCTAGCTGCTTTCAGTACACTCTCTGATATATCATTACAACCACCATTTCAGGTTATGTATTATTGTTCTCATTCTGAGACTGGGGTAAGTAATTTGCCCCAGGTCACTCTTCTAACAGTGAACAAAGCTGAGATTTCAGCCTAGGTGTCTCTAACCAAGATGCACACATTTTTACTCCTGTTTACCACATAGCTTCCCTAGAGCCAAAAGACTAGTTTCAGTGGAGATCATTCTCTGCACAGTGGAGTTTAGACCAAATGCTCGCAGGTACTGGATGGGGGTGGGACACAGGCCAGGAGGGTCTGAGGTGAACAGGAAGTCATGCCTCAACTAGGAAGGCAGTCTCTTCTTAGCTGTTGCCATGTGAAAATGCAGGCTTGTTTTCTAGAGAAGACCAAAATTCATATTTTCAAATGAAATCTCATTAATTTGGAATTTGGGCAACAAAATTCGATTTGGGGGGGTTAGGGGGATGGCAGAACACTTTGGGACCCACAGATCTCTCTCCCATCTCACCAGAGTGCAGGTGGCCTCAAGAAGGGAAGCCTCATTCTCTTCCAAGCTTTTCCAAGTAATTAGCCTATGTTGGTAAATTTCCTTACTTGCTCCACAAAACTCTTAAATTCTCCTAATGGCATTAAGCATTTAAAACAGGGATTGGCAAATTATACCAGCTGTTTTTGTATGGCTCACAAGCTAACAATGGTTTTTACATTTTTAATGGTTGAAAAAAATCAAACGAAGAACATCATGTGACACGTGAAAATTATATGAAATTCAAATTTCAGTGTCCATAAATAAAGTTTTATTGGAACACAGCCCCATTCATTTATCTATGTATTATCTGTGACTCCTTTTGCACTCCAAGGGCAGAATTGGGTAGTTGAAACATAGATCACATAGCCCAAAAAGCCTAAAATATTTACTATTTGACTCTTTACAGAAAATATTTGCCAATCGCTGGTTTCAAATACAAGAGCCAAAAAGATACAGTCTACCTCTGCTTTCTGCCCTGTTACATACCTACCCTGAGATAATTTTTTAAAATGGCATCTGCTTAAATCAGAGGGAAGGAAGAAAAATAAACATCTCAAAGTATTATCTAGGTATAAATAGATAAAAATTACATTTCTTCTCCCAAAGTTATATACACGTCCTCTAACAAATCTCAAAGTATATCAAATATGTATTTAGTTTTGCATGAGGTTTAAGCCACAATAATAAACAACATAACAGTATTAATTGTCAGGGGAAAACATCTAATCTGATGAATGGATAAAGAAGATGTGGCACATATATACAATGGAATATTACTCAGCCATAAAAAGAAATGAAATTGAGTTATTTGTAGTGAGGTGGATGGACTCAGAGTCTGTCATACAGAGTGAAGTAAGTCAGAAAGAAAAAAACAAATACCGTATGCTAACACATATATATATGGAATCTAAAAAACCGGATTTTGAAGAACGTAGGGGCAGGACAGGAATAAAGACGCAGACGTAGAGAATGGACTTGAGGACACGGGGAGTGGGAAGGGTAAGCTGGGACAAAGTGAGAGAGTGGCATGGACATATATACACTACCAAATGTAAAATAGATAGCTAGTGGGAAGCAGCTGCATAGCACAGGGAGATCAGCTCGGTGCTTTGTGACCACCTAGAGGGGTGGGTTAGGGAGGGTGAGAGGGAGATGCAAGAGAGAGGAGATATGGGGATATATGTATGCATATAGCTGATTCACTTTGTTATACAGCAGAAACTAACACACCATTGTAAAGCAATTATACTCCAATATAAAATGTTAAAAAAAAAATCTAATCTGACCTGGAGTGTTTTTATTGTTTATGCATCTTACAAGTGACAAAGCAAATTCTCCAGTCATAGAAGAATGAGAAGAATGAAGCTAGAACACTCTCCACCCAGCTCTTAAACATGCATTTCCACGCCCTGTGCCTTCCCTCATGTTGGCCTCTCTGGTTGCACTGCCCACCAACCACTTCTGTGTGTCGTCCTTCAGGGCTGAGCAGTTGACTCCAGCCCGCCCACCCCCAGCAAATTCACCCCTCCCTCTGTGGTGTCCGCATGCCCTGGCCACACTGCAATCTCTTGCTTTGATGTGTGTCAGGAAGGCAAGCTTCCCAAGAGCAGAATTCGTGTCCCATTTCGGCATCTGCTGGAGAGCCTGACACCTGGTCAGAGCTCAGTAAATTCTTGATGAATCAGTGAATCTGTACATGAATGTATAATTAATTTGGTTATTTAAAGCTTTTACGAGGTCCCTCAGAGGGATGGCAAAAGCTGCAAACTCCTTTGGTGATTTCTAGAAGGCTGAGTCTTTTGTTTCTGTGAGTTCACTGTTCACTAGCTGACTGTTGCCAAGGTTGGCAAAGAACCAAATGGTGATAAATCTCCCACCCCCTAGTTTTTCCTACACTGGTTAGTTTGTGGCTCCAGAATGAACACCTGTGAACCAGGTAGCTAGAACTGAGTTAGATTTCCAGTTGTAGCCAGTGACCGTAGGCATGTCACTTAACCCCTCTGAAGCTGCATCTCCCCATCTGTGAAATGAAGCTAACCATAGCAGCCACGTCACAGAATTGTAAAAACCAAACGAGATAACATATGTTCAAGTGCTCTGCAAGCTGCCAAGTAGTATATGAATGGGAGATGTTGTGACTTACTATCATAGATATGTATAATAAATGGAGGAATGATGATAGAGCATGGGGAACTAATTATAAAATTCATAAGGAGCTATTGAATTAAATTTGAAAATTTTAGGAATCACGTTGAATAACCTGTTTTATTGGAGGAGGGGTTAACACTGATCATAACTTACATAGATTAGGATGAACAGTCCAAGGAATTGGATTCTTTCCTGTCCCAACCAGTTTTGTGGAGGCGTGATGTTTGTTGCAGGATGATTCTAATTTTATTTCTAACTTGTGCAAGCAACCACTCGTGGTGGAGTGTCTTCCTTCTGAGATAGGGGGCTTAGTACATGCAAAAAGCATTCTGGTGTACTGTATTTCCTTCAGCTCTAAAATTCTGTGGTTTGATATAAGGCTGGTTACTGGAAATGAATTCTGTTTTGCCACTAATAGACATTATAAAGTTGGAAGTGCATTTCAACAGAAAAAAAAAATCACCCCCCCCCCTTAACAAACCTTTGGAAGTTATAGGACGAAAGAAAAAACAATAACCTTGGATTAAATACTAACAGTACTTTAAAAATTAGCAATGCTCAAAATAGCAATCAGAAAAATTTGCTCTACTCAAAATTACTCACAAAGAAACACATACAAAGTAAAATATTCCACCAGAAACACGGATAATACGATTATCCACCTGACTATAACTCATAGACGACTGTTCATCTAATTCAATTATTCCTCCTGATTCCCTAGCATTTCCTTACAGTATTCTTGAGTAATTGAAGATAAAAATAAGTTACCCTAAACATTACAATATCTAATCTTCACCTAAAAATGGAAGTTTGCTTGAGGTCCAGAGTCTTCTTACTCTGATCCCTTCTACACAGACTGCTGAGTTAAATTTTCTTAAATAACAGCTCTGAACATGTCACTCTAGACCAGAAATCTTCAGAAATTGTGCCATTGTCAATCTGAAATACAACCCACTCTTCCTGGCACCCAGGGCCTCCACAGCCTGCCCCAGCCTGCAAGCACCCAGTTTACACTCTAGCCAAGCTAAACTACTCCCAGGACACAGCCCATTCTTGCTGTCCCCTGCACTTTTGTTAGTGGTTGCTTGCCATCTGCAGCCCATTCCCTTCTACCACTCCCTCTTTCCTGTTTCTGTAGGTCACAGCCATCCAATCTCACAAGTCCATCCCAAATGCTTCCTCCTCCAGTCTACCCCACCCCCAAGGTGGATGTGACCTCTGACTCCACCCACTAGGCTTATACCTTTTGTGTGGTACTTACACAACCTGCCTTGAATTACTTGTGAAATTGTCTTACCCTCCTTTAGAAGGTTTTTGAGTGGTTAGAGCCAGGGACTGTGTTTTCCTCATACTTAACTTTTCCTAGGTCCTGGTATGTATTATACTTAACAAATTATCAATAATTTTTCAAAATTAAAGCATTTAATCCAGCAATGATTGGTGTTAGGGGTCCAAGCTGGTGAAGGCCCTCTTCCTGGTTCATAGCCAGTGACTATATGCTCATATAGTGGAAGGGTCATGCTCTCTGGGGCAAGCTCTCTGAGGTCTCTTTTATAAATGCACTAATCCCATTCATGAGGGCTCCACTCTCATGACCTAAGCACCTCCCAAAGGCCCTACCTCCTAAAACCATCGCATCAGGCATTAGGATTTCAACATATGAACTGGGGGGGACAGAAACATTCAGAACATAGAACAAATCAAACTAAATCTTCTGATCCATGAGCATGGGTGTCCTATTTGTTTAGGTCTTCTTTAATTTTTTTCAAGAATATTTCACAGCTTTTGGGGTGTAAGTTTTGCACTATTTTATTCTTTTTGATTCTATTTAATTGGAATTGTTTTCTTAATTTCATTTTCAGATTGTTCATTGCTAATGTATAGAAATGCAATTGACTTTTATTATGGATCTTGTATCCCGCAACCTTGCTGAACTTACTAGTTCTTATAGCTTTTAGTGGATTCTTCAGAATTTTCTATATATATAAGATTATGTTCTCTGCAAATAATGGTAGTTTTATTTCTTTCTTTCCAATCTGGATGCCTTTTGTTTCAGTTTCTTACCTAGTTAGTCTAATTGGCTAGACTCTCCAGTACAATGTTAAACTGGTATGGCATGGACATCCTTGTCTTGTTACTCATCAAGGAAGAAAGCACTCAGTCTTTCACCATTAAGTGTGATGTTAGCTGTGGTTGTGGGTTTTTTCTAGATACCCTGTATCAGTGTGAGGAAGCTCCCTCACATTCTTAGTTTACTGAGTGTTCTTATCATGAAAGAGTGTTGAATTTTGTCAAATGCTTTTTATGCAGCTATTAAGATGATCACGTGGTTTTTTTTCCCTTCATTCTATTAATGTGATGTATTATATTAATTGAATTTCATGTGAAACTTGCATGATAATATGCAAACTTGCATCCCTGAGATAAGCCCACTTGGTCATAGTGTGTAATCTTTTCTTAATATATTGCTGGATTTAGGTTCACTATCATTTTGTTGAGGATTTTTGCATCTATTTTCATAAAAGATATTGATCTGTAGTGTTCTTTTCTTGTGATGTCTTTTTCTGGTTTTGGTATCAGTATAATACTGGCCTCAGAATCAGTTGAAAACTGTTCCTTGTGAACAATTCGAACAATTCTTGAAAAGAGCTTCTATTAATTCTTCTATAAATGTCCAGTAGAATCCAGTGGTGAAGCCATATGGGCCTGGGCTTTCCTTTGTGGGTAGTTTTTAAGTCACTAACTCAGTCTCTGTACTTGTTATATAGGCAACCTGAGATCTTAAGGGTATTAGGTTATATGAGGCTAGGACTTAGGAATGTCTTACCTATTGCTCACACCTTCCCTCCACAGGATTCCAAACCAAGGAAGCTATAAACACAAGAAAAGTAGCCAAAAGGGACACAAAGTACCTGTCTATATATATATATATATATATATATATATAGACAGGTACTTTGTGTCCCTTTTGGCTTAGTATATATATATACTAATTTATGAGTAAATGGACCAGTACCCAGCTACCCTTGATGCAGGAGTAGCAAAAATGAAGAAAGCAAGACCTGGGCCTGGCAGCTGAAGCAGGTCTTCTTGCTTCCTTCCCTTAGACTCTAAGCCATATTTGCAGAAGCCCCAGCCTTAACTCCCCTCTCAGGTGCAGGCACAGGAGAGGTAGAGCAGAAAGAAACAGACCAGCTGGATTTCCCTAAAGGACATAAGTCATAAACTGGTCAGCTCACTTCACCAAAGTGGGAACTACCAGGGAGCCCATTACACATTTAATGCACAATGATGGCACACTTGGAAAATGTAGCCCAGTGGGTGACCTTTGCCAAGTCAGACTGGCAATTCCTCCCTGCCAGATGCTAGGAAGGGAGATATAACAGACAAAGGCTGGAGGAAGGAGCCAAACTTCCTCTCCTACAAGGAGCAAAGCTGTGGATTATATCCAGTTCATTCTTCCAGTCCCAAACTAATGGTTCCTCTTTTTTAACAAATGACTCACACCTGTTAATTATGGTGAAAATCACAGAATGGAGGAAATCTGGCATAACTCATAAAAGAACCAACTCTAAAACTGGACAGACTAGCCTTTGTATCCTGGCTCCACCCCGTACTAGCTTTGTGACTATGAACAACTCACTGTCCGTCTCCAAGCCTCTGTCTCTTCACATTAAATGGAAATGATAATACTTGAAAGGGGAGCTGTAAAGATAAATGAGATAACCCACACGTATGGCAAGTATTAATATATGATTCCATGCATATTTCAGCATATGGCAAATATTAGCGCTCGGTAAATGTTTGGTATCGTTAATACCTTTAGGTACCTCAAAGATTGCAAGGCAATCCCGATGAGTAAACTGAGTCCCAGAAAGATTAAGTGACTTATCTGAGATTATACGTTTACTTCATGGCAGAAGTTGAAAAGGCTGTTCTATATTTTTAGGACTCTTCCTTTCCTTAGGAAAGGAGAACTGAGGAAGAGGGAACTGGGGGAATCATTCTTTCTTACTGGTTTTACAGCATGAACCTATGATTCCTCTGCCCACCTCAGTTCCCTCCGGGAACGTGAAATCTCATGCTCCTTCCCCAGGAGAAGTGCTGGACCCATTCCAGCCAGGCGTGGCCTCTAGGAGATGCCATCACCTTCTCTCAGTGTTGTACCCCCTTTCTTCCACATGGGATAAATCCTTCAGGAGCTGCTCGGTGCCCTCCACTCTTGCAGAAACTCTGGGGAAGCAAGAAGCTCCTTTTTCAATTTGACCAAATGACACATTCTTTCTGTGATACTGGAAAGAACCAACATTGCCCAGATCCATGGAAGTGGAGGTACAGAGGAATGTCACACAGATGCTGATCTCTGAGACACACTAGCCCTGCCACTGCCTCCACTCTCTCCCCACACCCCGCGGGGTCCTGGAGAACATCTCATTCTCATTTTATATTCATCATTTGAAAACAGAAAACCCAAAAGGAAATCTCAACATCCTCTGACCCTGAGTTGTACTCCTTATAGATCATATCCTAGAAATTGTGCGATCCTTCCATAGTGATGGGAGAAAGAACCCAGCAGCTGGCTGCAGTGGGATTTGGACTGATGATGGTAATAATAGGATGTCTGCAAAATCTGCAGCTGGGTAAGGAAAGATCTCTGGCATTTCATAATAATTATATAATTTGGTTATAGCATATAACTCTATTAAATATTACAAACATAATTACCAGCATCAATTTTAAATTTATTATAACTAGGTTTATAAAGAATAAGACTTTAAAGTAGGAAAAATTTAATGTTAGCTAACTGACATCTCATAATTCCTGTCAGTTTGAAATATTAATAGTCTTCTATGATCATAACAAAATCTGTTTTTACTACTGTATAGCAGAGGGTAGTATACTCAATATTTTGTAATAACCTATAAGGGAAAATAATGTGAAAAAGAGTAGATGTGGGGGCTTCCCTGGTGACGCGGTGGTCGAGAGTCCGCCTGCCGATGCAGGGGACACGGGTTCGTGCCCCGGTCCGGGAAGATCCCACATGCCGCGGAGCGGCTGGGCCCATGAGCCATGGCCTCTAAGCCTGCGCGTCCGGAGCCTGTGCTCCGCAATGGGAGGGGCCCCAACAGTGAGAGGCCCGCGTACCGCAAAAAAAAAAAAAAAAAAAAGAATAGATTATATTCTATTGTGTGTGTGTGTGTAACTGAATCACTGTCCTGTACACCTGAAACTAACACAACATTGTAAATCAACTATACTTCAATTTTTTAAAAATCTGTTTTTAAACTCGTGTCCTGTAACTTTTAAACTCTTATGCTAAATGGAAAGCATCAGCCTAACATTTTATACTTTCTCGTAAAGCATTTCTTTATTCCTGAAGTCTCTAGGCATAAATGATGTCACTCGTAATTTATGACATGACTTGCTTTTAGCAGTACTCTGATCTGTGTGTTATTATTGCTATTATGAACGTAATTATAATTGTATCACTCCTGAGACGATAAAAAAAAGTTTTTGTAGGTCTGTATGCAAAGTATTTGAAGAAAAAGATTATTTTACTGCCTACCAAATGTAGCTTCAAGCAAGAACTATTGTGCAGGACCTTTTATAGACATAGATGAAATTCCTTTTGCCATTTGTACAGTGTTTACATTCAGGAAAGTTCACAGTTAAGTCTTTGACATACTGTGAAAGGATCTTTTGTTCTCTAGAAAAACATACTTCCTCATCCTTTGAGTCACCTTGTTTTTATTCCCTTGTTTACTTTTCAGGGGAAATAATGCCCCCTCCCACCCCCCACCCAGTAATGTCAAGGGAAGAACTGTTTCAGAAATCAAGATTGTTCTCCAAGAGGGAAAAGGGCTTGGTTATTGGCAGGAAAAAAATCAGAAATATTTTTAAAACCTGAACGAGCTAAATAATGTAATCTCAATCTTCAGAAAAATTACTTGGGTAGGATTTTTTTTCCAAGGCTAAAATAAAGGGAATCTTTTTTTATCATCATAATTAACAGTAATCAGGCTCAGGAAATCTGAGACACTCTACTTGGCGCTACAGACAGAGTCCAGAGGCACACTTTTCTGTTGTGTTAGTAGAGAGCTCCTCTGCTAACCTGTGTAGATTCTCTAAGACATGCATCACTTAATGTTTCCTCCTGGTTGGTGGGATCCAGAACTAATTTTATGATAAACTCAGACTAAGGCCACTCCTATCTAGAGTTTCTTAGTGATATTTATTTATCAACAGAAAATGTGACTAATTCCATGTGTGACTTCAAAACTGACTTTGAAAGGAGGAAACATTGCTCTTTTGTTCATCACCGTATGCCCAGTGCTGGCACAGTGCTCTGAACTTACTGGACACCCAGTAAACATTTGTTAATTGAATGAATGAAATAAATACATGCACCTTCAGGAGGACAATTTCAAATAGCACTCTTTTGAATGAACACATGTGCTTGCTTTTTTTTCAATCTTATTAGTCTGTAGATATACTCTATGTGTTAGTGTGGTTATATATCCTTACCTAATTTGCATAAGTGAAAGATTACTTGAGGTTTAGGGATTATCTATTCAAACCCTTCTTCAGTCACCCTATACCTGAGTCATCCAGAAAAATGAGAAAAATGTATCCTAAAAGCTTCTATTCCTCATTTACATCCTAGCTTGTACCACTAGCAGGGCATCAAAGGCGGTAATCTTCATGCTCTAGGACATTTCCATCAGAGGTATTTTTGGTCTGTAAATGCTAAACAGAGATATGCTTTACTACTGTTAGAAAAGCTGGTGTGTCGTATGTGGGACAAAGGGAAGGGACTGAAGCCTGCCCATCACTGTTAAGCCTTCTATACTGTCCTCCATTTACTCTTTGTAGCGCTCCATGTGACAGGCGATGATATCCCCATTTGACAGATGAAGAAACAGGATCTCATTGTGTAATATGGGGATACCTAATGTCCTATGGCCAGTAAGTGACACTGTCAGCTTTGTATCACAGAGCAGGCCTTGAGTCTGCAGGTCTTGTTCAAGATTAGCTGGTATAAAACTGATTCAGACCATATATAAATACTATATTTTACTAACCTTCTGGAAGAGATGCTAGCCCTTTGAACCAATGTCCAAATAACTGGTATTCATTACTTTCTATAAATCTGACATATATTAAGAAGGAAAAAGTGATTGTTTTTCAGAAATATTCCTCACTTTCTTAAACCATGATACGCCTTATAAAACATTGAATTCTGTAACTCTCAAGAACACATTTATTATTTAAAGACCATGTGATGGTAGAATAAAAAAGAATCTAATAGACCTGGCTTTTGGAATGAGATAGACTGGGATTTGAATCCTAGCACCACCAGCTAATAGCTGTGTGACAAGTTACTTAACTTCTCTAGGCCTTGGATTCCTGACCTGTGAAGTAGAAATAACCATGCCTAATATGGAGAATTGTGAGTATTAGAAACAATAAATATGAAGTACCTGGATTGTAGGGCCGTGGTCATGAATGTATTGTTCACAGTCTCTCCCCAATGCCTGGAACAGGCACATGGGAGACACTCATCATCAGTATACATTGAGTGAATGAATGAATGAATTCCTCTCAGCAGCAAGGTTAGGTTCCATTGTTCAACTCTGCACATATAAATCAGGAACATTCTTTCAGACACTTTAAAGAAAGAAAAAAATAGTACACATTTTCTTCTTTGCATTCTTGGAAATGCCTTTCTTCTTCCAGATGAATATCACTTTAACAAGTGAACAGTAAAAGTAATTGAAGAGCAAAGGCTAAGTTGGAATTTTTAGGCAATGAACTGCCTTTTCCTTGGCATATTTTATTCTCATCTTTTAAGGTACCCATCTCTCTCAGATCACTTGGAGCTGCCATATGTCTAGAAATGTTTTGAGTCTCCTTCATGCCACATCTTTTGCAACTCAAAGCAAACGTGTTTTCAAGAGCTCAGAAGTCATCAAGTTCTCATTCCAGCTGCCAGAGCCATAAAGGGGCTGCAGCATTCTGGGCAGAGAGAGCATAACGTTAGGAACATCAGTTTGGGATTTGTAATACTTGCAGTACCGTTGGACTTCCTGTGTGAGGTCATGAATGAACAGCAAATCATGAGCGTTAGTATAAGAATGGGACATAAGTGTTATTATAAGAGTTATTATAAGAAAATGGAGTGTTATTTGAGTGTAGAATTCTCATTCAGCCTAAATTTCAGAAAATATCCTTGATTAAAATCCTGAGTTACTTTTTCCCAATGCTGATATTAATCTGATATATATCTGGCACATCTCTACTGAAAAATGAATGTTTTGTACTAACCAGTACCTTTTTCACACTCAGAAAATAAAACAATAGTAATAATAGCTAACACATACAGCACTTAGTGCGGCCAGGCACAGTTCTCGGTGAGGATGTGTCTTAACTCTTTGTAACCCAACAGCATCCCTATGAGGTAGGTACCATTATTATCCTCATTTAATAGATGTGGTACCTTACGCAGCTAATTAAGTGTCAGGAGCCAGGATTTGAATCCAAGCCAACTGGTTCCAGTGTCTGTGCACTTAGCCACTACATTAGAGGACATTTTTGAGTAGCAGGAATACAGGTCTCTGTTAAGACTGAACAAAATATATATTCAATCATCCAAGAGAAGTGCCTGTAGGCAAGGCAGACCACCCCCCTACACTCCCTGACCAGGGATCGAATCCATGCCCCTTGAGTCTTAACCACTGGACCGCCAGGGAAGTCCCAACACTCTGTTTTTCTTCACGTGCAACACACACACACCTAAGTATCACTTGTAGATTGAAGGCTGATATGAGGAAATCCTCTGAAAGAGCCTTCCAAGGATTCTCCCAAAACTAACAACATTCACCTCACTTCCCTGGGGGAAAAAATGCTGTAATATAATAGCACAATACAAAACATCTGAGTTAGTCAGCTCCCATGCTAAAGTTCTTATCTTCAGATTCTGATGAAGTCTGTCTTTACGAACTTCCAAGCAGAATTATTCGGTTTTACGTATAATAGGAAACAAGAAAGGAGATAGCAGATTCACTCCGTCACAGGGGCTTGTTCCTTAAGAGCTGCACTTACCCAAACTCACTAAAACATTTCCTTGTGGGAGTGATCATCCCGCTAGGGCCTCTTCCAGCACATGGGCCACCATGCAGAACTAGAGAAAGGCTCTCCTGGGGGGAGGACGGATTGCCAAAGGGCCCTCTCTGGATAAGCCAGTTAGGAAAAGATAGCCACTTCCTCCAGGCTGCTCACCCCAGAGACTAGCGCCAGTGATGGGAGCACGGTGGGAATTTCAGCCCCAGTCACATGGCCTCAACGTAGGACTGTCCCAGCCCAGCAGGACATATGATAAACTGGTTATTAGTCATTTCATTTCTATTTGTCTTATTTTATGTAGAATGTAGTTTTGTAGGATCCCTCTGATATTTGGGGAATATAAATTCAGAATATATGATCATATAAAACATTTGCATACCAGGAAAAGGTTTTCCCACTCCTCCCACTTACTGTTTTGTTTTTTGTGGGTTTTTTTTGCGGTACGCGGGCCTCTCACTGTTGTGGCCTCTCCCGTTGCGAAGCACGGGCTCCGGACGCACAGGCTCAGCGGCCATGGCTCACGGGCCTAACCGCTGTGCGGCATGTGGGATCTTCCCGGACCGGGGCACGAACCTGTGTCCCCTGCATCAGCAGGCGGACTCTCAACCGCTGCGCCACCAGGGAAGCCCCCCCACTTACTGTTTTTTAATAAAAGTCTTCTTTGCATTATAAACCCATAATGCATTCTAGAACACCACACAGTATGAATTCCAGTTAGCACGGCTAGCTCACTACCTGAGATCTTGGGGTTGCCATGGGAGACGTTATTCTCATGGTCAGAATCTCCCAAGATTGATGGAAATTGCTTTCTTTTAATAAATAGGAAGAACATAGCAGCCGCCTTAAAACTAATCATCGACACCACAGCAGTAACGGCTCCTCCCTGGTAAATACATGTTATAACACTTTACAGAAAAGCTGAGCCAGGACACCTAAGAAGATTTAGAATTCCAAGCGAACTTGACCTGCTGTACATGACCCTAACTGAGCAGGTCCCCCAAACATCAAATTTCTAAAGAGATTGCAAAGTGAAATAATCTGTCTGACTTTGACTAGCACTGTGATTTTTCTCAAAGCCGGTGATCTCTAAATGCTTTGAAAACAAATTATTTTTATAGAGTTAATCTTTTAGCTGTAATTTGTTTTGTTTTATTAATACTTAAGGTTACCTTTTCTCTGAAGGAACTGTTACTCTTACTCGAAGTGCTTATTCTAGTACACTCCTTGCCCCAGAAGATGCCTCCAACCCTTTTATCCAGTTCTTGCCCACAAACAGCGTAACTCCCCTGCTCTTCTTGTTTGTTGTTTGTCTTCATCCAAGTAGGTACTTGATGATTTTTTTACAATATACATATATATCTTGGAAGAAGAAAACAAGGATTCTTTGGAACAGAAAGTGTGCTGTTCTGTGTAAGCGTGTCGTCGATAAACCCGGTGATTATCAGAAATCAGGACTGGATAGGAGAACTTCTCAGACTGATTCCCTGTTTCCCTCTAACTTGTTTTTGTTTATCTTGTCCTCTGTTATTGTGGGTTTGTTGTTTTTTTTTTTTAAATCAGAATGAAGCAATTGTTTGGATACTTTACATCAATAAACTGGAAATAGCACTTTCCAAAAGTAATCTAACGTTTCATCATCACCAGAATAATCCACTGGCTTGACTTATTATCTGGTGATAATTGCCGCCAAACAAAAGATAAATCGGTAAGAAGCCTCCGACTTTGAAATTTATTCTCCTTGCTCTTTTCAATATAAACAAATCAGATATGGGACAGAAGCTCCAGTTTTAGCGTTAAGTAGCCTGGTCACTAGATAAAACTCATCTAGTGTGTTTAAAAATAGGCCCAAAAGCTAGAAATGGAGATTTTTCACTAGCAAGCGTATGATTTTTAAATCACTAAATTGGTTCTCCTATATGTTTCAGTTAATCTACCAACACTTTGAATGATTACTGTTTTTGCCAGATTGATTTATTTTCCCTCTTAGTCTAGCTATCTTTCAGGTTTAGAACTTTCAGGTTTATTGAGCAAAGGGAGTATCCTTAAAAAATTCATTGCAGGGCTTCCCTGGTGGCGCAGTGGTTGAGAGTCCGCCTGCCGATGCAGGGGACACGGGTTCGTGCCCCGGTCCGGGAAGATCCCACATGCCGCGGAGCGGCTGGGCCCGTGAGCCATGGCCGCTGAGCCTGCGCGTCTGGAGCCTGTGCTCCGCAACGGGGGAGGCCACAGCGGTGAGAAGCCCGTGTACCGCAAACAAAACAAAACAGAACGAAAACAAACAAACAAAAAAAAAACAAAATTCATTGCATCTTGGTTTGTGTAAGTGTACCAGCAGGAGAATTTTATCACTCCCTCGGGGTGACTCAGAGCCCTTCAGATCTGGCTGCCTGTTAAACTATTTCTCTTTATTTATGGTCTGTGTAATGTGTAGGAGAGCGAAAGTTGGCCCTGGTGAGCGTTCCCTAAGCCTGCACATTGCTTTGCTTTTGCTCCAAACACTGACGTGAGTAGACTACCACAGACCAAAAGGTCACTTTGCCATTTTGTTCAGATTGAAAAATACTTTAGATAATTATCTGTCTTTTGTATCTAAAAAGAATAGGAGCAGGGGGAGGGAGTTGTTTCATTTCCTTTGCTAGACTGCATGGGGGCTCTCCTGAAATTGTGAAACAGAGTGGAGATGCCGCCCACCTCAAGACCATGTTGCTCCCAAGCGTGGCCCACCCATTTGCTGATAGGTTGCTGTTTCTGGAAATCCTTTGTTCTTACAAAGATAGCTTACTTTACGCCCTGAGAGTGTACCTCAACGTGTATGAGGCCAATCTGTATAAATCAGATAATATTTCCTCCTCAACTATTTCAGAGGTTGCAAACATTTATTGAAAGGCACACCATGTGGTTCAGCTATGGGCTGTGGGCCGGTGCCTTTAAGGTGCCTAGAGAATGGAAGAGGGAAAGCCACACATGGGTGAGTAAGACTGTTGTGTCACAAAGGACAGTAAGGAGAAGGCTAGAGTGCAATGAGAGCCCAGGGAAATGAAAGCAGCTTTTGTCTGGGAAATTTAGGAACGACTTCTAGAAGGTGTCATTTTCAGGATTATACTCCTCGTGTCCAGATACCTGCAATTTGTCCAAATTATAGCTTTGGATTTCATTAATCTACCTTCCTTATCGTTTTTTTCACAGCCAGCCTCTCTCTCTCATACTTAATCATCTCCAGGCAGATGGCTGTATTCCACAAAACTTCTATTTAAAGGAACGTGTTTGGAAATTTTAAAATTCTGTTGACTTTTTTAAAAGTCTTTTAAGCCTAATCTCCATGACTTTCATACAGTCCCTACTTTCTTCAAACTTCAAGCTACACTCTCCCATATTCTCAGACAATATTTCAGTCTTGTGCTTCTGAAAGAAAATAGAAGCGACCAAAATGCAGCTCCTCCAACTTCCCAGGCTCAGATGTACAAGCCCGCCTGCTTGCCCGCAGCTGTGCCAGGACCCCCGCCCGCTCCATCAAAGGCCGGTCTCTCCTCCCACCTTCACAGGCATTTTGCTCCATCCTTTGTGTCCTTCGTTCTCTCTCCTTTCTGGATCCTTCCCATCAGTATTTGAACACGCTCTAGTGTTGCTCTAGACGCCACAGGTCTCATTTGCTATCATGCTAATTCATGTGACTCTAATCCCTTTCACAGCAAAGCCTCTTAAGAGAACTTTCTACACACACAGACCTCCAGTCACTCACCTCTCCATCTAATGACTCCTGTCCCCTTCCCCCGCCTTCTACAGAATTGCCCTTGCTGGAGTACCAGCTAACCTCCACATTGTTGAATTCCATGGGTACCTTTCCAGTCACCATCTCTTTGGCCCTCACGAGCATTGAACTCTGCACACTCTCTCTGTGTTGAAGCCCAGTCTTGCGTTGGCTTCCTTGATAACCACAGCCTCTTCCTGACTCCCCTTTGCCTCTCTTGCCTGCCCTTCTCAGTCTTTTTTGCTGATTTGTTTCTCTCCTGGGCCACTACCCTTTTCATTCTGAAGGCTTTTTTCAGGAAACTTCATTCACTTCCATGACTTCAGGTGGCTGGTGCTTGTAAAATATGCTAACAAATAAAATAGAGAAATGGTGGGAATTTATAAAACTGTAAAAAAAAAATAGAGTTCTCCCTTTTCTTCTGTTTTTTAATAATTAATAATATGTCTCTACTGCATCATATATTTGAACAATACTTTATGTGTTTTAAAAGCATCTTTGCATAGATATAAACATGTTTCAAACTGGAAACGACACATGGGGGCCTTGCTGAGTACAGCCCCCTTCGTTCTGTAGATGCAGAAACTGAAATACAGAGATTAAGTACTTTTTCTAGAGTCACACAGCTGCTTTGTGTCTTATTTGAACCTCACAACAACTCCACGAGGGCATGTGCACTTCTTAACTATTTAAGAGATGAGCAAGCTGAGTTTCTGAGAGTTTGAATTTTTCCCATTTGCATAGCTAGAACTGGAACTCAGGTAACCTAGTTTCCAGGCTGCTGGCATGCTCCGTACTGCTTCTCTGCATTCCTAGGATTGGTACAATTAAATTATATCCAAAATTAATTAAATTATATTTAAAAACTGAGATTGTCTTTAAAAAGAGAGAGGCAAACACACAACAACAACTGCAGCGTGGACCGTTACAGCACGGCCTGATTATGAGGAAGAGTAAGAAGTTAGGAGGAATTTCACATGATAAAAATTCTAAGTGTTTATCTAAAGACTGAGGTAGATAGGTAGGGAGGTAGGCAGGTAGGTTGTTTTTTTAAATGTACCTGCTTATTACTGGTGAACTGATACCACAGTGATCGATGCATTTCTCCCTGATGTTCTTCAATAAGGGAGAACAAGCTTAGGAGTGATGACCCCTAACTTCTCCTTTGGTTATTGGGGTTTCCACATAAACCTCAGTGTGCTCTGATTAGCTAATTCTGCTTTGACTTGGCGGAATAGGTGGATTAAGGGATGAGGCGTTTCATAAACCTCAATGAATATGCCCTTATGCAGGTAGATTGCACGGGGTGCTGTAGCAAGAGCTGTTTGAGCACAGACGAAGGTCTGTCCGTGTCAGCTATCACCTAATCCCCTTGTGTCCAGCTCAGCACCCCTCCTGCTCTTCCTTCTGCCTGAAATCCCCAGCCTCCTGGACTGCCCACCTCTTTCTCTTACTTCAGGATTCTTCTTGGGCATTGCCTCTTCCAGGAAGCTTTCCCTGATACTTGTCCCCCAGAAACTAACACAACATTGTAAATCAACTATACCTCTATATATACATATAAAAGATTTAGCTCACTTTCACTTTCCCATCCCTACTGTATGATACATAGTTAACAACTCCCTACCCCCGCTATATGATTCACACATCCTCTCAATAAATTTGTACTGGGATTTTGGTTAAACCAGCGTTCGTATTGTGATGAGTATCAACCAGAAGAATCACGTAGTGTACTTAAATTCCATTTTTGCCAGTCATGCCCCTTGATTTTCGGGTAAAGAAAGCTAAGAGGAGATAAGTAACTTTGGCCAAAACCATTTCACCAGTTAGTACCAGAACCAAGATCAAAAGCCAGTCTTCTATTTTCCAGTAAAATGCTTTTTTCCGTGACATCGAGCTGCCTCTCAAAAAAATTTTTTTAAGTTTAGTCTTAGTGAATCAATTTGAAGAAAAAACAAACTTTTACATGATTATATCAAAATATTCTTTACACTTTTCTTTTATTTTACTCAAATTGATTTCCATGACAGCTCGTATTTCCTATAAACTAGGATCAAAGTAAATGTAGATAAGGATCCCTGTGTAAAGAATTTAGAACTAGCGAGAACTTAGTCTGGTTTTTCACTTTGAAAATGAGTAAAACTAAGGCCCAGAAAGGTTGAATGATTTGCTCAGCATCACACAGCAAGTGAGGGGCCACACCGGGCTGCAATCCGGCTTCAGCTGTCAGGCCCGTCCTCCGTCTGCTGCGTACCACCCTCCTCTGAAACACTACTTAATTCCTCTCAGGCACTTTCTTTCATTTAAAATCTGTCTCTTACAGACGCCTGATCTCATTCTCTATCTACATTAAACTTACTCATCCCTAAAAATGACATTAAGACGTCAAAATAAGTCGGAAGTGGGGTATAAAGCGTGTTTTTTAAAACCAGGGTTCTGATAAGCTACTGTGCTCGGCCACGCAACTAGAACACTACACTGTGTTAGCAACTGGGGTACGTGATGTCAGTGGAAGGGGACAGGACGAAAACATTCCTAAGTGTCATACAGCATTAGAGTCACACCACAGAAGTCAGCACAGACAGTGGGAGGACGCAGGGGACGTCTGGCTGCCACTCGCTCACCCCAGTTCAGCCCCAGGGCCCCAGGTTAATTTAGGGTCTCTGTACTTTGTCTTACGTTCTCTCCTCTTCCCTCCGATGACCCGTTTCATTGCCAGGTGGCCAGGTCACGGCCACACATACACAGCTTCACATCTGGAGTCCTCGGATGGGGGCACAGAGCGAGACGAGTGGGGTTGGGGCCCAGGGAGAGGGGGCGAGCCACGTGAGACAAAATGCAGAGGGAACTCGCTGGGAGGGCAGCCGGGGCTCTGTCCTGTAAGGAGTGTGAGTTCCAGGGTGTAAACAGGAAACGGGCAGAGTCACACTGTCGAAGAAACTGGAGAACTCACACAAAAGAGAAAAATGACAAACTCACTTATGTTTTATTATATAAACCCCTCACCAATTACAATCATTCTAGGAATCGTTTGTGTCTAATTACCATGTAGCTCAGTATCAACGATACATAACATAATTTGTGTCATAACTATGGCCTACATTTCATTAAAAAGCTTTACCCTCTGGTATTTAGTGTTCTAAGTTTGTTGCTCACAAAGAGGCTTCACAATCTAAAATTAAAAGAATATCTTGCAAAGCAAAACCCAATGGTATTCTTTTCTCCTCTCCCAAATTTCCTGCTTTCCAGTTTGCCTCCTTCGGTTCCAGGAGAGCAGTTATCAGGCTTCCATATATTCTTGGTGACATATACCCCGCTGGAGCCATTCTGCAGCTTTGGAATGGCCACAGAGGCAGTGCCTGTCGTGCAGCCGTTCACTTATTCACCACACATTTACTGAGCTCCTGCGATACGCAAAGACCAGGTGCTAAAGCTGATACGAAGAATAAGACCCAGCCCTGCCCTCACAGTATAGAACTGATGCCACTTTATATATGTGGCCACATTTTCCAGTGCACAGCCCGTAGCACTGATTTTTATCACTTAAAGAAATATTTTCTTTAAAAATGTATGTGCATGTATGCATACAATAAAGGCATACATTCCAGTTATTCAGTGTATGTATTTTGCCCACACGCTAAGTGGTGTTTCACACTCTCAGTCCATTTGAGCTAGTTCAGCAGCCTGGAAGGGTCCCTCACCCAGTGAGCTTAGAATAGAACCATAATTGCTGTCAGCCGGTGAGTGACATACCACATTCCCCTGAGCTCTGTGTATGTGCAGTGCATATGGCTTACTTCTCTACGGCCTCTCTTTATGCCAGTGTTTTGTATTCTGGTTAATAGTTTTGACTCATCATGGTTGTCAAAAAGTGTGGGAGACCAGGGGATAACGGGGGGAGGGATAAATCGGGAGATTGGGATTGACATATACACACTACTATATATGAAATAGATAACTAATAAGAACCTGCTGTATAGCGCAGGGAACTCTACTCAATACTCTATCATGGCTTATATGGGAAAAGAATCAGAAACAAAAAAAGGAATGGATATATGTTTATGTATAACTGATTCACTTTGCTGTACACCTGAAACTAACACAACATTGTAAATCCACTATACTCCAATAAAAATTGGGGGAAAAAAGTGTGGGAGAATGCTGGGCCTCCTGGAAGCAAAGGAAGACTGTCTCGCTCGATGTGAAAACACAGGTTTTACAAGAACTCCATGTGCCTTGAGGAAATGGTTGAGGAAACTCAGGGTAAACACCAGTAGACAATGACTTCAGAAACATTTAGAGTCTGAGATGATGAACCAACAATGGTATGAAGAATAGCTGGAAGAAATGATGGCTGGTGACATAACCTGACTTTAGCATAAACAAAACGGAAAACCATTTGCCAGTGTTTGATGATGGAAATACCTCTCCGTGGGGAGGACGCTATGATAACTTGTCCAGCACTAATTCAGTTAGCATTCCTATTTTCAGAAAAGAATTCCTCCACGCTAAATGTGTTTGCATGGAGTTGTACTCAGTGCTTTCAAGAATTTTTAGAACCTGGGTCTTAATAAAACCCCCTTTCGCTTCTCCCCACCCTAGTGGTAGGATGAGTTTTCTACCCACCCTTCCTTTTCCTTGCTACACTTAGCACCTCAGAGAATTCTGTTGACAGGGAAAACACAATAGTTTTAAAAACTGCCAAGTATGGGCTTCCCTGGTGGCGCGGTAGCTGAGAGTCCGCCTGCCGATGCAGGGGACGTGGGTTCGTGCCCCGGTCCGGGAAGATCCCACATGCCGCGGAGCGGCTGGGCCCGTGAGCCATGGCCGCTGAGCCTGTGCTCCGTAATGGGAGAGGCCACAACAGTGAGAGGCCCGCGTACCGCAAAAAAAAAAAAAAGAAACTATAAACACGGATAGAGAAATAACATAGGATGCACATAGGGTTGTATTCCAGAACCTCACATCAGATAGAGGAAGGAGGGTGTTTGCGGTCACGGTTTCAAATATTTTAAATTATTTACCAACCACATCACTTGTGCCAGAAAACAAAGTATGCATCGTCTCTAGGAGTGTTCACGCAGAAAGGGGGAGAGTAGACAGAATTAGGTTGACTCTGGGGAGGTGGGCAAAAGGTCCCCTAAGTCAGGAGGGAGGGCTGCTGGTCGACTTGAAGAAGCCTATGAGAAAGAACAGGAGTCCTTTCTGAGCCAGAGGCTCCACCCACTCCATCAGGGCCAGAGCCGCTCTGGGACAAGCCACAGACCGTCCCTTCTGCCTCTCACCTGTAACACCACAATCGTCCCATAAGCATTTGTCTTCAGGGCCAGAGAACAGGCCTAGCGTGCCCCCCGCCAACCCACTACCCTGTCCCCCACCTCAAACAAAGGAAAGAGGACTTTATTTCCCAGTCAAGGGCACTTACAGTGTGAATGCTCTTTGGGTTAATTATTTAGTGCAAATGAATAGCAGCTACAGCATAATTGTTTAATATTAATGATCGAAAATCAGATCATCCCCTGCTTTCTTTTCTTTTTTTTTTTTTTTTGCGGTACACAGGCCGCTCACTGTTGTGGTCTCTCCTGTTGCGGAGCACAGGCTCCAGACGCACAGGCTCAGCGGCCATGGCTCACGGGCGCAGCCGCTCTGCGGCATGTGGGATCCTCCCGGACCAGGTCACAAACCCGTGTCCCCTGCATTGGCAGGCGGACTCCCAACCACTGCGCCACCAGGGAAGCCCCATCCCCTGATTTTTAAGAACTAGGAGGGATTAAAGAGGGCAGGAAGTCATTGAATATTTGAAAGCAAATGTTGCCACCAGCCAGGGAAAAACTGGAGATAAATTACGTACTTGATGGCTTTGCCAGAGATTGAAATTGGGACACATAGAAACTGCCTATGGACAATGGTATTTTTGTCATGCGTTATCATTGTAGAAGCTGCATGTTGTTTATGAAAACTGGGTAAGGTTTTTTGTTTTGTTTCGTTTTTTAACAAGCTGTCTTCATATGAAGGACCATCATTCCTAGGGTCATGTTATGTGACTTTCACTGTATCTATGATAGAAATTTCTAACTTTCTATCGTAGAATAAGAATAACCTCAGACAATAATCTTTTAGGCAGATGTATTCAGTACCTTATTATGGTCTGTATTACCCTGTGCTGTGACTTTGTTCCACTTTATAAAACATCCTCCTGGAAGCAAAGGTCCTGTTTCTTGTTATCTCCATTATCTCAGTGAGTAGTAAATGTGCCATAAACATACACAGAAATGTTTGAATAAGAAAATGAATGAGTGAATGCATTGAATTGCCTGCTAATCATCAAATTGTAGGCAACTGTACTGATATTATTATGGCAGTTTTCGATGTCAGAACATTTAAAGCACATCTTCTGGAAGTAGGACATCCTCCAGAGATCAAGACCGTGGCTTCTGCCCTGCTGCCTCTCATTCATCCTGTAATGAATGAATCAATTAGTTTGCATGCAGTAGACCCCAAGTAGCAGAAAACCCAACTCACAGTACCTTAAACTAAGGACATTTCTTATTTGCTGATGTAGAAGACCAGAAGCAAGTGACTCCATGGCTGGTTCAGCAGCTCTGCGGTGTCATCAGGGACATAGCCTCCTCCATCCTCCCCTCTGCCACCTTCTTCTCATTGCCACATGGTCACCAGATGGAGACCACAGCACTAAGCATCACATTCTCACGCCGTGTGCCAAGGCAGCAAGCGCATGTACGTTGCAGGGGAGGGGAGGGAGGTCCATCCAGGGCAATGAAAGAGCTCTTGACATGAGAGGAAAATCTTTCCCGGAAACCTCCTGATTTTCTTACATCTCGGGTCGCCTACCTTCCCCTAGATCAATCAGTGGCAGAGGGGAATGGGGTGGCCGGGCTTCATCCCAGCTAACCGTGGTGCATCTGACTTCTATTTAAAAGGGAGAAAGAGGGAGTGGACATTGGGGAGGCAGCTAGAAGCATCTGCTGTGCCACACCTAGTCTCCAGTTGGAAAATAAGAATAAGCTGTGTTGTCCAGTCAGTCCTCCGAGAAGTAACTTTCCCTCCAAGATTGTATTCTGGCTATTTATGTCATTTTACTGAGGGTTTTTAAAAATCATGAGTTTGAGGAGGAGCCTGAAATATATGGGCCTTGCCTAGAAGGGCTTTCATGAGTCATGTCCCTTCCCTGCTCTGGCTTTGGGTTGCTTTACTCTGGGACATTTTTATGAGTTATAATTTACAGGCTCCATGTTTTTTCCATTTGGATTCATCTGAAAGAGGATAGCAGTTCTTATGATTATAGCACGCTTATCTAAAAGGAAGTAGGTTGTGTCAGCTGTGAGTGAGAAACATGTCAAAGGCCTTAGCGTGTGCATCCATTTGCATCAACAGTTGGTAAGAGTCCACAATACTTTGTGGTTTGGGAAAAATTTTGATCCATTTAAGTGAATACATTAAGGTCTATTTCAGTAACTGGATTGACTCACTTGAGCTCTTTCTAGATGAAACCAACCCTCGAAGGAAATGCATTCCAAGTCCTTCCAAAACACATCCTTCAAAGAATTCAGCAGTTTATCAACTTGAATGGCCAGAGGCTCTATAGCATATTCTGTCCCTAGGAAGCAAGCTTCCTCAAATAATAGGCCTTCCCTAGTATCTGTTCCAGTTTCTGTCCTGCGTTGGACTTTCCTAGACTTCCTGCCTTGTAACTTTTATGAGTCATTGTCAATTCACGTAAGAGACTCCCTAAAATGCTTTGGAAACCGCTTGTCAGGTGAGTTCCTCCCATCCACCTGGAGAAATAGACTCGTGTGAGTATAATGGCATTCATAAAATGACACAGAATTAGATAAACTCCCCAAATGCCTCGCTTTTAAGTAAGTATCCTTGGAATTTTATGGTATGTGTTTCTCTGGAATAAATCAGGTTTGGGCCGATGACTGTTTTTGTCAAGCATTTGTCAATTTTGAAACATCTCTAGACTCCCATTCGGGGTTGGTATGGGGCTGACTTGTTGTGAGCCACGCCATTCCCCAGCAGATGGCCTGGAAGACACACAGGTGGCAAAGTGCACACCAGTTCCTTTCTGCCCAGAAAGTTCATAGCAAATTTTCTGCCTCCCTGAAGGCCCATTAGAGGTGTCTTTGCAATTTTAAGAGTGTGATTTTGGAGGTAGCTGAGGGGGGCTATTTGATAGGCTTTTTCTTTTGCCTTGTGCCATCATTTTTAGTACTTCTTAAAAGGCTGTTCTCTTACAGCAGAATAACTGAATTGTCGTGAAATGTCTGAAGTAGATTGACTTTTGATGAAAGTAAAGTTACTAGACACATAGGACTTTGCTTTCTATACCTCTTCTGAGGTTCTTTTATTTATTTATTTATTTGTTTATTCATTTATTTATTTTTTTATTGATTTACAATGTGTTAATTTCTGCTGTATAGCAAAGTGTCTCACTTATACATATATATACATTCTTTTTTATATTCTTTTCCATTATGGTTTATCTCAGGATATTGAATATAGTTCTTTGTGCTATACAGTAGGACCTTGTTGTTTATCCATTCTTCTATTTATTTTTAATAAATAATATACACACACACATACCCTAAAGTGAGGAAAGGTGTTCAGAACAGTTATTCCAATAATGCTGTCATTGCCCAGACCATTTTTGGAACTTCATCTTTAAGAATTGGCTTGTAGAAGTATCTCAACTCTTATAAAGCAAACTAGTCTCATTATTGTATAATTGTGCCTGGTTTTGACTAAACATCCCTTATTTACCACATTTTGAATCGTTGAATCAGCTAGAGCATGTCAATGTTAGGTGGAATGGAAGAAATTATTTAGTTGAACCCGCTTAGTTTCTGATGAGAAGGTTGAGACCCAGAGAAGTTAATTGACTTTCCAAACGGTACAAAGCAAATTAGCAAATAGTTCATACCAGAAATCGGCTCCAAGTATCCTTTAGCTATTTATTAAAAATCAAATCTATTTTTAAAGAATACAAAATGGCCACCATTAAAGATATTCAAATAGAATCTGCTGTGGATTCTGCAGATCCTTCCAGAAACAGTCCAGAAGTGTTTGAGCAGCATTATTGTAATAAATGTGTCTTCATGTATGAAAAATAAGCTTACCATCTTATTATAATAAACGTATTTCCATATGTAAGTTCCATATGTTTGTTTAAAAAAAATCAGTTAGACTGTAGTCATAACCTTTCTATAGATTTCTTAAAATGACAACAGAATAAAACTATTGCAATTTTGAAATGTTTCTTGTTTTTCTCATTCCTCACGGGAAACATCTATAAGACACCGCTAAGATAACCAGACATTATCTCCCCGGCTGAGGCAAGCTTGTCCTTGTGCTGTGCTGTCTGATGAGATACCCGCTGGCTACATGTAATTTAAACTTGAATTTTAGTTAATTAAGTAAAACTTAAAAATCACGTCCTCGAGTACTCAATAGCCACACTGGGCTAAAAGCTACCATGTTAGACATCTCAGTTATATATATTTCCATCAACACAGAAAATTTTCTTGGTTAGCGCTGGTCTAGAATTCTCATAGTCAGTATACTTATTTTAATTTACTGATTATCTCTTACACTGCCTCTAGAAAAGCTGGAAAGTCGTGGCAAGTTTGGGGGACAGTATTTTAAATGCTTATTTTTTCTCTAAATGTTGCTAGCTATTCTGCATAGTTTAATTTTTAAAAAGAAGAAAAAAATTATTTTCACCCATTTTTTCGAGCATGATTATATGTGTGGAATTCATATCAATTGTCATGTCCTGGCTGCAAAATTTTAAAGTATGCTGAAGTTATGGCAAAAACTCTGTTAATGATGCCAAAGCTAAGGGTAGAAAGATCTGGTTAATTAAAATCTCTTTATGATGTCATAACATCTGAAATGAACTGGTCCAGACATAAGACAATGGAAGTTAGGTTGAATTCGTTCTTAATAGCCATTTTATTTGCAAAGGCCTTAAATTATCTACCGATCTTCGTTAATTCTAACCTCCAGAATGAAAAGTCCAGTTACTAACAAGGATTGGGTCAGCTCTCAAGACTGGCCTGGCGTCATGCTACAGGTCTATCTGCAGGCTCTCCTGTTCCACTGTAAGCAATTTGAGGGCAGGGACCAATCCTCCATGGCTTTTGTTGGCCCCATGGTAGTTCAAATGACGTCTTGCCAATACATTTCCCGTTAAGTGTTATTTGAACAAATAAATAAATGTTTGATCTGGTCTGCCTTGAAAAATCATTGTATTTGGGAGCAGGCTCATAGGGCACATGGATGTGGCTGCCTCAAGTTCTTTTCATCTACTGAGCTGACTGCTAGGATGGAATTCCTGCGTGGTTATCAGTCCTTTTGGTGAATCTGTGCCGAATTAAATTAAGGACCAATGAATGAGCCACAGGCTCTCTAAGAGGAAAGCTAGTGCTGCGTATTCTGTTGGATTTGCAGGAATAGTAAATCCAGTTTCAAAATCGAGATGAACTAGGAGAGCTATAAATACCATAATAAAATTAGAGTGGGTCCAGGAAATAAGCAGTTTTCAGTGTCTGTGTGTATAACATATATCACTGAAGCACACAAAGATACATTTTCTGTTTTTCTTTTCCACATATTTTATATAAAGTGGCATTTCTCTGAGGAATGGGATTTCTTGGAAAATTAAATAGGTAAATGTATATCTGCTGTGACTCGGCTAGACCAGCTGGGCAGTGATCCTTTTAAACCATTGAGAGCTCTCTCAGTCAGTCTCTGGAGAGATCCATTTCCCCTGCTTCCGGTGGGTCTTGTTCTTTATGTAAATGCTCAAGGCATACTCTGCGCTAGAAGAATTCTGAAGCTGTAACCCAGTCCAGCACCTTTTCTTTAAAGAATATTTTTTAAAATTAAACTTGTCTCCTTCCCAACTAAATGGATGTAAAATCCGGTGAAACTTTTGCCAGACACTAACAGCATCTGTTGTGTCCTGTGGCCTGAGGTTACGCCATACCTTAAGGACTTAGGGGGAAACAATTCTTTCTGTCCTGCAGCTCCTGGTGTTAGTCACGGAGAATGATAATGTCTTACTTCTTCATTTTTAGATAACAATCAACAGAGAGAGTGGTGAAGACGTGAGTTCCCCCAAACACGGCAAGGAGGACCCAGACAACATGCCGCATGTGGGCGGCAATACTTGGGCTGGTGGCACAGGTTCGTAGCGCGGCCTTCTCCTGGGTCAGGCTTCCAGAGACGTCACAGCAGCCCCAAGAAGGCTCAGGAATCGGCCTGCCTTCTCTGTCTCCCCCGTTAGTCGGCTGGAGTGTGCCTTTGCCCTCTGTCCCAGCATGACATCAAGACACGGAAAAACCCTGGCATTTGGAGTCCCGCAGACTCTGCTACCCTCTGACCTAAGACCGTTCTGGTCCTCCCAGGGTTGCCTCATCCATAAAAGGGGCATAATATTAACTGCCTCACAAGCTTGTGATGAGGATTCAATGAGATTATGATTGTAAAGCGCTGAGCTCGAGGCCTGGCATGAAGAATGTATTCATTAAAAGTGTTAATCCCCTCTTTTAAATTCCATGCCCTTGGGAATCATGCCAGAAATCGACAGTACATTCTTTCTTGACCAGCTGACTTTGAAAAGAAATGGTCCTGGTCCTCCACATCTCAGAAGTGAGCATGTTGAGGATGCAGGGTTTTGAGATAAGAGGGGTGGTTGTGGTCTGAACCGATGACTGGGGTCCACTCCTTCCTCTTGGCTGCCCGAAGAGAGCATTGTTCCCACAGCTGCCGCTTTCCTCTTTCCTCTGCGGCAGCTGGAGCAGACACATCTGCAGAGCCGCAGGAATAGGGCCAGACTGTGTGCGCACTGTCTGATCTTATCACGGCCATGAGCGGTGCTGGCATGAGCTCTGTTCTTCGCCTTCCCTGAGGTTGGTCTGTGCCTCTTGGCCTTGACAGCCTCGGGAGGAAATGGGTTTCTGTGTTCGGACAATGTGCTATCAAATCGGCCTGTGGACTCCTTGCCTGCTCTGTTTATTCATCAAGCATCAGCTTGAAAGAAAGGATATTTTGAGAAATGTCCTTTGATCTGGAAGTTAGTGTCAAGCCAGCAAGATTTAATCCATGTGGAATGCATTGTGGGACGAGCTGACCAGATGCAGGTTTCCCAGCAGCCGGCTCTCCTGCAGCGGACGTTCTCGCTTGTTATTCAGCTTGTGTCTACTAGCTCACGCATCTGTCCAGGCTGAAGACCCTGCTTTTGCTTCCCCCAGCCTTTACTTTTCAATTTATCAAGGCTCTTTTGCTGCAATTTTTTTTTTCTCTTTGTCAGTCTCTTCCCTCAGAATTCTCTATATTGAACTGAGCTCTGACCCAACAACTCATTTGATTCCTTCTTTGTCATCAGAACCCATCCATTGCCTCTCTCCCCCTTATCTTAACAGATTTAGGATGTTCAAGGTTAGCCTCAAGATTATACCTTGAAGTCTGGACTCTCTGGCAAGCATTTTCATTTAAGAAGTTCAAATTGGGCTCCCCTGGTGGCGCAGATGGTTGAGAGTCCGCCTGCCGATGCAGGGGACACGGGTTCGTGCCCCGGTCCAGGAGGATCCCACATGCTGCAGAGCGGCTGGGCCCGTGAGCCATGGCTGCTGGGCCTGCGCGTCCGGAGCCTGTGCTCCACAACGGGAGATGCCACAGCAGTGAGAGCCCCGCGAACCAGAAAAAAAAAAAAAGAAGAAGAAGTTCAAATTAAAGGCTCTTGGAAGTGGAGGACGTGAAGAACTCTGTCCTCACGCCCTCTCCAACCCCGTATGACTTTGCCAAGGGACCATGCTTTCCCGTGCTGTCCGTCACCCACACCAGCCTCTAAACGGTTGTGGGTCCTTTCCTCGTTTCACCAAAAACGATGTCATCTCAGCGCCCTTGAACTTTCAAGCTCTAATTCATGACCCACCCATACCTCCAGGAGGAAGGGAGTCAGGTCCCAGAAACCTGACTCTGTATCTCATCATCATCGTCCAGTTACCAGTCCCCTCCGCCTATAGGCCGTCCACAAGTGACAGCCAGGAATCACACACATCCAAGACGGAATTTTCCACCAGCAATTTCTAAATAAAAATGAAATAAGATGTGCTGGAATCAAAGGATAAATATACTATAATTAATAGGCTGTTCTCATGGTATTTCCCAAAAGGAAATGACCTACCTGGACTTTGATAAGGGAAGCAGAGTATGCCGAGTTCTTGCTTTTAACTTATTACACCACTTAAGTCTTCAAGGGAGAAAAGAAAAATGTAGCATAATTTAACCAAAGCCTAAAAACTTTCCAAATTTCCACTTTATGAGACTTAGAAATGACCTCATTCTATGTGACTGGTAGTTGTGTAAATAGTAGTAAGAGCAGTCACTTATAGAGTTCTTATTTTGTGCCATATACTGTTCTGAGCATTTTAGCCTCATGACAGTCCCACGAAGTAAATAATATTAGTATCCTCATTTTACAGGTGATGAGACTGAGCTACAGAGACGTTAAGGAACTTCTGTCAAGGACCCATGGCTAGTGCATTGGAAGCAGGATTCAAACTCAGGCAGTCTGACTTAACTATAGAATACTGTACTATATAATACTAGTATACTATACTATACTATACTGTAGAATACCTTAGAATACTGTACTATATAATACTAGTACTATATAATAGAATACTGTACTATATAATACTAGTATACTATATTATACTACACTATAGAATACTATAGAATACTGTACTATATAATACTAGTACTATATAATAGAATACTGTACTATATAATACTAGTATACTATACTATACTATAGAATACTATAGAATACTGTACTATATAATACTAGTACTATATAATAGAATACTGTACTATATAATACTAGTATACTATATTATACTACACTATAGAATACTATAGAATACTGTACTATATAATACTAGTACTATATAATACTAGTATACTATACTATACTATACTATAGAATACTGTACTATATAATACTAGTACTATATAATAGAATACTGTACTATATAATACTAGTATACTATATTATACTACACTATAGAATACTATAGAATACTGTACTATATAATACTAGTACTATATAATACTAGTATACTATACTATACTATACTATAGAATACTGTACTATATAATACTAGTATACTATACTATACTATAGAATACTATAGAATACTGTACTATATAATACTAGTATACTATACTATACTATACTATACTATGATATAATATTCAATATTATGTTGCCCCTCCAATATTGGATTCTCTTCTAAGTTCTCAAGTTATTTGTGAATGAACAAAAGAAACTGATTGCTAGTATTTTAATCATTATAAAGCAGGGGTAATAAACTGGTAGCCCAGGGGCCAAATATGTAACCAATCTAGCCAATATATGTATTTTGGGGGTCAATGCAGTGTTTTAAAATAATATGAATTTGAATGTATTTAGACAAGGCAAGTCTTCTCTAGTTAGCCAAATTCTCACCACTTCTTATAATATTACCTACCTAATCTTCTAGGCATTTAATTTTACATTAAAAGTTATACAATATTACATAATGCTCATTGTCAAGCATGTAAGCTTGGGTTTGTATTTAAAAACTGCCCTGAAGCCGGCAATGTTCATCTGTTGTCTATTATTCTAAGCTAAAAGTCAAAGTTAGTATAATAATTGGCTTCTAATCTTGGCTCAGCCACGGATACGAGGTCATGAGTAGGTGACTTAACCTCTCTGTGCATTATTTTTATCATTTGCAAAACAGAGGAAACAGGATCGATAGCCTGGTCATCTTTCTTTTATTTTAAGGAAAAATGAGGTTACATGTGAGGGAAGAGGAGTGTCGTTCACCGAATTAACAAATATATACTAAGTATTTGTGATGTTCAAGCCTCTTATAGGTACAGAGCTACAAAGATATGTAAAATATAATCCCATTCACACTCTAGGTGACAAGAAAAGAAAAATAAATTTTAAAGAATAACAAACAGTGCATAGGAGTATTGATCCCTGTGAGGTAGAGTCATCAGGTGAGGGGTCATGGAATTTGGACTGAGCCCTGAAATCTGTGTGGGATTGGCTGGATGGAGAAGAGGAAAGCGTCCTTGACAGGGGGATGCCCTGTGTTTCCAGAAGAAAGTCCTTTGACTGTTTAATTACTAGTTAAGTACAATTAATATACTGCAGAGGACTGCCTTAAAGCCATGATCTGACTTCTGTTTTGTGATCTGGATCAGACTAATCACCTGGACTTTCTGGTCTCCTCCCAGGGGGAAGAGACACTGCAGGTCTGGGCGGCAAAGGAGGTCCTTACCGGCTGGATGCAGGCCACGCAGTGTACCAGGTCTCTGAGGCTGAGAAAGATGCAGTTCCTGAGGAGGTGAAGAGAGCTGCAAGAGAGATGGGCCAGAGAGCGTTTCAACAGAGGTGAGTGGACCCCACTGCATCCGGAGCAGTGTCGGCCACCGTGGTGAAATGTCAGTGGACCCTGAAGTAGACCCCAAATTTGTGTGATTCGATTCCTCATGCAGCAACTTGGACCCACAAACTGAAATCCGTAGCCACCCGCCTCCCAGTGGAGACAGCCGAGTGAACATAATCTCCCACTCTTTCTACTCAGGCCCTTTTAAATGTATTAATTACATATGGTCGTGTAGAGGAAAGGCTTGAGCACGTTAGAAAGTAAAACCAGAGATACTTCTCTGCGGAGAAACTGAAGGTCAGATCATTCCATCCACATCTGTTCCCAGGCCACATAGGGAATTCAGATAATGCTGTATGATGGTCCCTTCCTGCCCTCAGGAATCTTGTAGATTCACGCGGAGACAGGACTCGTGTACACACACGCGCTCACACTCACACAGCCCCTGGTTAAGTGCTGAAGTCCTGTGGTACGGCAATGCAGCGAAGGGTAAGGTCCGTGGGCTGATGTGAGGTGAGGTCTGAGTTCAGCCAGTATTTGGACGTTCCAGGAAGGGAAAACTAAGGGACCAGAGGCGCCAGGGTAGGACGAGCAGGGTGACTATGGCAGAGAGAGCCAGCTCGCCTATGCAGAATAAAGGGTACCAGCTGGGGGCGGTGGGGAGTGAGGTTGACTGTGGAGTCCCTGTCAGTGGGTGGAGGCCTTGAAATCCAGGCCAACCAGCCTGTAGCTTTCAGATGTCCTGGAACCGTCCGGAGCCACTTTGATTGGAACCATCTAAAAAATGAGAAGAACCCGCATGATGCTTTCACTAGACATCCACATGTGTTCATCAGCTAAAAGTGAAAAGTACCCCAGGAGCAGCAAGATCTCCTTCAGGAGCGAGGGCACAGACGGTGGTCTGGAAGGCAGATTTACACCGCTGTGCTCAGTGAAAGGAGCTGGGTGCAGTGCAAGAAAAGCACACTGCAGGGTACGTGAGTTCCGAAAGTCCTCCCACGCAGGACATCTGGTTTTACATGACGTGCTGTGCTTATACATCCTGCAAGTAAACAGTCCAGAACAATGGGGACACAAAGATGCAGGTCCCTCCTGCCACACCCTCAGGAAAGCCTGCAAGGCTTAGGACCCTCATGTACTCAGCAGGTAGATAAGACGAGAGTGTCACTCCCAGCCCTTCTGCTGGCTTCCCTGGAGACCTCAGACAATTAATTTATCGTCACTGGGTGTCAGTTTTTTCTTCTGATGGTGACTCCCCTCTCCCTTCCTCTCAGAGAGGCTATGAAGACAAATCACTATGTTAGGAATGAAAGCAGTTTAAGCTTCTCAAAAAAAGGATGGGAGGGATCCTATAATGCAAGGTCTTGTTAGAATTAAAATATGGCTCTACGTTTCATATAAACAATAAATATTTATTTAGGAAAAGAACCAAATAATTAGATACACGTCATCATCTCCTCCCCAAATGATGAGTTCCTATTGTTTCCACGCTGGAAACCTCACAAGTCCTGTCTCAATTTTTGTGAAAGCAGACAAATGGATAGAGGAGTTCACAGGGAGAGAAAAGGACCTGTACGTAGTGCTTGGGTAGAAGTACACGAGCCCTTCTCTGATTTCCATGATAAGGGTGAGGAATCTGGTTCTATTAAGGACCATCGCGCCACAGGGGAAAGAAAGTAAGGAGCATCTGTAATAATAAGGCAACTAAATTTAGTGGCTATAAGGGAGGAAAGAGAAAAAGTGGAGAAGGGAATGAGAAAACCAGACACCTCTACTAAGCGCTGCAGAGAAGAATCTAAGTCCGCGTGAAAGAATACTGGAAGGTGGTTGAAAGACAGAGGAGATGGACAAGGGGATGAGAAAGGAGAAGATGAAATAAAAGCACATGGAGACCCTGAGAAAGACAGAAAACACACAGAAAAATGTTGCTTTCTACTTTCGTGTAGTAATAGTCCTATTTGATGGGTATTCAATTTAGTACCTGCTAAAGAGTTTTCTTAAACTTTTTATTATGAAACTTTTTAAACATAAACAAAAGTAGAGAGTAACGTATAATGAACCCTGTGGACCTGTTCCCTCAACCTCAGGAAGAAAAATCTGATTCCATTCCGAGTCCCCCATTCCATTCCGAGTCCGTGAAGCTAATTCAAGATTTTCTATCTTTTCATCGTAAATATTTCAGAGTGTGTCTCTGAAATATTTTACTTAAAAAAATACAAAACTATTATCAGGTCTTTAAAAAGTAGTCATTCTTCACTGTCATCCAATAGTTTTGGATGCTTTAGTTTTAAAGCTATTTTGCAGTTTTAGGTATGTGCAGAATGAGGTCAAGTCCCTGCATTTGTGCTTTTGTAGCACCCTGTACCTTTTCTCCATAGCTCTTATCACTTTTTCCCATAGTGTTATTATTTGTGTGAATAGCTTATTTCTTCTCCACTGACTTCAAGTTCGTTGACGGCAGGATATTTTGCCCTCTAGTATATCCCCAGTACCTACGCCCAGAACCTGGTACCTGGCAAGCACATACATATTTGTGGAATGAATAATACACACGTGCATACAAGTAATGGTATCACCCTTTCACACTTAATTCAAAGACTGGCTAAAACCAGACTGATAGCCAGACCTATCCATCAGCCTAGAGGTCTACCATATTGCCTCAAGGAGCCTAATTCTACTGATGCGTTCTTGATATTATCAACATAGTATTTACTTAGCGTTCATTTGTATCCGGATTTCAGCGAGATAGTGGTTCCTACATATCAAGAATTGCTTAACTCAGGAAGAGTAGCAGGTGGACAAGGGTAAGACATGTATAAAGCAGAACAGAGGTAGTAAACCAGTAAAACAAGAATGAAATAGATGGCGAGGTACTTTTACATGCTTGGAAAAGCGTTTAAGGTGGACACCAACTGTGGAAACTGTACCCACTACCATTTGCAAAACTAATCAGCCCTACACACTAGATTTCAGCTTGTGTTTGTTTTCCTCATAATTGATCCAAAAATGACCTATACGAAAAAGTAACATGAGAACTAAAATTCCCAGACTCTTACGTAACAATAAATATACCCTTTAAGAATATACTGTGCCAACAAAGTGCGGTCAGTCCGCATAGATTACTAGGATGTGAAGCAGCTGTGCCCTGAAGTTTTGTTCAGGGTTAAAGCAGCAGAAAGACCTATTTTCAGCTAGCTTTGTGGGTTTGAGAGTATTTGCACTGGGAGTCTTGTCTCAAACAGAGGCTAAAATGTCCTATTTTCTTTCACTGCTCCCTGCTTCGGTCTTCATCTTTCAGAATGTTATCAGCTTTGAACACCTTGTAGGTGATTTTTGTGAAAGCTGACACAGCTTGGAATATGATTTCCAGATCTCTTCTTAATTAGAGCAGCATGTGGTGTGTTTTGGGTGCCACGCAATCGTGCCAGAGGCATCCCTATAACTGGAGTTAATTCTGATCTCTCTACAATGGCCAGTCTGCCGGAGGTGACTTACTCACTGCCTGGCTCCTTCCTTGATATGTGTGTGTGTGTGTGTGTGCGCGCGCGTGTGTGTGTGTTTCCCCTGCTAAGCACAAGCCATGCCTACATTTTTTTTCTAATCTCCCGTCTTTGGAAAAGTACTAATCTCCCTTCTTTGGGAGAGAGCACATTAGCCTCCCAGGTATGAAGGGGTTGGTAGCATGTCCTGCAGTGTCATTGTGCCCAGCTTCTGTCAGGCTTGATACTTGAGACGTACCTTAATCTAATGAAAATTTATAGAGAGGTTTAAGAGATTGCCAAAACTAAACATAAGAGACATTGTTAGGAGGTCAAGTCCTATACACATATTCCTTTTCGTCCTTCAGAGCAGAGAGTAAATTAGACTTAGAAGGGCACCTTGGCATGTCACCTCAGGAAACAACCATTCAGATATTATTTACCTTTCAGGTATTTACCTTTTGATAGCCAGTGTTTTCAAAAGCGCTATCCAACAGCATTTATTGAATGCCACTGGGTACCAGGGTTTGTGCTGGTACTGGAGATTCTAAGAAAAAATAAGACATGTTCCTTACCCCAGAGGATTAGAAGAGAAAAAGTGAGAGTACATCACATGTAGTAAAGGTATTTTTCATTAAATTTTTGGCTCAGGTATACACACACGTGTGTGTACATGCATTTTTGTTTACTGGATCTCAATATAAAGCTTATTTCCTACTGTGGAAAATAAAGTTTGAAAAACACTATGATAGGGCAAAATAGACATATGTATTAAAAGCAATGAAGTTTATAGGTTCCATAGCAGATAACTGTGGAAGATATGTGAATGAGAATGATCATGAAGGGATTGAGCCAGACTTCATAGGATGTAAACTTTGAGCCGGGTCTTGACACCTGAGGTGGCATTAGCTAACCCAGCCAGGTGGTAGGGCAGGAATTGCATATCTGCCCTCATGGTCTAAGCCTAACATTATGTGATTCTAATAAGCCTTTAGTGCTCTGCCCTGTAATGGATGGATTCTTCCCAGCGCTTGGCCACGCAGGGAGGAATAGAGACCATTCATCCTCATTGAGCATTTGGGGGTTCTGTTCCAGCCCAAGGCAATAAAACTATACTCCTGATAAGAGTTTCAGCTCTACACCTAGGAACCATATCTCCAACATCATGTACACACACACACACACACACACACACACACACACACACACACACAGAGCAGCTTAGAATACTGTGCTGTGGTTAGGCTTTTGAGATATGCATTCATCATTCCCTGTCCTAGTATTAGTACCCTTTACATTTATAGAAATTTGTAGAAATGTGTATTATGGATAGAACACTGTAAAACCTTCTACTTATAATTAGTTTAAGATGCTGCATTTTAAGTAATTGAGTCTTATTTGTATTTCAGTCACTCATATCAATTTATTTTGAGTATCTGTTATGCTAGGTATCATGGTAGGCACCGTGCAGGTAAAGATGAGAAAGACTAAAGGAGCAAAGGGTTCAGTTGGGGAGACAGGAAGCAGACAACTATAGCATAGGTAGCAATGCTCTGACAGAGAAAAGCATGAAGTGATTCGAGAGCACAGAAGACAAATCTGAAGATCAGAGCAGGCTTCCTGGAGGAGGTGACCATTGATATGAGCCTTGAAGAGTTCATGGAAGTTAGTAGGCAAAGAAGCAGGGAAAGGCACTCTGGGTGGGAGAGAAGCCCATGCAGGGACTCAGGGACAAGGGCACACAGTGGGTTGAGGAAACTGCAAGTGGGCTGGCAGGGCTGCAGCAGAAGCAAAGAATGAAAAATGGTAAAAAGGAGCACTGTCCTGGGAGGACAGAATTTCAATGCCACAATAATATTAAAACACAATTATCCTATTAAAAGTACACCGTCAATTTCAGAAAACTCCTATATTTTACATAGCAACACATTTATTTACATTCTCTGGGCCTGAACTGTTATCATGATCAACCAAATATATGTCCTTGGTCCTAAAAAGCAACCCATGGGCTCTCTCTAGGAATCTGCCACACGAACTGACCATCTGCCAGCATCACGACACGTGTTTGGGATACAGCAGCAGTGTGCTACGGGGCTGAGTCATACTGGCTCATATGAGCCAACTGCACATTTCTTCCTAACTCAGTGCTCAGGGGCCTCACTACTGATAGCTTAACATCAACCACCACAGAAATCAACAAACACTACAAATCAGGGCCGCTTTTTCCTCTGCAGGGCGACTTACCCATTTCCTAGGGCATCACTGCACACACATTCCTCTCTTTTGAAACATGAGCTGGAGACATCACTTCTTGCTTTTTTTCCTCAAAGGCCTCCTGAGTTACCGAGGAGTTTGCTACAGTTCTTAGCAGTAGATGAATGGAAGTAAAAGATGCATAGGTACAGGCTTTCAGCTGTTGTCTTTTTTGCCCTCTGATTTTAGGTTAAAGGAGATCCAAATGAGTGAATACGATGCCGCAACCTATAAAAGGTTTTCAGGGGCTGTTCGACGGCAGGTGCACTCCCTCCGAATTATCCTGGATAATTTACAGGTAATCAACATGTATGGGCCAAGAAAATAATCTGGGCCCCAAACTAGACCCACCCCAAAGCTATTGGAGAAAGTTATCTGAACCCTAATCAGCCAGTCCAAAAATATTAGTCAATGCCAAAATGTTTGCATAAAACTGTGGGTCACTCTATGGCTTTCTTAGTTCAATTTGTCAGGTAAAAATATTTGACCTCACCTTTCCTCCTGTCCAGGAAGCAGTAATTTAACCAGTGACTCTAAAAGGCATCAGACTTCCTGATTCTCCTCATCTAGATCTATGAGTGTCCCATCTCTACTAGAAATCCACAGGTAGAACTCTCTCCCTACACATCATTTTGTTGTGAATGACTCTCCCAGGCAATGACAGGAACATTTTGGATCATCCAAGCTGTGCATCCCCTATGCACCCTGACCCCTCCTCCCCTGGTCCCCACATTGCCAGCCTCTTTGCCGTTTCATAGGCTAGTCGTCTCAGAACTAGTTCGTGTTGCTGTTGCCCCTAAAAATATTAAGAGGCTTCAGTATTTCTTTTTTTTAATATTAAGTTATTTTTGCATTTGATTTATAAGATAAACACCTCATGACAGAGTCTGTAAAAAGCATGTCTGTATTATCTGTGATAACAGAGACTAATAAGACATTTAGCATTATTAATAAGATTTCAGAGGATAAATTTTAAGTGAACAAACTGCTTTCAAATCCATTAGAAGCATAAGATGCTTCAATATATCTTAAGCAAAGATTTGTTATTTGGAGATTTTACACTTAAGATTGTGTCCTGACCAATTTGCACAGATAATTAAGGAAGGGCTAAGTATTCTGAAAAATCACAAATTATGTAAGATTGTTTTGCCTGAAGAGAGAGAGAAGCCACATTTCAGGGGAGAAGGGGCAGGGTTAGGAGCCAGGCTGTGGTGTGCTTCTCCGTTCTACTCTGGAATCTTCTGTCCTTTCCGTTGAAGTCCATGGCCTTCAGTTAGGCCCTTTCCCTCTTTGGTTCTTTTGGGGGGAAGTTTTATTATTATTTGCTAGTTATTGGAGGTAAGAAGTTTTCATTATGCACTTTTAATCTACCATTTCAACCTCAAACTCTGAGAAAGCCTTATTTCTAGATAGATCTAAACTACATCAGGAGATTAGGAAAAGCTACATCACTTCCAAAGGGTAAGGAAGGAGAAAGGTCTTTATAATGATTAACTAGATGCCTAATTTCAAAATCTAGGGAGTGTAAGACTTAAGTCGTTTGCTTTAAAAAAATCCATATACAGTTATTTAAGATAAAACAGCGTAAGATTTTATATAAATTATGTGAACAACATAACATTGAATGATTGGATTTTCTTCCATAGTCACTCACTTAAAAAGTACTCATTTCCCTGAACACTGAGGGCAACTTCTGGGTGAGCTCTGAGCTCCAGGTCAAGAGAGTAGGCAAATAAGACCCCAAATGAGTGGTTCACGGGAGATGAGGGTTATGGGAGGTATGGTGCTGGTACTAAGACTGAGGAGTGAGTATAGTCCCGTCATTCGTTCATTTCTTAAGTTCTTGATGGGATAGAAAAATAAAATGCAGGGCTCCCCTGGTGGCGCAGTGGTTAAGAATCTGCCTGCCAATTCAGGGGACACAGGTTCGAGCCCTGGTCTGGGAAGATTCCCACATGCTGTGGAGCAACTAAGCCTGTGCACCACAACTGCTGAAGCCCAGGCGCCTAGAGCCCGTGCTCCGCAACAAGAGAAGCCACCTCAATGAGAAACCCGCACACTGCAACGAAGAGTAGCCCCCGCTCGCCACAACCAGAGAGAGCCCGCACGCAGCAACAAAGACCCAACGCAGCCATAAATAAATAAATTTATTAAAAAAAGAAAAGAAAAAGAAAATGCAGTCCCTGCCCTCAAAGAAGGAACTTAAAGAAGACAAGCAAACAGTTTCCTAAGGTCTGTGGAGAAGTATGTGCTTGATTCTATGGGATGAATGAGAAAAGGCTTCACCGAGGATGCAGTGCTTGAGTTCACTCTTAAAAGATGCTGAGGAATTTTCCAGGTGGTTGAGGAGTGAGGGCATTCCAGACACAGGACACGGCACATACAAGTGCACAGAGGCATGAGAGAGCACAGTGAGTTCAGAGAATAGCACGTTATGCAGTGTGACTGCGAAGACCGTGTTCGTGGTGGGGGACAAATGGCAAGGGAGAAGGCTGGCACAATTGTAAGGACCAGATCGTGATCTGGCCCTGGATGCCGTGCGAACTTGCACACAACATTGGGTTTCACCCGGTGGACAAACAGGCCATTGGAGGATTCACAGTACTAGGAAGAGATACAAGAATACATTTTTATTTTATTTTATTTTATTTTTACTTTTATCTGCATTTATTTTTTGGAGCATTTATTCCCGGGCCATAAGTTTTTGTTTCTTCAATTTCTTCTGGGATATCTTTTTCTTTGGGGCAACCTCCTCTCTGGTTTAGGGACGATCTGTTCTTTTTCAGTAAGGAGCATCTCAATGTGGCACGGAGAGCTCATGTATGGGTTGATCCCACCATGAGCTCTATAAGTCCTGCGCCACATCTTGGGGGCTTTGTTCACCTGGATGTGCTCAAGGACCAGAGAATCTACATCTAAGCCCTTAAGTTCAGCATTACTCTCTGCATTTTTGAGCACGTGCAGTAAAAATTCAGCACTCTTTTTGGGCCACCGACCCTGCATCCAGCCCCACTGTTTGGCCTGGGCACACCTACCAACTCCACCATTGTAGCGACGGAATGGCACACACTGCTTCTTTAAAGTGACATCCTTCAGATACTTGGTGGCTTTTCAGATATGCATACCCTTAATGGCCTGGGCTGTTTCACGAGTGTTCTTAAAGTGAACACAAAGATTTGAACCTCTCGACTTGCATGATTTTGTGGGATTTTCTGGGTCAAGTGAATAGCGAACCATTTTTAGAGGTCACCTCAGGCCGCTAACTGGAAAAGGAAGAAGAATACATTTTTAATTGAAGGAATCAAAATCCTCATCTGGTATTAGTTAATATCTTGATTGATATTCATTGGGCACCATGCTGTAATTACTTTTACAAACATCAATGCATTTAATCCTCACATCAACCCTTTAAGATAAATGATACTATGTTTACAAATCAGCCAAAGGAAGAAAAGTCAGGCCCGACGCTGTGACTTCTTAAAGTAGGACACCAATTATGCCTGGGTTAGGATTAGGGTTAACATTAAGGAATGACTCTTCTGGGAAACACCACAGCAATGAGACCAGTATCAGAAAACCATGTTTAGTTTTGCTTCCAGCTCGCAAAGAGGGAAATGCAAGAAAATTGTGAAGGACTCAAAGAAAGGCAGCAGATAAGACTAAATAGATGGAAAAGATTTTTTTTTCTGGAACCAAAAAAAAAAAAAAATCTGTAAAGGTATTAGGGTTAATAACTTTCTAAATACCCTCAAATAGAGTAACTAATTGTCCCAGGGAAGTTCTCATTCTCTTCTCCCCTGGAAATCTGAAAAAGAGAAAACAGGCTTACATAATGGCAAGGAAGAGCTTTAAGATGTAAGGGAATAGAAGTAATTTAATCCTTAAATGAGTACCTAAAATGGATATGGAACTTCCGTCTCTAGAAATCTTTACAGATAACACCAGCATTTTAATAACAGCAAGCATTTATTGAGCAATTACCACGTGCCAGTTATTCTACTAAGTGCCTTACGTTATCAGCAGCATCATCAAGATCTCTTCCATCATCATCAACACCAACATCATCGTCATCGTCATCCTCCGTAGTGGCTAATAATGCCAGCTCTGGAGCCAGACAGCCTGGGTTCTGTAAAATGGGAAAAACAGATAGAAAGCAGTTATTAAGATTAACTAGGATGATTTGTCTTTTTTTTTTTTTTTTTTTTTTTTTTTGCGGTACGTGGGCCCTTCAATGTTGCGGCCTCTCCCGTTGTGGAGCACAGGCTCCAGACACGCAGGCTCAGCGGCCATGGCTCATGGGCCCAGCCACTCCGCGGTATGTGGGATCTTCCCAGCAGGGCTCGAGCCCGCGTCCCCTGCATTGGCAGGCGGACTCTCAACCACTGCGCCACCAGTGAAGCCCCGGATGATTTGTCTTGTAGGAGCAGATATCAATGGTGCCATAACAGGCTCAAGGGCAGTCAGAGCAGAGACAGCATTGTGGGACCCCTGCCATGCCCTCCAGTTTCCTTCTTTTATGTTTTCTTCTTCCTTAAAAGAAAAATTAAATTTATTTGTGATTTAAAAAAAAAAAGATGAAGATGATACGCATAAACCCCTTAAAACAGTGCCTAGCATATAGCATTCTCTACAGAAGAATTAGCTCCATCATTGCCTTCATTGCACTTGCTAATAGTCATCAACCTGGACTGCAGGCCCCCAGTCAAGTACTTTACATTCATTGTGCTATTTAGTCCTTACAATAACCAGTCAGTATTATTCTCTACATTCGATCGATAAAGAGACTGAGCCACATAACTCATCTCAATTCTCAACAATCTTACGAAATACAGATATCTTGTTCCCACTTTCTAGTGAGGGGACTGAAGTTTAGGAAGATAATGGAGCTTGTCCTGGGTCCCTGTGGCTAGCGAAGCAGGTGTCTGAGCCCAAAGCCCACGTTCCTATGATCTCTTAAGCCTGTTACCTTCTTCCAACTCTACAACTCTGTGAAAAGTATAACTTTCACATATACTCTTAAAACATTTTGCATCGTTATCCAAATGCCAACACAGGATCCTCATCTGGTATTAGTTAACGTCTTGGTTTAGTGTTCATTGGGCACCAAGCTATGGTTACTTTAACAAACATTGCATTTACTCTTCACATCAACCCTTTGATATAAATGATGTTTTATTTACAAGATCAGCCAAAGGAAGAAAAGTCAGACCCACTGCTGTGACTTCTTAAGTAATTTCAAGTGTTTCCCTTATCAAATCTTCTTTTTTTTTAATCCAAGGTGTTATTCTCAAGTGGGGCTTCTAAAGTCCTCAATTTGGAAAGATAGTGCCAGTTGCAAACAGCCGCTGGCCAAGGATAGACAGGACCTCATGTGGAATGTGAATCCTTAGATTGCAACAAAAACAGGAAGGCCTGGATTTGGTCACCTTTTGGCCATCTCCTGCCAGTCCTGTGTGGTTCTGATTGACTAATAACATCCAGCTGTCTTGAGGTTATTGTGTAATCCCAGTAACAATGGGTGTTTCCTCAGTGATCAGCACAAAGTCAGGCCAGGAACTGGCAAATCATCCTTCGGGGTGACTTTGAAAGCACGGCTTCAAGCCCATGCATTGAGAGGCTGGGCTGAGATCCGAGGAGAGGGAACATCTTGCCGTCCGTGTCAGCGCTGCTTCCGCATGTGCCTCTGTTGCATCACGGGTCACTCTTCTCAATTAAGACAGCTGTCATCAGTGACCTTCCTTTGCTTCTGGACTGGATTCTTCATGGGATATCATAGAGTCCCGGTGATTGGACCTTTTATGAATCAGTAGCAAGAGTTTTCTCATTAGAATAATAGGGTCTATAATAACTTCAATTATACTTGGTTCAGAATCTGAATCTCTGATTCCAGCTTTCCCTAACAATAGAAAATATCCATTTCTACAAAATGCCACTGATTTTAATCATATCTTCTCTCCAGTGTTTTTTCTAATCTACAATCAGTCGTTTCATTCTCAGGCTAAACTCAACTAGCCTCTTTCTGATTGCTTTGCCTAGCGTGATATCTCCATGAACCAACAATTACATTCCTTTTTTTTTCCTTTAGTGGTTCAAAATGAGCTTGTGTTCAGATAAATGTTTGTGAACACTGATGTGTGACGTGCACTGTGCTTGGCACTGAGGGCACAAAGATTAATAAGATATTGTCTCTGTACTCACAGAGGTATTAACTTCAAGAGGTGGGGAAGACAGGCACCTGCACAGATCATTTCTGTTTAATATGTAAGCATCTAGGTAGAGGGATGAACAGTATGCAGTGGATGCCCAGAGGAAGGGGATTCTAGGATAGATTTTGAAGGAAAGAATCCATGACCTGAGTCTTGAAGGACGCACGAATATTAACCAGACAAAGAAGGGTGAAAACAATGCCCAGCAGAGGGCACAGCACAGACAAAGGCCTGACACTGTGGTCTCAGGTGTGAGCTGAGGTCCGGCCAAGGGCAGGATACCACTCAGTGTGAGATGCAAAAGGCTTTGAGGCTGGGAGGCAGGTTGGTGCCAGGCAAGGAATTTTATTCTGAGCCCCTACTTTGCTGTATGTAAAGAATGGAAAGCATTTCCCCATTCGCTTTGTTTAATCTATAGTAACTGTGTTTCACCCAGTGGACATTTACTGAATATCTACTTTGCCTAAGAGTTCTTGCCTTCAACAGCTAACCTTCTAGTGAAGAAGACACGTTTAGTTGTAAGAGAAGACACAACATGGTAGATGCCACAGAATGGTTTTTAACAGAGCGCTATGGTTATGTAGACAGATGTGCGAGCAACTTCTAGGTTGGGCAGTTAGGGAAAGACTCACAGAGGAAATGTCGTTTGAGCTGGACCAAGAAGGATGAGTATGGTTTCGATTGGCAACTCTTCTAAGGATGCAGATGGGAAGATGGTCTTGACCAGAGCTTCTCAAACCTTCTCTGGAGAGGGGCCAGGTTTTTTTTCAACTGATCGCAGACGAATTTTTCTTTTTTTAACCTTTTTTTTTTAAGGTCAGTCCTTCAAACACATTGTTAATTGGGAAAATAATGCCTTCATGTTTGTGTTTCTCTAACATTCAAGTAGCAAATTTAGTGGCTCTTATTTCTATAGTAGCTCAGTAGATTGTTCCCAGTAACTCTTTACAAAGACTACCTTGTTCTTCAACTCTCTTTTCCTTTTCACAGACTAATACTTTTATAAAATAAAATAGAAATGAATTACTGAAAAAAATGATATAAAAAATAACATACGAAATACAAGCCAATATTATTTAATATTAGATTCCACAAACATAAAATTACTTTGTCAAATTGCCGTATAAGTTTCTAAATGATTACTGTCAACTTCTGTGACCTGTTTCATCACAGACCAGTAACAAGTGTTCACACACCAAAGGCAATCTGGGTAGCTCTAGTCAAGACAGAAGAAACCTATGAGCAGGGAACAAACACTACAAAGAATACAAGGCTGTTTAGAGAATGGCAAACAGTCCAGCGTGACTAGAGTTCAGAGTTTGGGGATGGGCTTGTGGGCAGGGAGTAATAGGAGAGAAAACTAGAGAGAAGGTGAATCCATGCTGACTGTCTTTTGTAATCAGTGAGGAGCATGGACGTGACTGAGAAAGGGAGTGGTGTGGTTTTATCTTCTTTAAGAGGTTTCATAATCGTGGAGTTAGTAAGTCTTAGAGGAGAGAGAGGTGGAAGAAGCCAGGAAATTATAACATTACTTCAGTTATTCAGTTAAGAAGTGATAGGAACCCAAACCAGGGTAATTGAAGTGAAAATGCAAAGGATGGGACAGTTGGGAGGTATGACCAGAAGACAGTGACTGATGGAACATGGAGTGAAGGGGATGGTGAGGTCTTCAAGCCCTAGGGGACAGAAATAAGGAACACAGGAAGAGGAGAGGCTTGTGGAGAAAGCAGATGTTTGGTTTGGCTGTTATTATGTTTTCTCACTACTGGGACACCTATGGAAAACTGTCAAACAAGCATGGTATTTGGAGATTTTAAGATATGACTCGAGTTCAAGAGCAAGGTTAGGACCAGATAGGCTTACATATCTGTATAGATATGTCTGTATTTTTATGGTCATCTGTATAGAGAAATGGCCCGAACCAAGAGGGAAGATGTGTTGATGACGGTGAGCGTATAGAGCAAAGAGGGGGAAAAGTGAGGATGGGCCTGTCAAGGAACATCTGCATTTCTGGGGAGAGGAGTAAAATGCTAGCTACTTTATCTTAGCACACGAATGGCTCGTCACTTAGCACGTGGCATCAGTGGCCATGAGAGGACAGCATCAGCCGAGCACAGCCTAGAAGTACAGTCCTGACTTCCAGGCTGCGTGAGCAAAGGCATCGAGCTCAATCTTTGCCGGGTGACCATTAAAAGGATTAAAATACTAAAAAGCTGTAAACAGGACAAAAAATAGCATTCTTAGCAAGTAAGCACAGGAGACCACAAATCACATTAACATCTCTTGCTTGGAGAGGCAGGGAGTAGAAGAGAGAACCCTAGAGCTGGTGAGAAGCAGATCACTTGACCTCCATGTTGTCACCGCCAAGCAGCAGCATTTGAAAGCAGCAGCTCTGAGGAGCAGTGGAGGGGTGGAGAGGTCTAGACTTTATGCAGTGGCATAAAGCGACAAGCTGGAAAGGCAGTAACTCTGGGAAAGGGGCCAGACCAGCCTCAACTTATACTTGGCTTGAAGACCAGATCAAACAAATGCCAAATGGCCCCATTGCAATGGCTTTTCCAAACAAAATAAGAAATGATGTAGAGATGAAGTTCTCATGCCGTGACTGTCCATAGTTCCAACTCCTTCCCTGCAGAGCTCTTGAGCTAGTAGTATAGCTTTGCTTCAACTACTAACAGCAGTCTAAAATCTCCAAGGAGAATTCTAATAATAACAAAGTGGAGAATCCATCCAATCTGTTGCTGAATAGCTTTGGACAGCCATCCTATCATCCAAGAATGAGGACACAAAAAAATAAGATGAGCTCTATGAAATAATTCTGCAGTGAGGCAGAATAATAGAAATTCCAGATGTAGAAGAAGATGCTGATAGGCTAGAACATTTTCTTCAGAAAACATCACATTTTTAGAAAACATCTGCTTTGTGTTCTCAAAATTCAAAGAAACCTGAAGTACGTGAAATAAGGAAAGACTAGAAGAAAACTACAGGTGCAATGCCAAAGCTGAAATCTACATTAAAAGTAGAAAGGACAGACTCAATCCAGTCTTAAGTACTAATGTGAAAGGAAAACTTGAATTGTTATTCCATACTGAAGAGGTAAAAGCTATGAGAAAGCTGGTCAACAAAAACAGAGCAGAGAGCTAACACATAGAGCCATGAGCCATACCAACATGTAGAACAGTTCTTGGCCCATGGTAAGTGCTCAGTAAATATATGTTGTACCAACGATATTCCCGAAGAAGCCACCAAAAAGCACGCATAAACAATAATTCAAGTAATAGTAAAAGAAAACTGTGCTGAGCCAAAGACAGGCTTAAGTCAATGGATCAAAAGACCTTTACTGAGTACCAGGCAAAGTTAATGAGAAAAGATAAGCACCTCGCCACAGCCTCATGGAATTTTAACATTTCAAAAACAAAGAAAATAAGAATGTAAAAAAAAAGAAAAAGAAAATATCCTAAAAGCATACAGGCAGACAAAAAATAAGCTATTGGGCTTCCCTGGTGACGCAGTGGTTGAGAGTCCGCCTGCCGATGCAGGGGACACGGGTTTGTGCCCTGGTCCGGGAAGATCCCACGTGCCGCAGAGCGGCTGGGCCCGTGAGCCATGGCCACTGAGCCTGCGCGGCCGGAGCCTGTGCTCCACAATGAGAGAGGCCACAGCAGTGAGAGGCCCGCGTACCGAAAAAATAAAAATAAAAAAACTAAGCTATTGTCCAAGAAAGAAAAATTCATCTTACATTAATTGTCCCTGAAACATTGAACACCAAAGATCGTGAAACAACGTCTGCAGGATCTGGGGGGAGAAAAGTTGTAACCCAAGAATTCTCTACTCAGCCGAAGTACAAAGGTGACAGAAAGACATTTTCAGATATTCAGAGACTTAAAATATATGTCACTTAAATATCCTTTTGAAAATAATTTTGAAGTAAATATGTATACACACGTGTGTACACACACATCTCTACATACATATGTGTAAATATTCCAGCCAGTTAAGAGAGAAATCAAATTCCTTAAGAATGGGAAACCTGTGGTATAAAAGGACCAGCAATGAGTATTGGAAGCAGTTAAACACAGAATCAGATCTAAATAATTGTGGTAAATATGTTTAAAAGAAAACTCAAATATCAAGAATAATGTTTTTAAAGATACACAATATAAAAATAGTACATTTAAAAATAATAAAAAGGGCCTAAATTGCCATATTGTCTCAAAAATTAAACAAAAATCAGTGGTTGATATCAAGAAACAGAAGGTTTGTATTGAGGTGGATGGACCTAGAGTCTGTCCTACAGAGTGAAGTAAGTCAGAAAGAGAAAAACAAATACCGTATGCTAACACATATATATGGAATCTAAGAGAAAAAAAAAAAAAGGTCATGAAGAACCTAGGGGCAAGATGGGAATAAAGACCCAGACCTGCTAGAGAATGGACTTGAGGATATGGGGAGGGGGAAGGGTAAGCTGTGACAAAGTGAGAGAGTGGCATGGACATATATACACTACCAAACGTAAAATAGATAGCTAGTGGGAAGCAGCCGCATAGCACAGGGAGATCAGCTCGGTGCTTTGTGATCACCTACAGGGGTGGGATATGGAGGGCGGGAGGGAGGGAGACGCAAGAGGGAAGAGATACGGGAACATATGTATATGTATAACTGATTCACTTTGTTATAAAGCAGAAACTAACACACCATTGTAAAGCAATTATACTCCAATAAAGATGTTAAAAAATAATAATAATAAATAAATAAATATTAAAAAACAAACAAAGAAACAGAAGGAAGCAAAAAGTGGGATAATGCATATTACATATGAGAGCGACAAATACTATTTCATTCCTGAAGATGATTAGAGAAATTGAAGTTAAGCCAGGCTTTTTACTAAATGCTATGTATTGCTGAAGTAATGCCAGCAACATAAAGACATTTTTAAAATAAATTTATTTTATTTTATTTATTTTTGGCTGCGTTGGGTCTTCGTTGCTGTGCGCGGGCTTTCCCTAGTTGTGGCGAGCAGGGGCTACTCTTCGTTTTGGTGCACGGCTTTCCTCATTGCGGTGGCTTCTCTTGTTGCAGAGCACGGGCTCTAGATCGCAGGCTCAGTAGTTGTGGCTCGCGGGCTTAGTTGCTCCACGTAAGCCAGGCTTTTTAAAAACTTAATTATGCTGATTTTTTTTATTGTATTTCTTACAAGTTATGACATGTTTTTATAAATATTCCTGATTATTTTGTGGAGAGGGGACTGCAGGGGGCAAGAGTAGAAGCAGGGGGACCATTGCAGTGGTCCATGTGGGAGGAAATGACAATTGACCTAGGGATGACTTGGACACAGTAACATATGGTCGGAAACCACCGGAAGTTGAGAGGCTTTGCCAGTGGTCCAGGTGCGAGATGTGAGGGAAAGAGCGGTCAAAGATGATCCCCAGGTATGTGGCCTGAACAGCTGAAAGAATGGGGTTGCCCTGTTGCCTTTCGTTGAGAGAACTTGGGGAGAGCGGGCGATGGGCTCTAAGGCTCAGTTTTGAACTGTTAAGTTTAAAATGCCTGTTATACATGCTCACTGATATGTGTAGTTCCCAGCTCCTTTGAAGTACAAAATATCTAATTCTTGAAGGAAAGATGTGAAATTGCTCACAAAAACTCCTTGTAAAATGACAGTAAGTTGTCACCCAAAGTAATAGTTTAGTTCCACATCACCATCCAAGAGTACAAACTCTTCTAACAAGAATCGTCTTTGTTAAGTACATGAATCACCTTTTTCTTTTTTTCTAGCAATGAGATGTCACTTCAAGAAACAGAGAATTCCCTAAGATAGGAAGGTCTGTATCTGCTCTTTTTTTTTTGGCATTTCACCATTTAGAGCAGCTGGCAACCTAACAGGTATTTAGTAGAATATTTTTTTACTATGTCAAAACATCAAGAATCAGGGACTTCCCTGGTGGTCCAGTGGTTAAGACTCCACGCTCCCAATATCGGGGGCCCGGGTTCGATCCCTGGTCAGGGAACTGAATTCCACATGCCACAACTAAGAGCCCGCATGCGACAACTAAAAGATCCTGCATGCCACATCGAAGATCTTGCATGAGGCAATGAGGATCCTGCGTGCCGCAACTAAGACCTGGCACAGCCCAATAAATAAACAAATATTTTTTAAATATATTGAGAATCACAAAGAAAATTTTTTATTGTTTCCACTGATTTATAATTTGTTATTTTACAAATACTGTACAAAAGTTTACCTTAGTTCTTTTTCGTTTGAATGGCGCAAATTAATAGCAAAAAATATTATGTTGTTTGAACATGGAGAAATGTCAAAATAATGGGAGCTAATGTTTAATGAAAGAATCACTGCTCCCAGGTATCCTCAATATCCATTTACATGTATTTGTTCACAATAAGTATTTAGTGATGGTCATCGATATGTTTTACTCTGTAGAATGGATGTGCTTTCTACAAAAATTGCTACTTAAACCTTTCTAATCTTTTCATGAAATAATTCTAAAGGAATAATAGAAGATTGGCTTGCTTGTAGAGTTGATAGATAAAAGAAGTCTTGCTTATCCATAACCCAAATAAGTGAAGACTTAAGACTTAGAATACTTTCAGGGCTGAAATCACAAGACAAAGTTCACAAACCGCAAGATAATTGGTTTTTGTCAAGTTTGTTCCTCCTAAATGTCCTCACTGCTATAGATGTGTGTCTGTGTGTGTGTGTGTGTGTACGTGTGCTCACGCTTTCTGGTAACCAAATTATTTCTCAGAAAGTGAATTAACCAGAATATGTTATCCTCTGAGCATTTCAGTTAATCTAAGTGTTCTTTACATGAAAGTAATAAAACTATTTCTTTTTTAAGAAAGTCTGTAACATAGACTTTTTACTAGTGAAACCTATCTTTATATATAATGAATTCTCATTAGTATGAATTTGTTACATAATACAAAACAGATGGACATATTTATAAGAATACTTTTCTTCACGCAGTAGGAATATACAATAAAGAACATGTCTGGCCCTTTGTTATAAATAAATGCATTTATTTAAATACAGTAGGAACTTACTATTTAAAGAAGTATTTCAATGAGTCCCATAAAATACACAGACCAAAATAATCAATATTTCTATTCCAACCCTCAGTCAATTTTTAAAGAACCCCTCTTCCAGCCCATGGCCTTTAAGAACACCCATCCTGACGGGCCTCTTCCTGTTTTGAGTTTCCAAGTGTTGGTGAGCTGGCTAGATGATAGATAATATATTATCTGTCCATATTTATCTGCAAGTTATGTACTTGAAAATGAATGAATAGTGCTACTATATAAAAATGTCTTTGTGCCCATAGTTCTGGATCAAAAGGTTGGTACATACTTTCACTTCTGAAAAACAAAAACTACTGATTCATTGATAAAAATGTCAATAACAAGCAGAATCAAAAGTAATTCATTTCAGGACTTCCCTGGTGGTCCAGTGGTTAAGACTCCACGCTCCTGGTGCAGGGGGCCTGGGTTCAATCCCTGGTTGGGGAAATAAGATCCGGCATGCTGCACGGCATGACCTAAAAAAAAAAAAAAAAAAAGTAATTCATTTAGCCACAAATAAAATTTTAAAAGAAAAGAATTTTAGCCACCAGAATGGCTAAAATTAAAAGAAAAAAAGAAGCTGTCAATGTCAAGCGTTGGTGGGGATGCAAGCAAAGGAAACCCTCATACACCGCTCCTGGGAATGTAAATTGGAAAAACTACTTTGGAAACCTGTTTTGCGGTATCTCCTAAAACTGAGCATATCTAGGATTTCCACCCAACAGAAATACACACATACCTGCTGCAAAAGACATGTTCAGGGATGCTCATGGCGGCATTACTCGTAATACCCCCAAACTGGAAACAACACAGTTGTAGATGAGATATAAATTGTGATACTTGATCGAAATCACACGATGGGACATTGTCACAGCAGAGACAGAATAAAGTGCTGCTGAATAAAGCACGACAGCGCTGGTGCCTGTCCTGGGAAAGATGTTGAACCAAAGTAGCCAGACACAGAAGAGTACATACTGTATGATTCCCCTTCATGAAGTTCAAAAACAGGCAAACCTAATCTGTGATGATAGAAGTCAGGTGGGGGCTTTCCTTTGGCAGGGGCCAGGTCAAGTCCAGAAGAAGAGGCCCAGAGAGGCTGGGGAGGTGCAGGTGTTACACTGAATCTGCGCTTAAGATTTATGCACTTTATTACGAGTAGGTTACACTTAAATTTTAAAAGCTGACCCGAAAAAGGGGGTAGCAGATTTATTGGAAAAAACATATCCCTTCTTTACTCTCACCCCAAATTTTATTGAGTCTTTTTCTTTTATTGGTATACAAAACGGAAACAAAGTCTTCAAGCTAGAGAGGACCTTAAAAGATGCTAATCATGTGTAGGAAAAGAAGCAAACCAGCACAAGAAAATTAAGACCTAAAGTCCCTAGGTTCTTACATAATGGTGAATCCAGAGACAGCAGACAAACATAACATTCTAAGGGAAAAATAAGTATTTTGTAATTCGATAATCCCCTTACCAAGGGCAATAATAGGTCCCCTAGAAAGGACCCCCCTTTTATTATCATTTTTACTAATTATTAGCATGTACACCAAAAGAAGAATTCTGCAGTGCTGTTGCACTGGTTGTTTGACATACATTCCCTGGGCCATGGCCCTATTGCTCTTAAGTCGGACCTTTTCCCCAAATTCACACCACCTGTAATTCCCTTCTTGTGCCCTTAGTCTGTGACAGCAGCCTCTATGCTCTAACTCTGATCTGGAATTGATATCAGTAACGCAGGATTTTGCAAACCTCTCATAAGGAGTTAACATTTGTTCACTTATAGTCTTGAAGAGCTGACTCATAGTAAATTAGCTTTGGTAGTTAGTTTAGCTGGCTGGTGAGATTTCTACCTCACAAGCCTGCTAAAGAAAATTGAAGACAAAGTTCTTCTGGTAAATGATAAATGTACTAGTATACTTCAGTCAAATACAGGAATATCTAACATAGCAAACCATTATTATTCCACATAGCTTCATTACAGTGAGATCTTTATAAATATATTTAGAGGATAGCCCACTAAGTAATTATATTTAGATAATAATACTCCTATCTGATTGTCATAAAGCATGCAGTTGTCTGGGTATACTTTGGCAATCTTAAATTTAAATCTCAGGAGTATAAACTAGCATAATGGAATGCTTTCCTGGGTGTGACATTCAGTAAATCTCATCACTTTTGTTATGGTGATATGGTCATTTGTTTGTTTATGTGGTTTTACTTAATTATGTCTGTATGCTTATTAGTATAGTTTTTAGATATTATTCAAAAATATATATCCAGGGACTTCCCTGGTGGTGCAGTGGTTAAGAATCCGCCTGCCAACGCAGGGGACATGGGTTCGAGCCCTGGTCCGGGAAGATCCCACATGCCGTAGAGCAGCTAAGCCCATGCGCCACAACTACGGACCCTGCGCTCTAGAGCCTGCGAGCTACAACTACTGAGGCCGCATGCCACAACTACTGAAGCCCTTGCACCTAGAGCCTGTGCTCTGCAACAAGAGAAGCCACCACAATGAGAAGCTCGCGCACCGCAACAAAGAGTAGCCCCTGCTCGCCGCAACTAGAGAAAGCCCACATGCAGCAACGAAGACCCAACGCAGCCAAAAATAAATAAAATAAAAACAAAAATTTATTTTAAAATATATATATGCCATAGCATAGGCATTCATGTGTTGATATAAATAATGAACCTTATTAACAGTTCTGATGTCCTGTTTCTAGTATAATTGTTCTTAATATTTCTTAGATCTGACTCTATCCCAACTTAGAGAGCAAGCAATTGCTGAGAGTCTTAGACAGTTATTTAGGAGATTTTTAGTATCCCTAGAACTCCAGATAATGAAATGAAAGATTTTCATCAAGTTGTAAATCAGGTTTTAGCCGTTTTGTGCTTTCTTTTGAGTGCTGATGTTGGGGCAGAAAGATGAAGTTTGGAAAACAAAGTATGTTTCCTATAATTTATTATCCACCCAAGTCTCAAAATGCTTTGTTATCAATAGCAAACTAGCTTAAAATAAACTACATCGAAGCTAATGTCAAAATAGACATGGAATGAACTAATTTCCTAAGCAGTGATTTTCTCCATAATTCGTTGCACTTAGCAGGCAATTCAGCTATTTCTATTATTGAAGAATAGATTTACTAGTGAAAACAACACATTCCTTCAAAGTCACTTTTTAGACTTTGATTAACACTTAGAAGCTTACAAATTAGGGACAATTCCCAGTTATTTGAGAAAATATTATTGTCTGACTTCTCTGGTGGCGCAGTGGTTAAGAATCCACCTGCCAGTGCAGGGGACATGGGTTTGAGCCCTGGTCCTGGAAGATCCCACATGCCGCCCTGATCAACTAAGCCCGTGCACCACAACTACTGAGCCTGCGCTCTAGAGCCCGCGAGTTACAACTACTGAGCCCGCGTGCCACAGCTACTGAAGGCTGTGCGCCTATAGCCTGTGCTCCACAGCAAGAGAAGCCACCGCAATGAGAAGCACGCACACCACAATGAAGAGTAGTCCCTGCTCGCCGCAACTAGAGAAAGCCCTCGCACAGCAATGAAGACCCGACACAGCCAAAAAATAAATTGAATAGAATAGATTTATAAAAAATAAATGCAGAGTATCAGGCCCCAGCCTGGATCTACTGAGTCAGAAATTGCTTTTTAACAAGATGCGTAAGTTATTTATATGCCCATTAGTGTTGGAGAAGCCCTGTTCTCCGTAACCTGCAAGCTGGTCCCAAAAGTATATCTCATAAAATTATAAAAGGATATTTTTAAATCCTTTTGAGGAAAAAAAAAGGAGCATTTATTTTTTTAATTATAAAAGTCACAAACTCATTGTATGAAGACTGGAAAATACAGGAATTTAAAGAAAATAATATCACCCGTAATTCCACAACACAAAAATAACAATGACTATTAATATTTTTGTTTTTTCCTATATACTTTCTTTGCATATATATATATATATAAAATATACATGCATATACATTGAGAGAATACTATATATGCATGCTTTTACATCATACTTTTATCACTTAACTTTTTTTTTTTTTTGAGGTACGCAGGCCTCTCACTGTTGTGGCCTCTCACTGTTGTGGCCTCTCCCATTGCAGCGCGCAGGCTCCAGACATGCAGGCCCAGCGGCCATGGCTCAGGGGCCCAGCCATTCTGCGGCATGTGGGATCTTCCTGGACCGGGGCACGAACCCGTGTCCCCTGCATCAGGAGGCGGACTCTCAACCACTGCGCCACCAGGGAAGCCCTATCACTTAACATTTTATAGTAAGCAATCAACTTTTGTTCAATAATTTTTATTGAACACCAGCTAGGTATCAGGCACTGTTCTAGAAGCTGAAGTTATATAAGGGCTCTTATCCCCATCAACCTTACTTTCTAGCAGAGCAAGCAGATAAGACAAAGAGATAAACAATACATTTGTAAATAGTGATAAGTACGAAGGAAGTAAAACAGAGTAATAAGCTACACAGAGACACAATGCTTTTTTTCTTTTTTAATAACCCATGCTCATGATCTGGCCCTCTTCAGTTCCTTTAAGATTGACAGTATAATTTCTAGTCTTACAAAAAACTGTGATATTCTCTACGCTTACTATTTGGATAAACTGAGAGTTACATGTTTTACTTAATTGAATTACATAACACTGGAAATTTAACAGCTTCCCTTGAACATTTATTTATTTATTTATTTATTTATTTATTTATTTATTTATGGCTGTGTTGGGTCTTCTTTGCTGTGCGCGGGCTTTCTCTAGTTGTGGCGAGCGGGGGCTGCTCTTCATTGTGATGCACGGGCTTCTCACTGCGGTGGCTTCTCTTGTTGCTGGGCACAGGCTCTAGGCACGTGGGCATCAGTAGTTGTGGCACGTAGGCTCAGTAGTTGTGACTCGCGGGCTCTAGAACGCAGGCTCAGTAGTTGTGGCGCATGGGCTTAGCTGCTCCACGGCATGTGGGATCTTCCTGGACCAGGGCTTGAATCTGTGTCCCCTGCATTGGCAGGTAGATTCTTAACCACTGTGCCACCAGGGAAGCCCCTCCCTTGAACTTTTAGATGGGTGTGCAGTGTGTGAGAGATAGTTCTTCTTGGTCCATGAATCAGTCACTCCAACTTCTGCTAGCTCTAAGCATGCTGTGATCTATTTTACAAAGCCTAGGGGTTTCTCCTCTCTTTAATTGCAAGGTCTGTCCTGTGAAATGTAGCCCTCTGTGCATATGTTCTCCTAAGAAATTTAAACCCAGATTCCTCCTCTCAGGGAGTCTTACCTTCGTAGGTCTTGTTGGAAGTGTTGTCATTTCTGCAGCAAAGAATCTTGCTTCACTTATAGTATATTTGCATCCCACGACTCTATCTATTTGCTCATTATTCTTATGCTCTACTGTAGTGTAATGTTTTTTTAATCCATTTAAATAATAATTGGGAATTTTAGTTCAAATTAAAAGTCAGTTGCCTATGCTGCCAATGGAAATAATTCAGTGGGATGATACCTGCTATGCTCAGCCAAGATCATATGTTTGTTCTCCAGATATGACAACCAGGTCACAATTAACCCCTCTGCCTTTTACCTTGGCAAGTTTCTTTTGCCATCAACTATAAGATATATTCTGTTTTCAGACACACCAAAATCTGGGGAGGGGAGTAGACTTATTAGTTAGAATTTATTGAGCTATGCTCCAGTGAGTCCCATTGTCCTATAAGATCATGGGGCTCTTACCAAGATTACACATCAGGAAAGAACATATTTCCAGGGGGCACATACCTGGTAGTTCCTGAAATTTAACTACTCACCAAATTTAATATCTTAGGAGTTTCTCTCTCTTTATTTCATGTACACGTGAATATATATCTGTATTCAAATGTGGTATTTTGCACCTGGTTGCAGCAAGGGTATGAGGAACAGGAAAGCAATACATAGAGTACTACCCAGAGTCATACCATGTGGAGCTTCTTTGTGTAGTGGTTGATCTGCCCCTAAAATAGAGACTGGCTGCCTAAAGCTTGACTTTTTCAATGACAGTGCTGTCATACAGCCACCTCCAATGAAACCGTGATGAAAGTGTGCTTAAAGTAATGTGGACTTAATTGTCCATAATGTGTCTCATCATCATCATCATCACCATACCAGCTCACACAGATTGCCCAGGCTCTTTCTCAGCTATTCCATGTAGTATCTCATTTAATCTTTACAATAACTCACTAAAGTAGAAACTAGTGTTGTCTTCACTTTTAAGATGAGGATGCTGCAATGCAGACAGGTTCAATAACTTGCTTGAGGTCAGATACCTGATCATGGTGAAGGAAGGACTGGAGTCAGCCTGTCTGACTCCAGAGCACATGATCTTAACTACAGCTCTAGTTTGTAAACATAAAGGTATTTTAGCTTTTCTTCCCACTTCTTACTGTAAATATAAGCTGTGATAAACCTGGATTGGGATATTGTAACTCTTTATCATTTATGGCACAGTTTTAAGCATTATGTGCGAATATCTTTAGAAAAGTAATTCAGGAGGTTTCTGAATATAGATGATCAGAACGAAGGTGGGGTACAGAATGTTCACGTACTATTGTTCTCAGCTGTTCCCGTTTGCACCGTAAGTCACAGAGAACCGGCATAACAACTTCTCCAAAAGGAAGAGTCCGAAGATCACGTTTTCTCTGTGCTTGCAGACAGTGTTAACAAGTTCAAGCTGATTATTGTGTTACCTAATAAATTCTCTAAGAGTACCGTGACAGAAAATCCATAAGAAATGCATCACCATTACATTTCCAGATATCGCATGTTTCTCCAGAGGTTCATTTGCGTACCGTTTTCCTGTTCATGTGTGTTGTGAGTTCATTTTGTCATTCCATATGTTAAAACACTTATAATGAACAAAATCTACACAAAGGGCATTTCTTTGTCAGCAGAGCAGAAACCAGTCCATTTATGAAACTGTGTCCATGCAGAACCATCACATATTGAAAAGATCCCTGGTGTGTTTCCTGTTACTCTTGCATAAAATGTGTCAGGGACCCTGCAGAACTAATTAAAGTAAGGATTTGTGTGTGTGTCATTGTAGGCTAAAGGTAAAGAAAGACAGTGGCTAAGACACCAAGCTACGGGGGAACTAGATGATGCCAAGATCATTGATGGGCTGACTGGAGAAAAAGCCATCTACAAACGCCGGGGTGAGCTGGAGCCACAAGTAAGTACTGGTGCGCTAGGCGCCTCAGATCTGCAGTTTGGTCTTCTTTACAGGCAGGTGCTTCCTTGAGTTGCTGTCTTTGTCAAAACACCATAAACCCTGAATATGGCAATCAAGGAAAGCATTACACTTTTTAAAATTAGAAAAAAACAGAAATATTATACTGTTTATTATATGAGTCAAGATCCCAGCCTGAGTCAAGAAACACCAGGCACACTCAAACAGAGCAATTTAAGGAACAGTTAATGTTTACAAAAGTAAGGGTGGCGTTTACGAAATCCAAAAAGAGATGGTGTGGTCTCCCAACAGCAAGGATCTGACCCATCCCTCGGTCTAAAAGGACAGAGGAGAGAGCACTTACTGGAGCTTAGAAAAGGTGATTTATGGAGAGGGCTGCCCACCAGGGGCTGTGGCCTTCAGCAGAGGGAGAACCCACCCACGGGCCACAGCAGAGAAGGGGCTGAGGGAGTAAATATTTCACCCTCACCCTCTGATCTCCTGCCAGCACCTTCCATCAGCAGAACCCACTGGAAGCCAGCAGCCAGGAGAGAGACCAGTGCCATTTGGAAAACAGATCAGCTCCCAGGACACAGGGCAGGGTGCCCTGGAGGGGGAACTGAAGACACTTGGTGCCACTGAATCCCAGAGGGTGATGCAAATGAAAGCACGAGAGCAATCTTGGTGGTTCTCCACTGTTCTGTTCCTTTAAAGATCTGTGTCTATCTTATAACTGAAGAAATTTCCAGAAAGTAAGGAATTCTCCCTTAAATAACTCTGATGATAGTGTGTAAAGTTTTCGACAGCCATAATATTAAAATATTTGCAATAATACAATGGCCAAAAAATGGCAATAAGGTGAGTCTCTTAGAGGGTTCTGTGACTTCCAGTATCTCCAAGTAACCAGAGCAGCCACTGAGAGCTGGGGGTGCGGTGACAGGTGGGGGGAAGGGAGCCGCTTACTCCATCTAAATGTTGATTCAGAAAGGTTCCTGGAGTCACTGGGAGAGTTTTTCCCTCTGTGTCCTTGGTACGCGTCAACAACTGCTTTCTTCACTGACTCACTGTGGTCCACAAATGTGTTTAGATCCATCTGAAATTGTGAGTCGCCGTGGAAGCGGATGAGGCGCTGTTTTTAATTCTGGCAGACTCAACAATCTTTCAAGACATATATTGAATTTGTCTCCAACCATTACACTCCAATACCCACAGTATTTTCTTGAAATGACTACCTCTGCTCATTAGTTTGCATACATGTCAGCGAGTGTATAGTAACAGAATCATCTGGAATTTCTCTTCTTTTTTCCTGTACGTAAAAACTGACACGCATACTTCTGTTTTTCGTTCTGCAGATTGGCAGGCCCGGGTTCAAAATCAAACTGAAACTCATGAGAGTTTCACATTTTAATTGACAGTTGTTGCTAAACTGCGGTTCCATGCCGCTTTCGTGCCGTTAACTGCCAGGAAAAGTAAAGAGTAGTAGTAATTCAGGAACTGGAAGGAAGAGAAAACTGAAAGCTTCCTAAAGACAAAAGACACGGAAGAGAGATTTTCCTTTACATCTTTGCTGGAACCCCCTGCCCCTCAGATCGCTTGGTTTTAGGAATCTGACATTTCTTGGAGGCTGTGTGGAAGTGATTTTTAGCTCACTACACAACAGGTACTAGTAAAATTGCTGTGGGCTTCCAAAGGAGCTCCATCTTGCTAGAGAAACTGATGTGAAAATGAAATGCTGGGGTTTATATTCTTCCAGATAATTGTTTTCAAGACAACATCAGCCTCACTAAGGGAGTCTTACTAGACTAGGTTTGTCCCTGAAAGGACCATATTCCAAAGGAAAATCTTTCCCACGTGGCCCCAACTACCAGCACAAGTCTGAAGCTCCATTTACTGAAATGTAATCCATAGGTGCCTCCCCACCCGCCAGGATAGCCTTGTGCCGGGCCCAGCCTACAGCTGATCTGCCTGCCTGGTGGCTGGGACATGCATGAGGGCCCCAGAACAGCAGCCAGTGACAGTTTTCTGGTTCACAAGGCTTTTCTGTTGTCTCTCCCTCAGCTGGGCAGCCCCCAACAGAAACCCAAGCGCCTGCGTCTGGTGGTGGACGTGTCCGGCAGCATGTACCGCTTTAATGGGGTGGATGGCCGGCTTGAGCGCTCGATGGAAGCCGTGTGTATGGTCATGGAGGCCTTTGAGAGCTATGAGGAGAAGTTCAAGGTAATGGCGTGAACTGAGGAGGAAGAGAGGCATCCCCAGACGCTCCCCCGTCTCTGCTCAGGAGTCAGCCCCGAGTTACGGCGTGAGGCTGGCTAGGGGATGTGCACCCAGAGTGGACAAGAATCTGTATCTTCTCGTCAACTCATCTGTCGGTGTAGAGAAAGTGAACCTTTTGTTTCATCTGCTCTAATAATCAAAGAATGATAAGACCATAATTGAAAGACCAGTTGCTACAGAAGAAAGCACTGCACTTTACAAGTTGTGTGATATCATCCATGAGGGCAGGGCGAGGGGGGGAGCGGAAACAGACAGATAGAAGCACCGCAGGTCTCTCCCCAGATTTCTCAAGGCCACCATCCCCATCCCAGTACCCCCCACCCACCCATTCTTTCTCCATCACCAGCCAGGTAGCCTCGCAAGGTTCTCAGCATTCGCGCATGAGCGAGCGCTACACAGTAACAGGCGTGCCCCCAGGTGACAATGAAGGTTCTTACCCCTGGGAGAAATGCAGCTTCTCATTTAAACAGTTTCCATTTTGTTATTGCCAAGTTTGCTCTGGAGTCAAGCAAAGGAGTCATATACCTCCTCCTTCGGAGACCTGAGCATTGAGGAGGGATCTCCTGCCGCCATGTTACTGCCCGAGACGAGCCCGTCAGTCAGCTCTTAATCAGCCACGGGGACACCCACACTCCTGGCTTTGACCAGAACAAATAACCTGAACACCGTGCTGGGTAATTATTATCAGAAATTCAGTTGAGAGGAGCGGTATATGTGCAGACATAGGTAACGGGTACTCAGTCTATCCGTAGATAATTCTCAACTGTGTTAAGGGTCAGACAGGTCCTTCAGAAATAGCCCATCTTAGATGATGATTTAGCTTGACATCCTGCCCACACCTCGGGATTGCCGTACTGAGCCGTGTCCGTGTGCCGTGATGGATACAGAAAGAAACAGACTGAAACCCATCCCTTCATTGACTTTAGGCCCACTTTTTTGGCTCCGAGGCTCCCAGAGTCCCTTGTGTGAAGCTCTACATGAGAGATTCCTTTTAGAGTGAAGGGGTAGGGTAAAGGCAGCTTGAGTCAATGAGCGCTGTGGTTGCCAGGCTCTGCCTAAGTACAGGATACAAAGACGAGTAGGACCTGGACTTTCACGATGGGAAGCAGCTCTGTTTCCCTGAAGAGCTGGAATGTGCTTCCCCTTGTGATCAGTGAAAACGATGGAGCTGTTCCAGACTCCCTCTTGGTTTTAGCTGCCAGGAAGCTCCAAGCTAAAATCCAAGACCGGCCAAGCCAAATTTGTTATGTCTTATGGCTCTCAGACTAGTTAGTGTTCAGCGTTTTCCTTCCCTTGACCCTCCCGGGCTTCAGATAAGTTTTTCTTGATTTTTTTTGTTTTTGTTTTTTTAAAATTTTTTATTGAAGTATAGTTGATTTACAATATCATGTTAGTTTCAGGTATACAGCAAAGTGATTCAGTTGTGTGTGTGTGTGTGTGTGTGTGTGTGTGTGTGTGTGTGTGTATATATATATATACACACACACACACACACACACACACACACACGTATAGATATTCTTTTTCATATTCTTTTCCATTCTAGGTTATTAAATGATATAGAGTATAGTTCCCTGTGCTACACAGTAGGTCCTTGTTGGTTATCTATTTTATATATAGTAGTGTGTATATGTTACCCATCCTTCTAATTCATCCCTCTCCCCACCCCCCTTTCCCCTTCGGTAACCATAAGTTTGTTTTCTATGTGTGTAAGTCTCTTTCTGTTTTGGAAATAAGTTCATTTGTTTTTTTGGTTTTTTTTTTTAGATTCCGCATATAAGTGATATCATATAATATTTGTCTTTCTCTGTCTGACTTACTTCACTTAGTATGATAATCTCTAGGTCCATCCATGTTGCTGCAAATGGCATTAATTCATTCATTTTTATAACTGAGTAATATTCCATTGTATATGTACTTTTTATTTTTTATGGGCTTAATATTTTTTAATGTTTTACATCCTTTCTAGTATAAGGTGGAATATAATTCTTAAATCACTTGGACCATTGATCACCAGTGAATGGTTACACATCCATTGCATCAGCATAAATCCCACCTGTGTTTTAAAACCTTGGGTTCTGCCAATAGTTGGATCAGCCCATTCACCTCTCTTGTGGATCCTGAAGGCCAGAGTACCTCAGCTCCCTTTGAGTTACATGAAGAGTTTAACCCCTTATAGACCACAGCAAACATACCACTATTAAAACTGGCATATTCATAGTTATCTAGAAAAATAATTTACAGTTAGAAAGGATTTCTATATCTCTGAAAGCAGAATTGCTCCGTTATGTGAAGCTACTTCTTCCAGGTTTTTAGAAAGATTCAGTAGAAGTTCACCAAGAAATTGATTGACAGAGCTCCCCAGGACTGGGTCAAGGATGAGACAGAAGGCCGGAAGTGGCAAAGCTAACAGGGAGTGTGTGCCATGTTCCGCTGCATCTCACACTCGGAGTGTATGGAGAGATTCATATTTGTCTAATTCTCACCATTAAAAGTCTGTAATCTGGGCTTCCCTGGTGGCGCAGTGGTTGGGAGTCCGCCTGCCGACGTGGGGGACGCGGGTTTGTGCCCAGGTCTGGGAGGATCCCACATGCCACGGAGCGGCTGGGCCCGTGAGCCATGGCCACTAAGCAGAGCCTGTGCTCTGCAACGGGAGAGGCCACAACAGTGAGAGGCCCACGTACCGCAAAAAAAAAAGTCTGTAATCTGGAAGAATGATTAGTAAAACCGGACATGTTGCATAAAAAAGAAATAATGTCAAGGAAATAGCATTTCACAAATTGTTATTTTGTATTGTTTTGTTTCTAATTGACAATTAGAAACCAAACTGTTGCCGTATGACCTACTGAATTTCAACTAAATTCAACAAAATTACAAACATAGAGCACTTGCTAAGAGCAGAGTACTCTGCTAGGTACAGAGTTCCCTGCCATCCTTGAGCTTGTAGCCTTGTGAGGGAGACCTATAAAAACTAATTCTGGAGACTTTCCTGGTGGTCCAGTGGTTAAGACTTCGCCTTCCAATGCAGGGGGTGCGGTTCGGTCCCTGGTTGGCGAGCTAAGATCCCACGTGCCTAGCTGCCAAAACAAACCAAAACAGAAACAATGTTGTGACAAAAAAATGAAAACATAAAACAGAAACAATGTTGTAATAAATTCAGTAAAGGCTTTAAAAAAAAAAAGGAATTCTGATAGGACACTCAATGAGAGGCACTCGGTACAAAAGGCACAGGAAAGCATGCCTCTCCAGACACTCCCCTTCAGGGCACCATCCTCGAAGCAGTATTTTGCTGACAGTCTCTTCCATTGCCACAACACTGTAAAGAATTTCTCGGTTTTCATCTGTAAAACCACAGAAATATTGAGAAGATACCATACTAATATCTGACTTTTAAAAAAAATTTTATTGAAGTATAGTTGATTTACTGACAAATCCAGGGGAAATTCTAGTAAGACACCACGATAAAATGAACTTTTTTCAAGGCTTGAAGAAGCTTCATCATGTTTTCTGCTATTTGATTTTTAACAGGAAGTACTTTAACGGTTTTGGTTTTGTGCATTTTCATATACTTATAAACATACCCCCTCACATTTACTACATAAGTCCCTTCAGAACATTTTTTAAGAGCATAGAAAGTCTGATGAAACTAGAGCATTAAAATCTTTCCAACAAAAGGAGAAAACTCTGAAGATTTCACAAAACAGGCTCTTTGAGGAAAAGTGGTACTTGGATGGGTATCTGGAGGGATCAGAATGGGAAGACAGGACGAGAGAGGACTGCAAGTCCTGTGCCTGCAAATTCCTCATTATGACCATGGCACTTAGAGCTGAGGTCACCTCTCAGGTCATTCCCTCCAGTTTCCTCATTCCTCAGACAGGAAACTGAGACCCAGAAACATCAAGGGCTTTGCCCAAAGTCTGAAGGCTAGTTGGAGACAGAATAGGATAGAGCCCAGGTCTCTTCTCCTTGTTTTCCCTTTTTTGTTTTGTTTTTAAATATTCTCCTTTATTTCTAATTTTTTTTAATTTGAAAAAATTTTAATCTACAAAAAAGTTGAAAAAACTGTAAAATGAACACCCATATGCCTTTACTTAGATTCACCAAGTGATCATTTTCTCCCCTCGTTTGCTTTATGTTTCTCTCTAAATACACAGTCTTCTTCTTCTCTCTGATCCATTTGAAAGTAAGTTATAACTATCATAATACTTAACTTCTAAATATCTCATTATGTTTCTGCCAAGAGTAAGGACATTCCCTAAATGATCTCAATACCATTATCACGTCTAAGAAAATCATCAATAATTTTATAATATCTTATAAAATCGAATCCATGTTCACTTTTCCCAACTATTCCAATGGTTGCCATCCTGGGCTATAGAATATAAACCATCCCAATAGTGTCTAATTATTTTTCCCCCTACAATCTGGGATCCAGTCAAAGTCCTCACCTTATTTTTGGTTATAATGTCTTGTTAGCCTCTTTTTTTTTTTTTTTTTTTTTTTTTTTTTTTTTTTTTTTTTTTTTGTGGTACATGGGCCTCTCACTGTTGTGACCTCTCCTGTACGCACAGGCTCCGGACGCACAGGCTCAGCGGCCATGGCTCCCGGGCCCAGCCGTTCTGTGGCATGTGGGATCTTCCCGGACCGGGGCATGAACCCATGTCCCCTGCATTGGCAGGCAAACTCTCAACCACTGCGCCACCACGGAAGCCCTTGTTAGCCTCTTTTAACCTGTAGCAGCCACCTTTCCTACCACTACCATTCTACTTTTCATGATGGTCACTCTCTTGAGGGTGTAGATCATTTGTCTTGTAGAATATCCCTCATCCTGGATTTGTCTAGCTGTTTTCTCATGGTGCCATTTACCTTGTCTCTATATTTCCAGAACGCCTAACAAGCTTTCTCTCACAGCAGCTACCCTGGAGACTTTGTAAAATCTTCCCACCATCCCTGCCAACATAACTAAGGTTTTGAGTGGCCACAGGCTATCCAGGCTCTGCTGGGGCTCGCCAGGCCTCCTTTGTATGGGGTGAACAGGTGGTGGGATGGAACCTGCTTGCATTCTGTGAGAATTTTGCCTGTTTATAATGAAGTATTTTGAGGTATAAGTAATGGGTACACATAGTACAAGGTGTAAAAGGCACAAAAGGAATCAGAGTGAAGAGTCAGCCTCTGCTTCCCTCTCTCAGTTCCCAGTTCCCCTCCCTGCTGGTGACCACTGTTGATACTTTCTTGGTGTCTTCTCAGAGACATTTGATGCATATACATCAAGTGACAGAGTACTGTTCACTCTGTTCTGTGTCTTTACACTATATGATCTTATCCAATTCGTTTAATCTCTCTGTACTTCAATTTTCTTTTTTTTTTTTTTTTTTTTTTTTTGCGGTACGCGGGCCTCTCACTGTTGTGGCCTCTCCCGTTGCGGAGCACAGGCTCCGGACGCACAGGCTCAGCGGCCATGGCTCACGGGCCTAGCCACTCTGCGGCATGTGGGATCTTCCTGGACCGGGGCACGAACCCGTGTCCGCTGCATCGGCAGGCGGACTCTCAACCACTGCGCCACCAGGGAAGCCCAATTTTCTCATTTTTGAAGGAAGCATAAGGGCAACAAATAACTAATGAAAGCACGTCATTTACTCAGCAAATATAAAATGAGGCATGAGCAAATGACAATTTTAGGAGCTCCCAGTGAAAAATGTATATTCCATAGCCTAGGATGGCATCACATGTGCTGTCACATGTTAGGAATTCAGCAGTGTATGCTGAGACTCCCCACTCCCCAGTTCCAGAAGTTCTTCATGTGGTCTTCCTGTAGTTATCCCTCCATTGTAAAGCTGTCTAGTCTGTATTTGCTTTGAAGCATTCAGAAGCCAGGGGCTTGGCCTGCAGATCTGGACTCTTCCCCCACAGCCTCTCTCTTGGCATCTGCTTTGCATTCTCTTTGGCTTGGGCTCAGCTCCTGGGCTCTGGGTCATTAGAGTCCAAGTCCAGGAGGCTCATTTGGAGTCAGCCTCCACTTTTATTCCACCTTAGCATGACCCATGAGCAAGAATGACTGAGAAGGAAAGGACCCTTGAGCAAGAATGACTGAGAAGGAAAAGACCCTTGAGCAAGAATGACTGAGAAGGAAAGGACCCTTGAGCGAGAATGACTGAGAAGGAAAGGTAATTCAATGGCAGAACACATTTCAAAGGCATCTGGAGTTTTTTAAGTTTTTCATAATTGTTCTACCCACTGAATTCAGTTATTCTCAAGAACAGCATTTACAGTAGGCTTAAGACAGGAGCAACATTATTTGCTAATAATCAGCATAAAGTCCTCTAATCTTATGATCTGCAGAATTTTTGATGGTCACATAGCACTTAAACGCTGGTATGAAAAGTGGAATGGTAACGGTTACGGGAACCATGTAATTTAAGTCAGGAAGCATTTTTTTCCTTTACCTTCATTCCAGTTTTTTCCTCTTGATGTCTCCAAGCCCCTGGAAATGTTTTCACGGTAACCTTAAAGTAGACCTCTTTTGCAAAAGCTCTTAATGCCTTATTTATTTTTTCTTCAAAGTATTTAATAACTTTGAACACCAAGAGTTAGGTGTTTCTTCACTGATCTCTCAAATAGTGACACTGGAAAATAGATTTATTGAGAGGTTGGACTTTGAAAAACAACTTCAAATGTATTGTTTCTCTGGAGACATATAAACCACTTCTAAGGTCCTGGTTTCCTAACAGAATTTTTTTTTTTCTTTTTTCTCGGCTGTGTGGCTTGCGGGATCTTAGTTCCCCTACCAGGGATTGAACCCCGGCCCTCGGCAGTGAACGGGCCGAATCCTGACCACTGGACCACCAGGGCATTCCCCCTAAAAGAGTAAAAGGATCCCTTGAAGGATGTTGGAGGGCAGAGGTGTGTGGGCAGCACTTTTTACCCCTTCCCCCTACACCCCCAATTCAACCAAAATAATTCCACTTATATAGATACTGCATGACATTTCACAATCTGGACTTTTGTGCAATATTTCATTTGGAGAAAGAGTTCCACTGCTTAAAAAATTTTCAGAGTTAGAAAACTGCTATTCTAGGACCAATATTGGATTGTTATTTCTTACAGACTCTGGGGGCTTTCTTCTTGGAAAAGCCTTCATCAATCCTCACTTAGATTTGAATGATTCACTCCCTTGACAGAAGAAAACAAGGCACAGGTGCTCTTACAATTAAGTGAAGCAGACTTTTTTGTTCCATTTCTTGGATGTGCCTGTTGCATTTTCATAGAGCCTTGGGAGCAGAAATGATCTTGGAAATTATTTTCACCAACCTGTTTGTTTTAAGATGAGGAAATCAAGATGCAGATCCCAAGGTCACACAGCTAAACTGTAAACAGCCAGGATGTCTGACTCCCACTTCAGGGCCTTCCCTTTGTTCACGTTTTATCCCTTGTTCTTGCAGCCATCTTATTTCTGCCCAATCAGTATATTTACAAAGCTGTAATTTAGGAGTAAATAGACCATTTACATAAAGTATTCTGTCTTCTCCTCCCCTTAGCACTCCATCATCCAAAAGAGGTATACTAGACATACTTTTCTCAAAGATATCTTGGTCGGAAAGATGTGGAAAGATGGGACTCACAAACCAGCACCGCTGGGAAAGGTTCCTTCTATCAAAAATGTAGTTCAGCGTCTGTAATTCACCTTTCCCCAATGTCTCAGGCATGTTTCAAATGTTTAGAAATGGAAATCATTTTATCAGGCTCAGGCTTTGAATAAATTTTTTAATTTATTTTTTTTGGCCGTGCCGCACGGCTTGTGAGATCTTGGTTCCCCGACCAGGGATTGAACCCAGGCCCATGGCAGTGAAAGCTCTGAGTCCCAACCACTGGACCACCAGGGAATTCCCTGAATAAATTCTTATTGCTGCTTGAAGGTAGGACCAAAGAAGGGTGTACAGACTTCTCTGAATCCATTCAAAGTTAAACACGAGTTCAGAATTGACTCAGTTGTAGATATGGAAGTATTGGCCAATCCAACTATTCAAAAAGCCTAAACAGAGATTGGGAGAGGGCGGAGGGGCAGGGGAGTAGTTAGGGAATGGTTATTTCTCTATAGTAAAAGCATTGGACTTAGAGTCAGAGCACCTGGGTTTGAATTCCACCTCTGCCAGCACTAGATCTCTGACCTTAAGAAAGTCTGTTAATCTCCGAGCATCGATTTTTTTATTTGGGAAATGATGTTAATAACACCCACCCCAAAGGTGTGGAGAGAATCGGAACAAAATGAGATATACAGAAGCACTTTGTAAACCATAAGGGATGGTACGAATGTTGACATTATACTCACTAAATGTATAGTCCTATCCTTTCAATGACCCCCGTGAGGTTAGGTGAAACAGAGATTATCCCTACTTGTCACAGAGGTTAAGTGATTTACAAGCATACAATGTTAGAGGTCATCTAAACCAGCATTATTTATAAGGTAGAAACAAGATTTGGAGGGGTTAGGTGACTTGCCTGAGGTCGAAACCTTGTTAAAGTCAGAGCTAAGTCTAGAATCTTTGACCTTCAGAACACTGTTCTCTTTACATTAACTTCCATAAGAAGAAAGGTTAGCTAACGCGTACTGTAGATTATTGACTATACCTTAGAGTTCTGTTAGCACATCGCTTGACCTTTTAAATTATATTTAGCTTCTAATCCTTTGCTGCCGGCTGTCAGCAGTGCCACCTAAGAATGGTGGGTTTGTATGTCTAGAAGGAGATTCGAATTTCACACATCATCAGGCTTCCGAGATAGCCTCAAAGGATTCTCTTACCTACTTAAAATATAGATAAGTAATCAAACATAACTTCTCCTAAAGTTAGCAAATGATTCTCCTTCCCAGTAAAAATTTAAACACAAATCTTATTCATAAACATGCTAGTAGCTCTTTGTTTGAAGCAAAGTTTTCTTTGCCATCTAGGTATTATAAATCTCCTAATATGAGGATAAATCTTTGTGTCTTGCACTGAAACTCAGCATTTGTTTTCATTTTTCATACCTTTCTCTAAACAAATGAGATTTTCAAAAGAAATATATAGCAAAAGGGCATTTAAACAAGTTTCTAAATCAAACAACGTATTAAGATTGTTCCTCTCTAGTTGAGGCTTTTCTTTACTGCTGTGGTTTAATGTTTATGCTGGATGTTAAATACAAGACCACGGAGATTTAAGGGATGCTCTGAAAAGTGCAGAAATCATGATCATAAAAATTTTGAGCTACCCAGAAAAAGTTATGATCTAAATGTTAGGTGGTTGATAACAACAGTAATGTTCTTGTTTAGTGACTCCTATGATTCCTGCCTGGAAGCAAGCTTGAGACCCTATCAGGTCTGATTTGACAGTGGTCACGGCAGAAGCAGACTGGGTGAATGGCAGAAGCAGGCGTTAGAAATACTTAACTACTAATAAGTATAGTTCATATACTTTTCCCTTTAACCCAGGCAATTTTGAGGATTAGCTCTCTGTAAAACGTGTTGGGATCCTTGGAGAGCAGATACTAGATAATTATGACATAGAAGGATTGTTTTTCATGGAAGCTTAAAATGATCTACAGTAACACCAGGGAATGCTCCACATTTGGATGTACTTTGAATTCTTCTCAAGCAGTTTATTTACTTTGGGCACAGAAGAATCCCCAAGCCCATCTGGAAGATGAGAACCAGAGCCTGCAAACCATTTTATAAGCCCCATCCTGTCCTTTAGGTGTGTCTTCTCAGCCTTTGCAATACTAACGAGGCCCAGACAAAGGCAGATCCTTCTGCAAATTGCACTTTCCTTACTGCAAATGAAGGAAAAAACGGAGGGAAAGAAAAGGAAGGAAGAAAGGAGGGAGGAAGAAAGGAAGGTCTGCAGCTCACCTATCTCATTTGCCTGAAAAAGTATAGGATGCTTTTTTTCTCCTGGGCAGATAATTAAATGGTAGATGATAGATCAATCAACTGGTAGATGGATTTGTGACTAAAATATTTCTGGAGTGTTCAATTGGTCTGTTTTTGACAAAGAGCATCCAACAATTCATTTGACTGCTATTTGTTTAATAAGTAACTAGCAACATTTTTCCTTGCAGTAACCAGTTATGTCAACCCTGTAAGCAGACCACATGGTCAAATCTTTATTTATATAGTGTCACCCATGGTCATCGGGTTAGTAAGAACTTTAACCATCAGTTAAAGGGCAAGAAAAAGGCTAATATATATATATATGTATATATATTTCAAGGAACTGATCTAGCCCCCTTACGTGTAAGATTCCCGTTTAAAAGATTACTTCACCAGCCCCCTAATGAAAGCAGCCTGCCCGGCACCTTCTCAGGAGAATTATTCTTGGCTTAAAACGTTCCTGCCGTGACTATTGTCAGATCAGTCTGGACAGGGCCTGGCACATGTTTCCGTGGAGGAATCGTGCAGGTTTTCTCCACATCCGTGCCAATCCTCGCACTGAGCCCGTGGTGACCTTGATCGGGCATATACTGAAGCCAGCACTCCCCTACAGTAATCCATCGTCCAGAGCTGTGCCGCCTTTAGGTTTCAAGTTTTGCTACCTTTTCACTACGTGGACAGCAAACTATACATAGAGTTTCTTTTCGTATATGGAATTTGTTACATCCCTGGAAAGCGTTTACTGCCGAGCTTTTTTAATGTATTGGTAAATTTCCCTCACAATTCTTTTGTATCACCCTTTGTATTTTTTTAAAAAAACACCCTAAAACCAGGCATAGAATAATGTCCCTGGCCCCTGCCCAAGGCCCCTCTCTGGCTCTTCTCTGGCCATGCCCCTACCATCGGGGGAGGAATCTGTGGGGCCAAAGGGACAAGCCCACGTAGAGCTTTTTCTCTAGATCATGCTCCCAGTTCCTGGGATCCCCAGCTATCCTGCTCGGGTGACCCCAAGTCTGCTCGTTGGGCCTCTTTGTTAGGTCCATCTTTCTGGGGCAGACTGGCCAATTGTGTGAGCACCCAGAGCTGAGGATGACTGAAGGTTGTGATGGCATGTGGACGTGAGGACTGGGTGTCCACACACGTGCATGTGAGGCACCTCGTGGTGGGGGACAGAGCCAGCTACAGAAAGAGAAAGGCGTGGGCTGCAAGCCAGGGGCCAGGACTACCCACACAGCCATGTTCTAGCACAGAGCTTCGAGAATCCAAGTATTCGAAATTTGACCCTGGCTCTCCAAGTCATTATAATGTATGTTTATCAAAGTTGGAGGACAGAACATATTTTATTTAACAATTTGTAGCCTGATTTATAGCTTTCAAGTATTTAGACATGCTATATGGGCCTTCATTTGTCCACTTACCTCTTCAATTATACACTTGTCTCTGTCCACTCTCATTCTCTCTGCCTTCCTTTTAGTCTCAGAAAAAGGAGTGTCCTCCCTCCCGCTCCAAACTTGACCCTCTGACTGTGACCCTGATCTCCTTCCCCACTGCCTCCGCTCTGCTGCCTTTAAAACGCAGACACCTCTCCCCCAATACCCATCTAGCTGCTGTTCTATTTCTCTTTCTTATACCACAAACCTTTCACTGAAATTATCCCCACAAAGGTCACCATGGATTCTGATGCCCAGAAGTCATCAGTCACCATTCTCCTTGATGGTTATGGTTAGTGTAAGTCAGCACGGTTGCACAGCTGCTTCCAAAACGCTACACACTGATTTCCAGGGCCATCCCGGTTACCCGCATCTGCCATTGCCCTTCTTCACTCTGCCCTGTGTCTTTCTTCCACCCCAACAAGGATACTCCCCAAGGCTCAGTTGAGGGGGTGCTTTGCTCTTCTCTCTCTATGCATTTCCCCTTGACAGCTGCACCTCTCCCTCCTAGGGATGACAGCCAAGTTTCAGACGACAAGAAATAAGTTTCTTCTCTGATATCTCCCTGAACGCACGATACCAGTGTGTCTAGAATGGAACTCATCTTCCCCAAGTAACCCAACTGCCTTCTGAATTCTTACTTTTACATAAAAATTATTTCAGCAGAAATTTTTCTACTTTTCATTTTTCATACAACGGTTTCAGTTATGTTATGGGTTGTTTTTTTTTTTTCCAGCTAGCTTGGGCTAACCACCATTTATCACGTGAGTGCTGGGAGAAAAAAAATGCATTCCAGCTTCCAAAGAGCTTATTTGTAAAAGAATGTAGCCCACATGGGAAAGGAAAGCTTCTTAATGCCCCAACTTGATTGCAAACTCTCTCAAAATATTTCAGCAATTAACAGACCAGGCCCACTCATAGATACTAAAATGTGTTAAGATGAATAAGATACAGCCTTGCCTTCAAAAACCTCACCAGTTAAAAAAGAACAGACATGAAAAGGAATCATTGCATTGCCCTCAACACCTTAAGCAGTGTTTTGTACATGGTAGGTGTTCAAAAGACTGCTGTTTATTGATGGTCAGATGGTGAATAGACAGTAGTAATTCTTAAGCATTTTGACCCATAACACTCCAAGTAATCCCTAAAATATTTTGCCCCAGACCCATACCCAGAATTTTCTTTGCAGATCCCCCAGTTGCTCAAATACCCTAAGGTCTATTCCAGTCTTTATATCAGCATCACAAAAATTCTTAGAGGGAGGGCTTCCCTGGTGGAGCAGTGGTTGAGAGTCCACCTGCCAATGCAGGGGACACGGGCTTGTGCCCTGGTCCGGGAAGATCCCACATAACGCGGAGCGGCGGGGCCCGTGAGCCATGGCCGCTGAGCCTGCGCGTTCGGAGCCTGTGCTCCGCAACAGAAGAGGCCACAACAGTGAGAGGCCCGCGTACCGCAAAAAAAAAAAAAAAAACAATTCTTAGAGGGAGATGGGAGGAGAAGAGGGAATTTGGGGGCAAACCCCATGATTGGAGAGAATCACCTTGCCCCAGTTATAGTTGCCTCAGATCCCAAATTTCTTTCCAGATTCTATAAAAATGCTGCACCTTTCTCTCAGCTCCAGCCTTTTCTCAACAGACAGGACTTTCACTTGTGTATTGTGAGAGAGGGAATTTAAAAGGTATTTCCTAAACTGAAATATCTGTGTCATGCACTATTAAATAGAAAAGCAAATTATAAAATCACATGGTCAACATTATCCATTAGTTAAAAATAATGTTGATTCAGACAAGCATGTGTGTAAATGTGCAACCCCTTACACATATATTGAAAGGAAATTCAAGCTTAAGAACTTATACAAGGAAACATTAACAGAGGTTATCTTTGAGTAATGGGATCATGGATAATTTTTACTTTCTTTTGTTGTGTTTTTCTATAATTTCTGCAGCGAATGTTTCACTTTTGTGTTCAGGAAAAAAGTATGTGTATTAGTTTTCTATTGCTGTGTAACATATTACCATAAACATAGCTTCTTAAAGCAATACCTGCTTATTAAGTCATAGTTCTGTAGTTCAGAAGTCCGGCCAGGCTCAGCTGAGTTCTCTGCTTAGGGTCTCATAAGGCTGAAATCAGGATGTCAGCCAGGCTGGGCTCTCACCTGAAGGCTCTGGGGAGGAATCTGCTTCCACGCCCATTCAGATTGTTGGCAGAATTTGGTTCTTTGCAGTTGTAGAACTGAGGTTCCTGTTTCTGTACTGGCCCTCAGGCAGGGTTGTTCCTAGATGTGTTGCTTGGGGTCTTGCTCTGTGGTCCCCACCATCTCAGCCACAGATAACTCCCACATGTCAAATCCCCCACACACTTCAAATCTCCCTGTCTTTCCCTCCTACTAATAGCCAGAGAAAACTCTTACTTTTTAAGGGCTCATGTGATTAAATTAGGCGTACCCAGATAACCTGTTCTGATCAACTCAGAGCCAACTGATTAGCAACCTTAATCACATCCACAGAATGTTACATAACATAATCATGAGCGATATCATATTCACAGGTCCTGCCCACACTTAAGGGGAGAGGATTGTATAGGCTGTGTATACCAGGGGGCAGGAATCTTGGAGACCACCTTAGAATTCTGCGTACTACTCTGTGTGTGTGTGTGTGTGTGTGTGTGTGTGTGTGTGTGTAATTTTTTTTAACTCTCCCCTAAAAGTTAAGAATGGAATTCTTGGTAGCCCCTGTAGCCCTCATCATACTTTCTACCTCCTGCTGGAAAGCAGAGATCACACAAGGACTGACCAGAAGTGAAGGGGCCTGGAATTGTTTTGCCTTGTTGATAAACACACATCCATCTCTCTGCTTTTCTCCATGGCCATATGTTGAGCAATTCTGGGCAATAACAAACCGAGGAGTTGGAGGCTTATAGGTCTAACGACAGTTCTTTAGTGGACAGAGGCTTCTAACTCTCTGATTCTCTTGCCTATAGTATGACATCGCTGGACACTCTGGAGATGGCTACAACATTGCTCTAGTTCCAATTAACAAAATCCCCAAGGACGATAAGCAAAGACTAGAAATTCTCAGGGTAAGTACATTCAGTTACCTCTATATCATGAAAACTTGCACCAGATTCAGTAAAGTATCTTCTGGTCACTGAAAAGATTCACTGAAGAAGCAGCAGTTACAGGAAAGAAGAAGACTTTCTGTTTCACAAACATTTAAGCGTTAAACTGAGAAAGCACTGATCGTGCCTAAATTCCTTTTTTACGCCATGCAAAACTTAAATTTTGTTCCCTACATATTTTTAGGGTACTCAGGATTGTATTGGGATTCTATTCAGCCCCCTATATTTCAGAAGGAAAAGAATGACTCCTTCTAGAGTACTCTCTAACCCAAATTTTATGTATTTCTTAGTATTTTCTAACAATAAATTCAGTTTCACGTACTTAGATATACAATAGAAACACACTCACCGTGATTCTCAAGTAAATTTCCTCCCTTGCTATTGATGTAAGTACAGTGTTTAGTGTTGTAACTTTGTTTATTGGAAACTCAACACATTCCTTATTTTTCTTCTGTGTCATCTCCATTCTCCAGTGTGATACCAAGTTTCATATTTTCTTACATTTTCTCACTTTAAATGGCAGCTTGAGCCTTAAAAATCAGTGCCAAATGGGATAGTTTTGGAACATTTCCTGTTTTTAATGAAAGTCTTAACCACATTCCAATGTCACTGTGTATTGTTCTCACACTAAGGTGCAAATTAAATAGAACTCGCTCAGAGTATTTGTGCTTTCTCATTGTCAACAGAAAAATCATCACGTTTGTTAAAAAAAGGAGCTTCTCATTCATGGCCTTTGTACGATGTCTCTTCCCCCCAGACGATGCACGCCCACGCTCAGTTCTGCATGAGTGGGGACCACACATTAGAGGGGACAGAACACGCCATCAAGGAAATCGTCAAAGAAGAAGCTGACGAGTACTTTGTCATTGTCTTAAGTGATGCCAACCTGTCACGCTATGGAATACATCCTGCCAAGTTTGCCCAGATCCTGACAAGCAACCCTCAAGTAAATGCTTTTGCCATTTTTATTGGATCTTTAGGTGATCAAGCAGCCAGGTAAGTGTCATCCCAGGATGCAGCAGGGGGGCAGGGATGGAGATACTTGAGTACCTGACACATGCCGTTTCATGGGCTTCCCATCGTGAGGGGCAGTGGCGGGGGAGGATGGGAATGGAGGAGAAACAGAAACCAGAGTTGCTGCCCTCAAGCAGCTGAGCGTCTAGGTGAGGGGATGGGACGTTCTAGCTTATATTTGGATGAGCAATAACCCTTTAAGTTATTTATCTTTCAGTTTACATTTATACTGACCAACAATGAAATAAATAGCAAGTTGATTTGTCCACCAGTAAATTAAACAGCAGTTTATACATTCTGCCTTTTACATCAAGGTGCTAAGTGCAGTTCTATTCAGTTCATGCTCAAATCATATTCAAAATAGCAAACATCTACTATTTTCCTAGCATCAGAGATTGGGTGTCTGCGTCTCTACGTTGTATGTAGACAGACACACACATATATGTAAATAATACATAATATGTGTGTCTCCATATTTATAGACATAGATAGATCGTCTTCTTTCTTACATTTCTCCTTCATGTGTGTCTGTAATTATAGTAAGATGCTGCACTGACTAGGCAGAAATTTATGGTCAGATAATAAACACCACTGTGGATGGTCTGAAAGGAGAGATCTGGAAACACTTTTATTTCTTAAACACACTAACATTTATCTTCTTGAATTATAAACAGGAAGACTCATGGTTTTTCTCTGCTTAAAGTACTTGTGAGAAGCAGAAAACACAATTGAAAGTATATCTCCTCAGCAACAACAAAAAATCCAGCCTCCACACAAAAGGCCACGTACCCTTTTGTTACTCCACCTCTTTTACCTGTCACCCCCCGTGGTACAGAGTCCTACAGACTAGGAGATGTTTTAGTGTCCGAAGTGCTGACATATTTTTCTCTTCCCTTCACCTTGCCGCAGGATTGCAGAGTACGGCTAAGAACAGACTTAATATCACGTAATCACAGTCACTCTATTACAACTGAATTTGCATTTTTTCTCAGTTGTATGTGTTAGCCTCTTTAAGGACTTCCGTGTCCTCAAACGTAAACCATGCCTTTCCACTCAGGTTGTCTTCGGGACCAGCCCAGGATGAATCAAACGGCAAGCTCAACAAATATTGGTTGAGCTGAAAGAGCTATTTTGTCTTTCTAGTGAACAGATCCTGTTTGAATACTTAAGAAAACACAATAATACCCTTGTGGTTTCCTAGGGAAATGATCCAACATCCACTGGCAAAAGATACGTTGCAGAATTAGCTGGTCTACTGGGCATGCCAAATGTATGATACTACACAGGATGGTGGACTTTTATTAAATGTCATTCCAAAACCAAACTTTGTTGGCACAGTGAAAGGAGGCGTTCTTTTGGGTAGAAGTGTGTCTTGCACTTATATTGCCTCCAAAAATGTCCCTTTGTTCCAAATGATAAATTGGCATTTTAAAAAATTATCATAAGCCTGTATAACCTCAGTGTCATCAAAACAGCAATTGCATAAGTCAGATTACATTCCACATTGTATGATGTGGGGCAAAAAAGAGAGAGAAAGAGAACGTGTGAGAGAGAGGAAGAGAGAAAGAACCACTTGGGGTTTGGCTGGGCAACGTTTTTCAAGACCTGTTTTCTAAGGCAGGAAAAGCAGTTAGAAGTACAGGGTGAGGCCAACACGTTCAGTGGATCCAGGTGAGCTAGTCCCAGATTGGTCCCTAGGGCTCCGTTCTGTCCAGGGAACATAAAAGTACCAGGAAACTACAGTAATAAAAGGGAGAGAATTTTTCTTTGCAAATTCGCTGATTCTGTCACTGAAAAGACCTTTCTTTCGGTTCAGTGCTTTCAGTGTGCCTCTCCCTGTAGCTGTTGTTGCCTAGTGACAGCGGGTTCCACCGCAGGCAGGAGCAAGGTATTAAAAAGTGAAAACTTCCCTTCCTAAGAAACCATTCGGATGCTGAGGTTTGCAGGGGCAGGAGGTGGAAGGGGAGCCCTGATTTGCAATGGTAATTTTCTTTCCCCATCCATCCTGACAGGCTTCAGAGAACTCTACCAGCTGGCCGGTCTTTCGTTGCCATGGATACCAAGGACATCCCTCAGATTTTACAACAGATTTTCACCTCCACCATGCTGTCCAGTGTTTAAGAAGTGCCCTTTATCATCCCGATGACCCTGGGATTTTAAATAAGCTAGGAAGAAAGAGTATTCTGAAGAAAAGAAGAGGTCTATAAAGTGCCCCTGAGTGATGACTGCATAATTCTGGCATTCCCGGGCTTTCCTGTGCTTGCTAAGTAATCAGAGTTCAGCGAAGCAACCAGAGCGAGGCCTGTGCATGGAAATCTACAACCATTGATGGGTTTACAAATCATTAGGGGAAGCGAGTTGACCTGCATTATACAAAAGGTCAGGGTTAAGGGAAGGTGGTTTGAGAACCATGGTGCGTGGTCTGTTTCCAAAAACCTGACGCAAAGAGTACCTTGCTTTTGCCTTAACACAGCACCTGGTCCCCTAGGATAACAAAAGTGACCCCAGCAAACTAAGCCTTTGATGCTACATTCTGGCACTGGAATACAAGTCTGTGCAAACTCACCCAACCAGCTCCTCTTCAATAATTATTTTTATTTTCTCCTCCACTCTGTACTGCCCAACAAACAATGACTTTACAGTATTTAACCCACTGAAAAGTCCTTTCAACGGCAATATTCTATAAAAGGTTGGGTTTTCTCAATAATTTCATTTTCTTAGCCAAAACCGAAAGGAATCAAAAGAGCCTTGGATTGCTTCCTTTCCCACGTGACTTTTAAAAGGCTTTTTAAATAATAAGGAGCAAATGTCCTATTCTCCGTGCTGCTGGGATTGGATGGTTGTCTTGCCTTGAGTTTCCTGTTTCTTCTCCTTTAATGCTCCTCAGAAGTTTCACACTCCCCCGTTTTGGTGTCCAAAATGTAATGCCCAAAATAACAAATGCTTATGTTTTTACATAAAGCAAAGTGAAAACAAGGCAGTATGTTTGAACTGAATGGTAATGAGACTTCTTTAGCTATAAATATATATATATATATTTAAGCCTCATTCTTTTTTTTATTCCCATTCTCTCTTGGACTGACCTTTACTTATCAATAGACTCAATGTCAGTTGTTTTTTTTTAATCAAATGCTCCAGCAGAAGTCAGTCTCTTTCCAACCATATAATAAAAGTTTCTCTTCACCTTTTTTTTTTTTTTTTCTCTTCACCTTTGATGGTAAAGTCCGAAATGCTAGGGGCACCATTGTGTCTGTGCTTTCATAAGACAAGTTGGAAAAATTAGTCTTGTTAATAATGGTAAGTTATTCACCCATACATAGTGGGAACTGTACGATTCATTTTACTTTCATTATAGGAAAGAAAAATAGATGACACGCATTTGTTTCACCAATCCATCTCCCTATCAAAGAAATAAAAGCAATCAGATTTCCAGTGCAGTATTGCCCAGCAAGTTTGCGTGGCTTGTCTTGTTTCTCTAGACAGACGCTTGCTTTGTGTACTGAATCATCCAATGATGCAAACAACTTCAATCCAAGTAGTATCTTTAAAAATGCAATTGCAGGGCTTCCCTGGTGGCGCAGTGGTTAAGAATCCGCCTGCCAACGCGGGGGACATGGGTTCGAGCCCTGTTCCGGGAAGATCCCACATGCCGCGGAGCAACTAAGCCCGTGCACCACAGCTACTGAGCCTGCGCTCTAGAGCCTGCGAGCCACAGCTACTGAAGCCCACGCGCCTAGAGCCTATGCTCTGCAACAAGAGAAGGCACCGCAATGAGAAGCCCCTGCACCGCAGCGAAGAGTAGCGCCCACTCGCCCCAACTAGAGAAAGCCCATGCACAGCAACAAAGACCCAGCTCAGCCAAAAAGAAATAAAATAAAAATTAATTTTAAAAAAATGCAGTTGCATTAATAACAACAATAATGATAAGAACGGCAGCTAGCATTTACTGATTACTGTGTACCAGGTATGCTAAGTGATTTCATACATTATTCCATTCAATCCTCACAACAGTGCATTTAAAATAGGTTTTTTTTAAACATCTTTATTGGAGTATAATTGCTTTACAATGGTGTGTTAGTTTCTGCTTTATAACAAAGTGAATCAGTTATACATATACATATGTTTTAACCTCATTTACAGATAAGGAAAGTGAGGCTCAGAGAACTTAAATCACTTTTCCAAGATTCCCATTTCTAGACTATTGACTAACTACTCATTGTACTATTAGCATCCTCATTTTACAAAGAGGGAAACTGAGGCTTAGGGAATTTCAAGAAAATAGGGGAAGGGGCAGAGCTGTGACCCTGGACTGTCCCCTCTCATGCTTTATTCTTGCAAACCTAGGTGTCGAGCTTTTGGTGCCTTTTTCTCCTTTCTCCCAGTGCAGTTTCTCTTCTTGCAAAACGACCACATTTCCTAGAGCTCCCTCTCCGCGGTACTCAGAAACTATCTGCACAATTTGAGCACTTAGAGGAGGGAGTGGGGACCAAGGACATGGGACGCTGCTGGAGGGACACTTCCAACTGCTCCTTCTTGGGCCCACAGCGAATTGAGGAAGTGTCCATCCAAGGGGCAGCTTAACCCCTAGGGGTGCCCCTTTGCTAGAGGGTCACAGCCCCTGAAAGCCTTTGGAAGTTGAATCCAAGAGTGATTGACGGAACAGCCTTTTAATGAATCCTCCCTATGGGTAACTACCTGAGTAAGCAGAAGGCTTTTTTTTTTTTTTTTATAACATGGAAAGAATGTTCTCAAGTAATTTAATTTCCCTTTCCCCACCGGCCAGACATCCTTTGCAAAAGTTATTTTTTTAAAATATGTAACTCCTGGCTTTTCTGATTTGTAAGAGGGAAGGATGATGGGGAAGGGGAGTAGAGAGTGAGAAAATGAAGGGCTTCTTTTCACTTCTTGCAATACCTAAGAAGTTGTGCCTTTATTATTAAATGCACTTAATTATAGGCCACTCCAAGCTATTCCCAGGCCCTTCTTAGGGCCAGGACGTTATAATAAACGCATTGTGTGCCTCAGGGGGTGGTTCCAGAGAAAGGCAGCTAAATCCGTCCTCAGGGAGCCCGTGTAATGCTGAGAGGGTTCATTGTGATCCCCAGCAGCCAGGAGGAATGAATGCCATGAATCGTCTCAGTAGAGGATGCGTTTTCCCCCTGGAGTTCTTTGTGTGCTCCTGCAAAACGACCTCATCACATACAGGCAGCTCAAGCACAGCCACAAGAAGAGGGTGAGAGCAGGAATACCAGAGCCCAGCACATGTTTGGAATGAATCATTTAATTCTTTACATTACACCCTTTCCTGTGAGCCATCAGGAGAAATCCATCAATGCCAGAAAGGTTTACTCTAAACAAACTTCCAGGCTTTGAGAGCCATGCAGAAGTGGTTTTACGTGGGGAGCATTGTCGGCGTCCCTGGAGGCAGCTCCGGAGGCTCCAAACCCTCCCTCCACCTGGTGCCTTCTCGTGCCTGTCAGCTCAGCCAAAATGAAATTCCTCGGGGAACAGAGGAAAGAGATATGGGACCAGGGAGCAAGAGGCATCCTCGCTTATTTGTTGCGTTTCTATTTGTTTCCTCCCATCACGATTAGATATTTCACAAGTCTAAGCTGATACCTCATGTGCCCAGACAGGCATTTTTTTCTGGAATTGCATCTAAGGAATAGTCAAACGTCCATTCGTATTTAGTAAACTGTACGTCACTTCTTCAAATTATTAAGAAATAAAATGTCCCCTTTTTAAAAATCATTCCAACCACTAACATAGATGGCTTTTTAAAATACTAATCGAAGAGTCTAATTCACTACCAATTTCTGGTCCGGGTTATATCATAAAGTTCTTATCTGTTGCTTTTCCTTTACCTTTTTTCTAAGACTTGCTGTGGCCAAAGTACTACAGGTAAAGGAAAGGAATTCCGAAGTTCCATCTTGTAGTGGGAGGATTTCCAAACTCTGGGTAGAATTAGTCAGTAGGAAGGAAGTTCTCAATGCTGCTCGGCTGTTAACTGTGCAGACTTGGGCTAGTCACTCGTGGGCCTCAACTGCTTCATCTCTGAATTAAAAGGCTTGGACAAAATGATCTCTAACACTGAAGTCCCATGTTCCTTTAACTCCTACAGAACTGACTCTGTCCCTTGTATGTCTTAGAGAGCCACATCATCTCAGTGTATTTTTGTCCCAACCTCACACGCATTTTAGCCCCTACTGTACAGAGAATTTTGGCACGTCTATCAATCGCCCTAACAAAAGTGTGTTATTGAATGAATATGCATTCTAAACGCTACATAAGCTTCATTAGAATTGGTCAAGAGGGCTTTTTCCCCCCAGCAGCTGCACAGATGTTTCTGTTGGATCGTGATTCACAAGATTTCTGCCCATTGTCTCTAGCTTTGCATTTTGCAGCCATAAAAGAAAATCCCGTATCTGCTGATCGGCACAGTGGGATCAAAAAGGATCAGGAATTGGAAAACTACTGTGAGCTGAGAGCTGACCTTTGTGCCACAGCTGAACAATGTGCACTTGTGTGTGTGGTTTTTTTTTTTTTTAATTGTTAGATCCCGTAAACAAAAATCTCCTCCAGAGGAGAAAAAAAATGCTTGCCAAGCAAACTCTCAAGATGAGAGCGGTTTGACACTCTTTTTTTTTTTTTTTTTTTGAGACTAAGCGCTATCTGGGGCTTTTCACCTTCAAACAGAGACAGCGTCTCTTCTGGCCCAGCCGTGCACATTTGCTTTAGAATGCCAGGGTTACATAATTTTAAAATTGAGTGGCACTTGTGGTATTTGGTCACTCAGAGCAAAGTATAACACTCTTTTAAGGTGGCTTGGGTCCTTAAACGGTGGCGAGAACATCGTGTTCTGCTCTAAGAAATCTCAGCAAGGGACCTGTCAGCTCTAAAGAGCATGGACCACCACGCATGGTCCCCCCATCCCTCCCTCAGCAGGCACCAAAGGCACCCTGACCCTTCGTTCTTCTCACGGGCTTCAGTGAAAGGGTTTGGAGCTGCCAGCTCTTCCCCTATAGGAACAACTGAACGATTTGTCAATAAATCCTGACTCCAAAGACGGTAGGTATGACCCCAGAGGAGTTCCAGAATATAAGGATTTATTGAAATTACGTGCAACTCTGAAGCATTAGTAACAGTAACTGGAGCTTGACCTGGAAATGGAAGGAAACTGTCTGTCTGAATTTCCCAAAGCGAGTGTGTCTGTCATGCCGGCCGGAATGTGGAGAGAAAGTAATGAACCTGTCAAGAGTCCTTTGTGTAATTGGTCTCATGATACCATACTTGAAGCCTTATTCGTTGAAACTTGAAGAAAAATAAAGTGTATTTACTCAGACAGGACATTCAAGTTGGACTTTCAGATGTAACATTTATATTAATAAATACCAATGCTAATTTATTGAGACTGACCATTTCTTCATTTCGGAACTAATAATTAAGAAATCGTCCACCATCAGGCTCCAGGAATAGAGTGAGTCTCAACAAAGCTAGGTGGTCCGTTTCCTTTTACAAAGGTTTTCTGGCCCATATGAAATTCAGCGCTGAAAACGCTGGCCCAGAAAGGAGCACTTAGGGACCAGTGGAAATAAGTGGCAACACTGGGGAAGCGGCCTGTTGACCACCGTTGGCCTTGCCTCCCGGCACGTGGGATGGGGGATGGGCGTGTCCCCATAGATCCCAGAGCTGGTAAGGAATCCAAGGGTCTCTGTAGCAGGCCAGGATGCCCAGATTCCAGGGTGTATGCACACACAGTTAAAAGGACAGATGATGGACTACCTGGGAAGGCCTAAGGCTTAGTTAATGGACACAGGCACTGGGGAAATATAGCTATTTGTTTTGCAGTGAACAAAGAAATGGTCTGTTATCTGAAAAGCATCCCTTAGGACCCAGATGCTTTTGAACAACTATTTTCCAGGCGGATAGAATATGCATGTCCATACATGGCAGGCTTGAGTACAAAGATGTGATATTCAATGTGTGGTGCCTGAACTAAAGCATCTCTTCTTCTCTCTCTGATATTTCCTACAAACTGGAGGGAACTCTCTGCAGAGGTGGAAGGTTGTCACAGCTCCACAAAACCTCCTGAAAGCAGACATTCAGTCACTTGGCAGGAATACAGGCCTGCACAGCTGGCCTGGCGCCTTGCCCCCTCACATCTGAAGTCTATCTTTAGAGAGGGGTTTCTCAACGAGAGGGGCTCCCCTCTTTTAAAATGCAAACAGCTCTGGGAGGCCATCCATCACACACACCTTGGTTTGAATCCCTCATTCACAGGCTTTCCTCCTAGCCCAGCTGAGATGAAGGTCCTCAGACAGGACTGCGACTGGGGGGGAGGAGAAGAAGGGGGTGAGGGACGTTTGCCACTAGGAGCAGCACTCAAGCAGAGGAATGGGCCTGGGACACAGCAGGAGGGCATGAGACATGGGCACATGGCGGGCTGTGTATTTGGTCCTCCTGAGAGCACTCACTGAAGGCTTCCATGGGTGTGCATTGGTGGTGGCTTGGTTCTCTTCCATCTTGTTTTTAATTTCTTAATTTTTTAAAGGAGTTTAAGTCCTTTTTTTAAATTACTTTTTATTAGAGTATAGTTGATTTACAATGTTGTGTTACTTTCTGCTGTACAGCAAAGTGAATCAGTTATACATATACGTATCTCCACTCTTTTTTTGGATTCTTTCCCATATATCATTACAGAGTACTGAGTAGAGTTCCCTGTGTCATACAGTAGCTCCTTATTAGTTATCTATTTTATATATACTAGTGTGTATATGTCAATCCCAATCTCCTAGTTAATCCCCACCCCTTGCCCCCTTGGTAACCGTAAGTTTGTTTTCTACATCTGTGACTTTATTTCTGTTATATGTGGAATCTAAAAAATAGGTACAAATTGAACTCATCTTGCTTTTTTAGAGACATCAGATTTCCACCTGTATTTTGCCCTCCGTCTTATGGAGGCTCTACCTTTCTGACATCTGGGTTACAGATGCAGGCGCAGCAGACACGTCTGGGAGGGAATACCCTAGCCATGATTAAGAGCCTTCAGCCCAAGGGCAAGGCCTTTCAACTTTGGAAACCTACTCCACAGCCCCTGAACCATGTCTCTGGTGAAGTGAACAAATCGGATTCTTTTTTATGCCCTGTTCAGTTTGCTAAGAGAAGAACCCTTTCCCTGAGCTGGGGACCTTTCAAAAGAGAACTTGCACCTCTGACAGGCTGCAGCATTTATTGGAAGCCACTTTTCTCCTTGCAGAGGCAGAGCTGGTCTGCGCCCCACAGGACAGCCCAGCAAGCCATGGGGAAGTTCTAGTGCTAAGAGCTGTGGAATTCCCAAGCTCCATCCTGGTGAGGCCTGAAATGAGATCAGCGTGAGCCTCTTCAACTCAGAACATTCCTTTTGTGGAATGAGTTCTGGGCACACGTCTACTAGAAAGTTTTCTGAAGTGTCTGTAATTCAGCCTTTAGGAAGAAGATGTTATGTAACAGTTTCTAAAAGCCCTTAAGGATGTCCTGACTGCTGTCTGCTGCATACGGTGGGGTGTTACTCCAGGACCTTGCTTCAGACAGGTCTGGACTCAAAGAGGGCTAAAAATCCTCAACAGAAACTCTCCGGTAATTAAGCAGCACCCAGCAACAAATGAGCACAGCCGTGTGGCTGACAGGGTCTTTGTGCTTCGGCTGGGAGTCAAGCCTGTGCCTCTAAGATGAAAGAGCCAAGTTCAGGACATTGGTCTACCAGAGACCTCCGGGCTCCATGTAATATTAAATGGCAAAAGCTCCCCCAGAGATCTCCATCTCAATGCTAAAACCCAGCTCCACTCAATGACCAGCAAGCTACAGTGCTGGACACCCTAAGCCAAACAACTAGCAAGACAGGAACACAACCCCATCCATTAGCAGAGAGGCTGCCTAAAATCATAAGGTCACAGACACACCAAAACACACCACTGGACGTGGTCCTGTCCACCAGAAACACAAGATCCAGCCTCATCCACCAGAACACAGGCACCAGTTCCCTCCACCAGGATGCCTACACAAACCACTGACCAACTTTAGCCACTGGGACCAGACACCAAAAACAACAGGAACTACAAACCTGTAGCCTGTGAATAGGAGACACCAAACACAGTAACTTAAGCAAAATGAGAAGACAGAGAAACACACAGCAGATGAAGGAGCAAGGAAAAAACCCACCAGACCAAACAAATGAAGAGGAAATAGTCAGTCTACCTGAAAAAGAATTCAGAGTAATGATAGTAAGATGATCCAAAATCTTAGAAATACAATGGAGAAAATATAAGAAATGTTTAACAAGGACCTAGAAGAACTAAAGAGCAAACAAACAATAATGAGCAACACAATAAATGAAATTAAAAATTCTCTAGAAGGAATCAATAGCAGAATAACTGAGGCAGAAGAACAGATAAGGGACCTGGAAGATAAAATAGTGGAAATAACTACCACAGAGCAGAATAAAGAAAAAAGAATGAAAAGAATTGAGGACAGTCTCAGAGACCTCTGGGACAACATTAAACACACCAACATTTGAATTATAGGGGTTCCAGAAGAAGAAGAGAAAAAGAAAAGGACTGAGAAAATATTTGAAGAGATTATAGGTGAAAACTTCCCTAATATGGGAAAGGAAAGAGTCAGTCAATTCCAGGAAGCACAGAGAGTCCCATACAGGATAAATCCAAGGAGAAACATGCCAAGACACATATTAATCAAACTATCAAAAATTAAATACAAAGAAAGAATATCACAAGCAGCAAGGCAAAAATAACATACAAGGGAATCCCCATATGATTAACAGCTGATCTTTCAGCAGAAACTCTGCAAGCCAGAAGGGAGTGGCAGGACATATTTAAAGTGATGAAAGGGAAAAACCTACAACCAAGATTACTCTACCCAGCAAGAATCTCATTCAGATTTGATGGAGAAATTAAAACCTTTACAGACAAGCAAAAACTAAGAGAATTCAGCACCACCAAACCAACTTTACAACAAATGCTAAAGGAACTTCTCTAGGCAGGAAACACAAGAGAAGGAAAAGACCTACAATAACAAACTCCAAATAATTAAGAACATGGTAATAGGAACATACATATGGATAATTACCTTAAAGGTAAATGGATTAAATGTTTCAACCAAAAGACATAGACTGGCTGAATGTATACAAGAACAAGACCTGTATATTTACTGTCTAGAGGAGACCTACTTCAGACCTAGGGACACATATACACTGAAAGTGAGGGGATGGAAAAAGAGATTCCATGCAAATGGAAATCAAAAGAAAGCTGGAGTAGCAGCTCTCATATCAGACAAAATGACTTTAAAATAAAGACTATTACAAGAGCCAAAGAAAGACACTACATAATGATCAAGGGATCAATCCAAGAAGAAGATATAACAATTGTAAATATTTATGCACCCAACATAGGAGCACCTCAATACATAAGACAAATGCTAACAGCCATAAAAGGGGAAATTGACAGTAACACAATAGTAGGGGACTTTAACCTCCCACTTTCGCCAATGGACAGATCATCCAAAATGAAAATAAATAAGGAAACACAAGCTTTAAATGATACGTTAAACAAGATGGACTTAATTGATATTTGTAAGACATTCCATCCAAAAACAACAGAATACACTTTCTTCTCAAGTGCTCACGGAACATTCTCCAGGATAGATCATATCTTGGGTCACAAATCAAGCTTTGGAAAATTTTAAAAAATTGAAATTGTATCAGGTATCTCTTCCGACCACAACACTATGAGACTAGATATTAATTACAGAAAAAAATCTGTAAAAAATACAAATACATGGAAGTTAAACAATACACTACTAAATAACCAAGAGATCACTGATGAAATCAAAGAGGAAATCAAAAAACACCTAGAAACAAATGACAATGAAAACACAACCCAAAACGTATGGGATGCAGCAAAAGCAGTTCTAAGAGGGAAGTTTATAGCAATACAATCCTACCTCAAGAAACAAGAAACATCTCAAATAAACAACCTAACCTTACACCTAACGCAATTAGAGAAAGAAGAACCAAAAAAAGCCCCAAAGTTAGTAGAAGAAAAGAAATCATAAAGATCAGATGAGAAATAAATGACAAAGAAATGAAGGAAACAATAGCAAAGATCAATAAAACTAAAAGCTGGTTCTTTGAGAAGATGAACAAAATTAATAAACCATTAGCCAGACTCATCAAGAAAAGAGGCAAAAGACTCAAATCAACAGAATTAGAAATGAAAAAGAAGTAACAACTGACACTGCAGAAATAAAAAGGATCATGAGGCATTACTACAAGCAACTCTATGCCAATAAAATGGACAACCTGGAAGAAATGGACAAATTCTTGGAAAAATACAACCTTCTGAGACTGAACTAGGAAGAAATAGAAAATATAAACAGACCAATCACAAGCACTGAAATTGAGACTGTGATTAAGACTCTTCCAACAAACGAAAGCCCAGGACCAGATGGCTTCACAGGCAAATTCTATCAAACATTTAGAGAAGAGCTAACACCTATCCTTCTCAAACTCTTCCAAAATATAGCAGAGGGAGGAACACTCCCAAACCCATTCTATGAGGCCACCATAACCCTGATACCAAAACCAGACAAAGATGTCACAAAAATAGAATATTACTGGTGAACATAGATGCAAAAATCCTCAACAAAACTCTAGCAAACAGAATCTAACCGCACATTAAAAGGATCATACACCATGATCCAGTGGGGTTTATCCCAGGAATGCAAGGATTCTTCAATATATGCAAATGAATCAACGTGATAAACCATATTAACAAATTGAAGGAGAAAAACCATACAATCATCTCAATAGATGCAGAAAAAGCTTTCGACAAAATTCAACACCAACTTATGATAAACACCCTCCATAAAGTAGGCATAGAGGGAACTTACCTCAACATAGTAAACACCATATATGACAAACCCCCAGCCAACATCGTTCTCCATGGTGAAAAACTGAAAGCATTTCCTCTAAGCTCTGGAGCAAGACAAGGTTGTCCACTCTCACCACTATTATTCAACATAGTTTTGGAAGTTTTAGCCACAGCAATCAGAGAAGAAAAAGAAATAAAAGGAATCCAAATTGTAAAAGAAGAAGTAAAGCTGTCACTGTTTACAGATGACATGATATTATACATAGAGAATCCTAAAGATGCTACCAGAAAACTACTAGAGCTAATCAATGAATTTGGTAAAGTAGCAGGATACAAAATTAATGCACAGAAATCTCTTGCATTCCTATACACTAATGAAGAAAAATCTGAAAGAGAAATTAAGGAAACACTCCCATGTACCATTGTGACAAAAAGAATAAAATACCTAGGAATAAACCTACCTAAGGAGACAAAAGACCTGTATGCAGAAAACTATAAGACACTGATGAAAGAAATTAAAGATGATACAAACATGGCCTTCCCTGGTGGCGCAGTGGTTGAGAGTCTGCCTGCCGATGCAGGGGACACAGGTTTGTGCCCTGGTCCGGGAAGATCCCACATCCCACGGAGTGGCTGGGCCCGTGAGCCATGGCCACTGAGCCTGTGTGTCCGGAGCCTGTGCTCCGCAAGGGGAGAGGCCACAACAGTGAGAGGCCCACGTGCCACAAAAAAAAAAAAAAAAAAAAGGTACAAACAGATGGAGAGATATACCATGTTCTTGGATTGGAAGAATCAACATTGTGAAAATGACTATACTACTCAAAGCAATCTACAGATTCAATGCAATCCCTATCAAAATACCAATGGCATTTTTCACAGAACTAGAACAAAAAATTTCACAATTTGTATGGAAGCACAAAAGACCGCAAATAGCCAAAGCAATCTTGAGAGGAAGCTGGAGGAATCAGGGTCCCAGACTTTAGACTATACTACAAAGCTACAGTAGCAAGACAGTATTGTACTGGCATGAAAACAGAAATATAGATCAATGGGACAGGATAGAAAGCCCAGAGATAAACCCACATACATATGGTCACCTTATTTTTGATAAAGGAGGCAAGAATACACAATGGAGAAAAGACAGCCTCTTCAATAAGTGGTGCTGGGAAAACTGGACAGCTACATGTAAAAGAATGAAATTAGAACACTCCCTAACACCATACACAAAAATAAACTTAAAATGGATTAAAGACCTAAATGTAAGGCCCGAAACTATCAAACTCTTAGAGGAAAATATAGGAAGAACACTCTATGACATAAATCACAGCAAGATCCTTTTTGACCCACCTCCTAGAGAAATGGAAATGAACACAAAATAAACAAATGGGACCTAATGAAACTTAAAAGCTTTTGCACAGCAAAGGAAACCACAAACAAGATGAAAAGACAACCCTCAGAATGGGAGAAGTTATTTGCAAATGAAACAACTGACAAAGGATTAATCTCCAAAATTGACAAGCACCCCATGCAGCTCAATATCAAGAAAACAAACAACCGAATCCAAAAATGGGCAGAAGACCTAAATAGACATTTCTCCAAAGAAGATATACAGATTGCCAACAAACACATGAAAAGATGCTCAACATCACTAATCATTAGAGAAATGCAAATCAAAGCTACAATAAGGTATCACCTCACACCAGTCAGAATGGGCATCATCAAAAAATCTACAAACAATAAATGCTGGAGAGGGTGTGGAGAAAAGGGGATCCTCTTGCACTGTTGGTGGGAATGAAAATTGATACAGCCACTATGGAGAACAGTATGGAGGTTCCTTAAAAAACTAAAAATAGAGGGCTTCTCTGATGGTGCAGTTGTTGAGGGTCCGCCTGCTGATGCAGGGGACGCGGGTTCGTGCCCGGGTCCGGGAAGATCCCACATGCCATGGAGCGGCTGGGCCCGTGAGCCATGGCTGCTGAACCTGCGCGTCTGGAGCCTGTGCTCCGCAATGGGAGAGGCCACAACAGTGAGAGGCCTGCATAACGCAAAAAAAAAAAAAAAACACTAAAAATAGAACTACCATATGACTCAGCAATCCCACTCCTGGGCATATACCCTAAGAAACCGTAATTCAAAAATAGTCATGTACCACAATATTCATTGCAGCTCTATTTACAATAGCCAGGATATGGAAGCAGCCTAAGCGTCCATCAACAGATGAATGGATAAAGAAGATGTGGCACACATATACAATGGAATATGACTCAGCCATCAAAAGGAATGAAACTGAATTATTTGTAGTGAGGTGGATGGACCTAGAGTCTGTCATACAGAGCGAAGTCAGAAAGGGAAAAACAAATACTGTATGCTAACACATATATATGGAATCTAAAAAAAAAGAAAAAAAGAAAGAAATGGTTTTGAAGAACCTAGAGGCAGGACAGGAATAAAAACGCAGACATAGAGAATGGACTTGAGGACACGGGGAGAGGGAAGGGTAAGCTGGGACACAGAGAGAGAGTGGCATGGACATACATACACTACCAGATGTAAAATAGATAGCTAGTGGGAAGCAGCCACATAGCACAGGGAGATCAGCTCGGTGCTTTGTGACCACCTAGAGGGGTGGCATAGGGAGGGTGGGAGGGAGACGCAAGAGGAAAGAGATATGGGGATATATGTATATGTATAGCTGATTCACTTTGTTATACAGCAGAAACTAACACACCATTGTAAAGCAGTTATACTCCAATAAAGATGTTAAATTAATTAATTAGCTAATTAAAATAAAAGCCCTTAAGTATTACTGCCTCAGCACAAAAAAATCTAGTGCCTCTGAAAAAGGAATGTGACCCCTTAAAGAAAAATAGCTCTTTTTTCCTCTTCTAAGGAAGATCAAGGGTTCTTTCTTTGTTTGTGTTTTTAGGTGTAATTGACATATAGCATTATATTAGTTTCAGGTGCACCACATAATGATTCAATATATGTATATATTGCAAAATGATCACCATAATAAGTCTAGTTAACATCCATCGCCACACGTATAGGGAGGACCTGTTGCACATTTCCTGATCCTTGCTCTGCCAACGACCTCCCTCCCCTTCATCACTGCCCTCCCCGAGTGCTTACAAATAAAGACCATGACATCAATTTCCCTCTTAAAACCACTTCAGCTCTGCCCTGTGATGATCTCACTTGTCCCGTTGTTGGGACATCACTGAATCAGCCTGCCCCACCCAGGTCTCTTGTGAAGAGGCCACATGGCTGGCGCCCTGAAAATATTATATGAGTCAGGACAGGGACAAGCACAGAAGGCAGGGAGGGGTTGACGTTTGTTATGAGAAGAGTCACCCTGCTTTCTGTAGCCAGACCCATCCCTGCCACGCCGTAGCACCCGAGAAACCCACACTCAGCTCTGTGTGGTGCAGACTCAGCATCCGTGAGGTCACGGTGGATTTCTGGACCCGCCCCTATCAGCTCTGTGACTCTAGGCAAGTTTCCTGGTCTCTCTGAGCATCACTTTTCTGCCTTCTGAGATGAGGACGATAATTCCGTATCTCAGGGTTCATGTGAAGATGGAAGTAAAGTAATGAAAGCACCTCATAAACAGAAAGTGAGTCCAGATCAACAGGCATTTGGTTTTAGGTCCATAGAGGGATGTGGCCCCTTGGAAGGTGAGGGTCTCCTTGACTAATTTTGTTTGGGGACCTTAGGCCTGGTCAGACAGTTCAGAATGGATGCAGGGCCTAGAGTGGCCCGTCCCTCAGGAGGAATGAAGTGGGGACCAAATAAAGGAAAATGGAGGGCGGAGCAGCTGGGGGCGCAGGGCAGATGATGGGCAGCCACTCAGCCCTAGGACTCTGATCCCTCCCATGCCCCCTGCCTTACTTACACTTACTTACACTTACAGACGTGGTTGTGATCATGACGTGTTTCCTGGTCAGAACTTTGTTTCTGTCTCTGGCTGAGGGGAGTTGAAATGGCCTTTCTCAGGAGGGCTCCCCAATAGTTTGCAAGGCAGCCACAGGCTCCCCTTTGGGAGCTGTTAGCACTGGAGCTGTTTTTAAAATAAAGACGATAATAGAGTCCATCTGGGATGTCTTCCTGGCCTGTGCCCCTTCCTCAAACCCATGGGAGAAGACCTGACTCAGCCAGGTATTCAGATATTCCTTGAAAGAATTGGTCCCTTTAGTGAGTCCCTTGAGGGGGAGGCAACTGAGGAGCCTTAGAAGGTTAGTTCTGGGTTGCCGTGTTCTATATGCTGGGAGAATAATAAAAATTATTATTATTAAACAAAATAATAATAGCTGGCTTTTATCTAGAATGTCCCACGTGCCAGGCACTTCCTAAGCACTTGACATAGATAAACTCATTAAATCCTTACAACAATTTCATGAGACAGCTAATGGTTCTTACTCCCATTTTATTTAAAAAGCAAAGACAACCATCTAAAACATACAACAAACGAGTGAATAAAACAAAAAAGATGCAGACTCACAGATACGGAGAACAAAGTAGTGGTTACCAGTGGGGAGAGGAAAGGTGGAAGGAGCAACATACAGGGGTAGACGGGGCAAAGGGTTATTATGGGATTATATGAAGTCATGTGTGTGCAACTTTTGAAAATTATAAAGCACTGTAAGATTTAAAGAATCACTCAACTAAAAAATTTTGTTTTCATTAAAAAAAAAAAAAGACAACCAGTCTACTCCAAAAGAGAAAAGAAAAAGCCGACTTGCAGACTGAGGGAGAGAGAGGTACACACGGCAGGCACCCTGATCACAGTGAGAACAGTCTCAGGAACTGAGTGCGTCGTGTCGTCACTGTTCCCAGGTCTGACTTCCCTGTCGCGGGGAAGAACAGATATCAAGACTCGTTTGCCTTCAGCCTGGCCTCGAAAAAGCAGTCAGGAAACTTGAATAAGGAGCTGTGGGCTACAGGGGCACCGTGGTCCTGGGAAGCGGGATGTGGGCTACCTCTCAAGGGTGAGCAGTCAGGGAGGCCTGCGGGGAGGCGGGGGCACTGTACCGCCCTGAGAAGCAGCCTCCTCCTCAGAGCCTCCAGGGTGGCCTTCTGGGCTGCCCAGCTGCCAATTCCGGCCTCGACCGGCCAGGGGGCGCGGGGGGAGGCCAGTGGGCAGCCCAGGCCCTCCGGGAGCCCAGAGTCATGACAGCACCACAGAGCACGCCTCCTTCCATGGAGGGACTTCGTGATGTGGCTGCTCTGTGGTGCTTCGCATGTTTGTTTCTCCTTGAAAATGAGCTGAGAACCTTTTACCCAAGATTACAAGTTGGGCGGGTGATGAAAGGTCTGTGCCTTGCCCAAGGAGCCCTCGGGGAAGAGCGTTCACATTTGCAAGCCCTTTTGTTGAAAATAGCTTGCTCTGTGGAAAAAAAAGGGAAATTAGCTGGGAGGATCCGAATCATCTTGGCCTCTGTGAGGCTGCCCGAGATCCCTGGCTAATCATCATGGCTGCCAAACATTTCAGTCCTACACACAACCCAGTAAGACCTCTAGATTCATAAATCTCTAGAAGGCTTAGGAAAAAATCAGTCGGCCCATGTTCCCAAACCCAGGCAAAACCATGCTTCAGCAAGTCGTTTTGCAAAGGGCCTGACAAAATATGGATTAGTCAATGGGATGGATGGATGGATGGATGAATTAGTGGGGTAACTCAGTGGGTAGATGAGGGGGTGGATGGATTGAAGGGGAGAAAGTCTACCCTATTGAAAATACCTCAGAGAAAGGAGATTCCCAAGTCTCTTGTTAGTACCCACAATAGTAATAGTGTAGCAGAGGTAGAGATTCAGCTTTAGCCTAAGCTGGAATTCTGTCACATCTGCCAGCATGGCAACATAGGACCACTTCTAATCCCCTTTATATGAAAGATGAGGGACCTCATGAAGAGGATTTCATCCCAAGAAAATAGCAAATCAGACACATAAGCTTGACCCTATAACAAAATCTTAGTAGTGGGAAGGACAAGGATGCAGGGGGGTATTCCAATTTCTCCACATCCTTTCCAACACTTGTCCAGGTCAGCCCCTGGTGACAAGCAGACATCCAGGCAGCTGTGTGCAGAAGACACAGTGACATCCAGCAGGCACCTGAGAAAGCTCCAAGGGACCACATACTGCTTAGCAAGGCACAGAGGCCTTGACAAAAGAAAATGTCCTCAAGCTCATGGGCATCAGATTCGAATCATGACTCCTGTACTAACCAGCTTTCTGTCCTAGGGAACTTTTTAAAAGTATATCTCTGGGACTTCCTTGGTGGTGCAGTGGTTAAGAATCTGCCTGCCAATGCAGGGGACACGAGCCCTGGTCTGGGAAGATCCCACATGCTGCGGAGCAACTAAGCCTGTGCACCACAACTACTGAGCCCATGTGCCACAACTACTGAAGCCCGTGCGCCTAGAGCCCATGCTCCTCAACAGGAGAAGCCACCGCAATGAGAGGCCTGTGCACGGCAACAAAGAGTAGCCCCTGCTTGCCACAACTAGAGAAAGCCCGCGTGCAGCAACAAAGACCCAATGCAGCCAAAAATAAATAAAATAAAATAAATTTATAAAAAATAAAAATATATTTCTATTAAGATATAATTCATATACCATAAAATTCACCCTTTTTTTTTTTTTTTTTTTGCAGTACGCAGGCCTCTGACTGTTGTGGCCTCTCCCGTTACGGAGCACATGCTCTGGATGCACAGGCTCAGCGGCCATGGCTCATGGGCCCAGCTGCTCCACAGCATGTGGGATCTTCCCGGACCAGGGCACGAACCTGTGTCCCCTGCATCGGCAAGCGGACTCTCAACCACTGTGCCACCAGGGAAGCCCAAAATTCACCCTTTTAAGGCATGCACTTCTGTGCTTTGGAGTATATTCAGACAGGGGGGCAAACATCATCACTACCTAATTCCAGAATATTCTCATCACCCCAGAAGGAAATCCCATGTTCATTAGTAGTCATTCCCCAGTGTTCTCCCTAGTCCTTAGCACCACTAATCTATACTTTCTATCTCAATGGAGTCTCCTACTGGACGTTTCCTACAAACGGATTCATACAATATGGCACCTTTTTTTGCTTCTTTCACTTACCACAATGTTTTTAAGACTTATCAACGTTGCATCATGGATCACTACTTCACTCCCATTTTATGCCCAAATAATATTCAGCTGTACAAATATACCATATTTTGTCTATCCGTTCACCAGTTGATGGACATTTTGGCTGTTCCAGTTTTGGGCCAATATGAATAATACTGCTGTGAACATTCCTGTACAACCTTTTGTGTGGACATATGTTTTCATTTCTCTTAGATATGTAACTAAGAGTGGAATTGCTAGGTCATACAGTAACTCTGTGTTTAACTTTTGAGAAGTTGTCCACTGTTTTCCAGAACAGCTGTACCTACCATTTTATATTCTCACCAGCAAGATGAGGGCTCCAATTTCTCCACATCCTTTCCAACACTTGCTATTTTCGGTCTTTTTAACTATTGCCATCCTAGTGGATGTGAAGTGGTATCTCATTGTGGTTTTGATTTGCATTTTCCTCGTGACTAATGATATTGAGGACATTTTCATGTGCTTATTGGCCATTTGTGTATCTTCTTTGGAGAAATATCTATTCAAACCCTTTTCCTATTTTTTAACTGGCTCTTTGTCTATTGTTGAGTTGTAAGAATTCTTTAAAAATTCTGGATACTGGACCATTATCAGAGGAATATGATTTGCAATTATTTCCCTCATTCTGTGGGTCATCTGCACTTTCCTAATAGTGTTGTTTGAAGCAAAAAAAGTTTTTTAATTTTGATGAAGTCCAATTTACCTAATTTTTTCTTTAGTTATTTGTGCTTTGGGTGTCATATCTAAGAAGCCATTGCTTTATCCAAGGTTGTGAAGATTTATGCTTATGTTGTCTTCTAAGAGTTTTACAGTTTTAGCTCTTACATTTAGATCTTTGATCCATTTTGAGTTAAATTTTGAGTAGGATGTGAGGTGGACATACAACTTCACTCTTTTACACGTGGATATTCAGTTTTCCTGGCACTGCTTGTTGAAAAGAGAATTCTTTCCCAATTGAATTGTCTTGGCATCCTTGTCAAAAAGTAATTGACCATAAATGTATGGGTTTATTTCTGGACTATCAGTCCTATTCCAATGATCCATACATGACTATCCTTGTGTTACTACTACATAGTTTTGATTACTATAGCTTTGTAGTAAGTCTTGAAAATGAAAAATATGAGTGCTCCAACTTTGTTCTTATTTTTTAGATTATTTTTGCTGTTCTACGTCCCTTACATTTCCATCTGAATTTTAGGATCCGCTTGTTGTCATTTCTAGAACAAAGAAAAGGCCATCTGGGATTTTGGAAGGGATTGCACTAAATCTGTAGATCACTTTGGGGAGTACTGCCATCTAATAAAATTAGGTCTTCGTGAACAAAAGATGCGTTTCTATCCTTTCAGGAGGACTTCTTTCATTTCTTTCAGCAATGTTTTGTAGTCTTCAGTGTATAAGACTTGCGCTTCTTTTTTTATTCCTAAGTATGTTATTCTTTTGGACTCTATTGTATGTGAAATTATTTTCTTAATTTTATTTTCAGATTGTTCATCGCTCATGTACAGAAGTACAATTGAGTTTTGTATATTGATCTTGTATATGGAAACCTTGCTGAACTTGTTTACTAGTTCTGATGCAAGTGAAAACACCACAAAGCTCACTGTTCTTACTAAGCTCCAGCCATTTTTCTTAATAAATGCTCCCAATTCTTGCAGGCCTTTGGTTAATTTCCAGAGTTCTGAAAAGTTGATTCTGACTATTTTTCCAGTGTTCTCGTCACTTTTATGGAAGAGAGGATTTTTCCGAGGTCCTTACCCACCAGCTTTACTGACATCACCCCTCTTAAGGAAGCGTTTCATACCTCCATTTCCTCAACTGTAAAATGTTTTGTTATTGTTTCACAGTTTGGGGGAAATGATCAATAAGATAATGTCGTCACAACATTCTCAATCAAATATACTTCAGTTTAAGAAAAATAAGATAATGTGGTAAAGCACATACCACCTGGCACTAGCAAGTACTCAGGAAGGCTCCTATCACTGGAGAAAGAGGAAGGAAGTGGCTGTGAAGGCAGCGGCCGCCTAGCCTTGTTCACCATCGCACAACAATGCAAGCACAACAATGCAATCCTGAAAACCACCACGCTTATACACAAATAACCCGCCCCCTAAACCCAGCCTGGGCTTATACTCAACTCCTCGCATAGCAAACCCTCCCTTTCATTCCTGTCTCCCTGTCAGAGCCTACCTTTCCCAAGCTGTGCGTCGTCAGTGTCTGATCTCTGCCAGGCGGTGACGTGCCAATGACTCATAAGCCAGCCAGCCGGGTAACTGAGGGTCCGAACCGAGCTATGCTCACAGGTCTGAGTGAGGTTCACCAAGCCTGACGGCAGCCACGGCCAGCTTGGGAGAGGCAGAAAGAGGCAGATTTCAAACCACACCAGCTCCATCCACCTTGACCTCAGGCCCAACCTGGAGAGGAGGACTTCCGTGGTTTATGAGTCATACTAAGAAGCCTAAACCTGGAGGTTTTCAACCAGAGAGAGCAGCTGAGTGCTCACGATAAACCTCGAGGCCCTGCAGGCCTTCCTTGCATCTCGGCCCCCTCGGCCTCACAACAGCCCTGAGGATTAGTCAGTTAGCTGGGCGCCCAGCCCCTGGAGGATGTGATGCTCCCCCAGCCCCGTCTCCAGGCCACCACAGCCTCTGACTGACCTCACATCGGCTGCCCCTTTGCTGGACCTGCCCTCCCACCCCCTCCCCCATCTACTTGCCCCTAGTCCTTCAAGGCCTAACTCACGTGACCTTCTGAGAGAAGAATTTCCACAGAATCTTCTCGCTACTGCTCTACCTCATAAATTTGCCCAGCACATATTTACTGAGCAGCTGCTATGTTTCAGGCACTCTCCTGGGTTGGGGATACAACAGTGAACTTGCTCTTGTGGAACATACATTCTAGTGGCAAAAGCCAAAAAAGAAACAGAAATATGTAGGCAGTGATAAGCTCTGAGAATAAAAATAAGAGGGTAAGTGTTGTATTGGGGGCACTATTTTAAATAAGGTGCACGGGGAAGCCTCTCTGATAAGATAACAATTGAGCAGAAACCTGAAGGAAGTAAGGTAGTGGGCTGCTCAAATATCAAAGAGAAAAGCATTTTAGCCAGAGGGAACAGCAAGTGCAAAGGCCCTGAGGTGGAAGCGTGTTTTACAAGCTTGAAGAACAGCAGGGAGGCCAGTGTGGCTGGACTGGAGTTAACAAGGGGGAGAGTGTCAGACAATGAGGTCAGAGAGATAGCCAGCCCTAAACTATGCGGGACCCTACAGTTCACGGTAAAAAGTTTGGATTTTACATGATGTAAGTCTGGTTGTCAATGAGGGTTCTGAGCAGAACAGTGACATACTCTGAATTGCATTTTGAAAGGATCACTTAGGCTGCCATATTGAGCATAGATGGTGGAGGGTCAAGGGTGGAATCAGAGAGACTGGTTAGGAGGTCATGGCAATGATTCACACATGGCACGATGGTGGCAGGGCCCCAGGGGAACAATGAAGGTGGTGAGAGGTGATCAGAATCTGGATATATTCTGATGGTGGAGCCAGCAGGATTTGCTGATGGATTAGATGTGGAATATGAGAGAGAGAGAGGAATCTAAGATGATATTAAGGCTTTGGGTCTGCAGAACTGAAAGCAGAAAGTTGTCACTTACTGAGATAAGGAAGCCAAGCAGATAAAGTAGAAGGGGTGAAGCTGGAGTCGCCACCTTCTGCCTCCGAGGCCGGGCTCCTCCCTCAGAGCACAAAGACCCAGCTGTGGCGAGACATCCCTTCTGCGGGGGGTTCCTGAGCCATCTTACAGACATCGGCAAGTTTTATCTTTCCACTCTCCATGGCTGTGGACTGGAGGCACTTTGGCCATCTCCAACTAAGATCCTCTTTCCTCGGGTCACATTGTCTGAGTACGTTGGGAACCAACAGAGTTTGTCCGGGTGCCAGTGGCTGACAAGAGGCAACGCCCTGGACTCCCACATGGGCAGACCCTGAGCTGAGACTCCACAAGACTGGCAGGGGAGGAAGACAGGACATCCGAACAGCAGTTCTCTGCCTGGTCTGCATACGGGTGTCACACGGGGCAGGCCACACCCCAGGCTAGTTCATCACAAAGTCTGCCGGGCCAGGGCGGGGGGCCATGAGGTGGAGCCTGGAGTCTATGAGTCTCAGTTTCCCACATGATCCCAATATTCAGCCAAGGTTGAGCACCACCACCTTGGATCAACAAGTACTTCTCCAGGGCCTCCTGGTGTTTCCTGATCCAGCTGTGCTGAGCCAGGGGCGAGCTCTGTGGGAGGATGGAAGCACCCCTGTCCTTACAAAGTCAGGGGAACCAGGCAGGGGCTGCCGAACACCCTTTTGCTCAGAATTGAAACCAAATCCATCTCTACAGGAAAACACTGAGGCTCACCCAACCCCACTCCACATCTCCACCTCTAGCCCTGCTGTGAAAGTCAGCATATTTCTTTCCTTGTCTCTTCTTTTAAGGCAGTCTGGCCAAGCTCTGCCCGTGAATGTCTCCCAGCCAAGCCCTCCTGTATGTGGAATGTGGCTGAGATGTGAGAGAGCTCAAGGTTGAGCCGGGCGTTGGGTGTTCATTCCCACCTGGGCGCTGGGACAGAAGGGGTGATGGCAGGGAATTGATGGAAACAGGTCAGATTTCAATTGCAGACCCAGGAGCCCGGAGACCTGCTCCCCTGCAAAGCCCAGGGTCAGCCATTCCACAGCCAGCAGACAGAAGAGCCATTCATCCCACAGAAGCTCCCCCCATGCCTGCGGGCAACTGGGACCCCCTCTCCGGTCATCTGGCTCCCCAGACACTTTTGTGGACAGAACTCAAATAACTTGATTAAGGTAAGATGAAACGAGAAACGTTTGCTCCTTGAAAATTGCTAACATCTGGCCTGGCCAGCACACCAGAGCAAAGGCTTTTTGTAACTAAGGGAAGGGGGTTCCCAAGGAGCTTGGGAGGGGGATCGCGGCTGCTCCCTCCACACCCACCTCCCAGCCCGCCCACAGGAGCCGCGAACTGTGATGTAGGGCCGGCGGGGAGAGAAGAGGGTCCTCATCAGCCCAGCTGGGCTTGAACCTCGAAGCTGCCGTGACTCTGCATGCGCTCTTGAGACGCTGTTTCCTCCCAGTCTTGTCCAGAGCGTCCTGCGGATTCTGTGAGCAGAGCCGACACGGGAACATCTTCCGTTCCCTTAAGTCTCCCTCCAGCCTCCTCTCACCTGCCCGTGGACCCATTGTTTGATAGACTCACTTATAGCTGAGTCAGGCTCTCATTCCCACACCCCAAAGACCTCCTTTCTGTGGGTCCAGAAAGAGGAGAGTGAAAGGACCTGGTTGTAATCAGAATATTTGAGTCCCTCCCAAAATTCATATATTGAAATTCTATCCCCAGTATGATGGTATTTGGTGGTGGGGACTTTAGGAAGTGATCAGGTGATTAGTATCTTTATAAAAGAGCACTCTGTCTACGCCTCCGCCAGGTGAGGACACAAGGAGAAGACGGCCGACAGTGAACCAGGAAGAGGGCTCTCACCAGACATCGAATCCGCTGGCACCTTGGCCTTGGACTCCCAGGCTCCAGAACTGAGGGAAATAAATGTTTTTTGTCTAAGCACCCAGTCTATGGTATCATCGTTATAGGAGCCCCCAAAGGCAAAGATAGGCCAGGATGGGGCCAAAGCCTGACCTCATAGAGGACACGTGGGGACAGGTGTGGCTTCAGAGTCAGGTCATGTGTATGACTAAAGAATGGCACCCAGTGAGGTGACTGACAACTGGTCCCAGAAAGATCCCTGTGTTGCCATTCACAGGCAATGACAGGAGGTCTGGAGAAGCATCTAAGGATGTTACCGTCACCCTTGGCCTGTCCGAGGCAGTGACAAGACAGGGAAGGAGCAAGGGACGGCAGTTCCGGATGTCCCACGTCTACGAGATGGCATTACTTAATATGGCTGCAGCTCCCTCCTCCTTCCAAGCTGACTCCAGATAGGAGCCCTGTAGTGGATTAAATGGCCCCAATTCTTTGCTGTTCTCTAATCGGGAGGTGGAGTTTATCTCTCTCCGCCTTGAGCCTGGGCTGGCTGGTGACCGCCTAACCGTCGGAAGGTGGTAGAAGTGATGCTGGGCCAGCCGCCTGCTAGGCCCTGGAAAGACTCCTGCTGCGGCACTTTGGGGAGCCCTGAGTCTTCATGTAGAAAGCCTGGCTCCTCTGCCAGGAAATTGCCTGGAGACAGCGTGCAGGGAAGGCCACGTGGGAAGCGGGGCCTTGAGACAACCTGGAGAAGCCACCTGTCCTCAGGCCCCAGGAGACCCCAGCTGACTCCAGCCCCAGGCGGCATGTCATCGCAACTGCATGGGAAACCCCAGGTGAGACCAGCACAAGAACTGCCCAGATGAGCCTAGGTAACCCGCAGGAGGCAACAAGACGGTCGCTGTTTAAAGCCATCAAGTCCGAGGGTGGTTTGTTCTGCAGCAAAAGATGACTCTGCAAAAGTCCCCCTACCGCCCCACGTAAGAGTCAGATCCTACAGTCAGAATCACCCCCCTTCCCCCATCCACAGAGCCCCTCGGTTGCACATGCTCTGTAGCTCACCTCAGCCTTGCTCTGTGTCACACAGTGTGTACGTGCAGAGGCCTCCAGGATGGTTGCGAGACTGTAGTCTTTGCAGACAGGTTTAAACCACTAGAAAACTTTCCACTCCCCTTCTGCCCTCCTCCACCCACCTGAGTCGTCCCCCAATTCAGAGCCTCACAACCAGCATCCATCCTTCCCACTCACTGCCCTTCACCTGGTCTGCACTCCCCCGCCCCTCAGGGCCCACCTCCAGGTCGGGCAGCGTTCTCCCAGCCCTGAGCCCAGGCTCTGCCTCGTGGGTTCCCTCCACAGCCTCCCGCTTCAGGACAGCTCTAAGGGGTAGACTCAGCAACCTCCTCCCCAGAGCATTCCAGACCCTCCTCCCCCACCTCTCCCACCGGCTCTCCCCGCGCACCCACCTGACAGGAGGCCCCGTCTTCCAGATAAACAGGAGGATATTAGAAACCCTCATTCCGGGCTTCCCTGGTGGCGCAGTGGTTGAGAGTCCGCCTGCCGATGCAGGGGACACGGGTTCGTGCTCCGGTCTGGGAAGATCCCACATGCCGTGGAGCGGCTGTGCCCGGGAGTCATGGCCGCTGAGCCTGCGCGTCCGGAGCCTGTGCTCCGCAACGGGAGAGGCCACAACAGTGAGGGACGCGCGTACTGCAAAAAAAAAAAAAAAAACAAAAACAAACAAAAAACCCCTCATTCCGCACCTGGGCCTGCACTCAGAAATGAAATCAAATAACGCTCCCCAGAAGGAAACTAGGAGGCCCCTTCACTCGACTTAGTACCTGCCCTGTGCCCTACTCTGCTTTTTTTTTTTGCGGTACGCGGGCCTCTCACTGCTGAGGCCTCTCCTGTTGTGGAGCACAGGCTCTGGACGCGCAGGCTCAGCGGCCATGGCTCACGGGCCCAGCCGCTCCGCGCCATGTGGGATCTTCCGGGACCGGGGCACGAACCCGCGTCCCCTGCATCGGCAGGCGGACTCTCAACCACTGCGCCACAAGGGAAGCCTCCCTACTCTGCTTTGAGGGCCAAGCGTGACTTATGGATATTTTATGGAAAATTCCAAACATAAACATAAGCAGAAAAAGAGTAGATCCTCAATGTTCTCAACACACACAAGGTAACCATGTAAGGTGACAAACATGTTAATAAACTTGATCGTGGTAAGAATTTTACGACGTATATCAAAGGCCATGCTGTACACCTTAAATATATACTATTTTTATTTGTCAGTTACACCTCAATAAACCTGGGAAAAAACAACATAAGCAGAGAGAGAACCAGAATAAACACCCACGGACCATCCCCGGGGCACACAGCAGATCTTGTTTTCTATCACCTCACCCGCTCTCCCCCAATACCCACCCTCCAGGTTGTTCTGAAGCCAATCCCAGACATCACATTCTTTCATCTCTAAATATTGCAGCATGTATCTCTAGAAGCAAGGACTATCCTTTTCAACCACAATACCATAGTTCATAGGTTTTGAGAAATCTCATCTGGGCCAGGCCCTGCCCGGACTGCCAGGTAAGGCCCACGTGTGGAATGTGGCACAGCGATGAGAGCGCCAGGCGGGCTTAGTTCCTACCAGTTCTGGGCGCCAGACGGGACACGGTGGGGCGGGGAGCCAGAACACAGTGAAAACCACAGACAGACAGGAAGGAGACTCCAGAGCTGTCTGGACTTGCAGCCATTCCCCCTCTTGTCACCGTCCTCCACCAGAGCCACCTGTGAGGCCCAGGCCACCTCGGGTGGTCTCAGAACTATGGACGACCTGGAGGTAAAAGTGCGTCTAGTGGTCCACCATCACCCTGAGAATAGCACAGAGTCCAGTGATTATCCACCCATGGAAAGGGCCACAGCCCATGGCCTCAGACCCCCACCCTCACCCCCATTCTGCCCTTCCAGCCCCTCCCAGAATGCCTAACCCAGGAGCATGGCGGGACTCCTATCCTTTCCATAAATCTGAAGGCTGGGCCAGAACAGGGAAAAGAGGTGTGGAAGATTCAGTGCTGTTTCCGTTAGGTAGCATTTTGAACATTTGAATCTTGCAAGTTCCTAAAAAACTGTAACTGTGCCTTGTGCCTCTTTGTATTCACTTATTGTTTCCATACCAGGGTTTCCCAACCTCAGTGCTATTGAATTTTAAACCAGATCATTTTGGGGAGTGGAGGAGGGGGCCTAGTCTGAGCATCGAAGGACACTGAACAGCACCCCTAGCCTCTACCCACCACCCCACCCCGGGGGCCGGTAGCAGCCTTTCTCCTCCAAGTTGTCACAACCAGAACCGTCTGCAGGTGTTGCCAAATGTCCCCTGGGAAGCAAAACTACCCTCAGGTTGCGAGCCACTGATCTATACTCAACTATTAGTATCTTTATTTATTTATTCTTCTAATCTGTCTTAAATCCCTTCTGAAAGACATGGTGACTTACTGTGTTAGATAAATTAGAAACGAAGGACTGATTGGGGAAATTCTCCTCAAAAGCCTCAATTTGTCTGTCTTAAGGGTTTTGATCAAATTTTCCAGCAGTTTTGCAATCATAATTGTTATTAAGTGTTCAAATACGTGGATTAAATTTAAACCAGAAGCAGCTCAAGTAAATAAAAACTAAGCCATCAAAGCAAATAATTGTGGTATGTTGAGTGACTGGGTTCTGTGTAAATTTTTTTTCTGTTTTTCAAATTTTTATTTTTGCAGTTAAAAAACAAGAGACCGTCCTGAGTTGGGGATAGGAATAAGCCTACATGTCGTGACATTTTTCCCGTGGAGTCTCTGAGAACTGAGGTCTGTTTTGCAGACCTTGACTAGAGATTCCAATCACCTTCTTATTCCATTATTTTTTCTTTTTTTTTTTTTTTTTTTGCGGTACGCGGGCCTCTCACTGTTGTGGCCTGTCCCGTTGCGGAGCACAGGCTCCGGATGCACAGGCTCAGCGGCCATGGCTCATGGGCCCAGCCGCTCCGCAGCATGTGGGATCTTTCTGGACCGGGGCACGAACCCGTGTCCCCCGCATCGGCAGGCGGACTCTCAACCACTGCGCCACCAGGGAAGCCCAATTATTATTTCTTTTTTTGCATTCCCAGAAGAGGCAAAACACCCTTCAGGATGTCCACATTGAGCAAAAACTATAACAGCTGTGGAATGATTTACAACCAGGTCGTTGAGCCTTTCCTGGACCTGCCAGTCTTGCTCGTGTCTCACTTCTGCTGCTGATTCCAGTTGATCACGATTTCACTCCAATCTACCATCAGAAATGTAAAATGTCTTATTTGAACCCACAGACACTGGCGCCAGAGAAGGTCCCCAGGGTAACGGTGGTCGGCCAAAGGCCGCCGGCCTGGGTCGCTATAGAAACACCCTGCCGAAGGTTCCATCCCACTCATTTTCCCCAGCCCCTGAAGGCCTCGTGCCCTGAGGGGCAGCTCAGCCACTGTAGGGCTGGCACCCACTTGCAAGTAGCTATGCCAGAACCCTGGGCTCATGTCAAAACGGGTGTCACAGAGGCCCTGTGAGAAGCCTCTTAATCCAAAAAATTAAAGGAAGGAAAATCTGATCTGAGGACCCTGCTTGGAGGAAGGTCCTTGTTTCCCAAGGAATCCAGAGTGAGTGAGAAGCACATGGCCGGGGGGTTCCGGGACTCTGGGGTGGCCTCCTCAATGCCTGGGAGGCCGCAGAGCCTTGTAGGGTAAAGGTCTTGGACCCCAACATGTCCCCAGCTGCAGGGCAAGGGTTCCTTCATAAATGAGCTGTCACTTTAGAAAGCAGAGAGCAGGGCCATTAGGTAATTGACTGAGAACAGGCCGGGCTGATGAAGAAACAGAACGAGGGACCGTGAATGTCTGTGGCCCCTGCAGGGAGGCAGGGAGGCCAGGACAGGGATGCCCATCAGCTCGGAGGCTAAGCTGCCTCCGGGTCTGTGCCTGAGACCGGATGCCTCTCTCGGCCCCCCGGGCCCAGGGCTGCCCGTCCCCATGGCCACATGGGGTGGAGGTGGCAGAATGGCCTTCTCCAGGGGCACAGCCAAACTGGCCGCACACTGTCAGCCTCTCTGCTCTGAGGCTCCAGCCCAAACCCCGCCCACGAAGGGGGAAAAAAAGGACTCTTGTCAGAGACTGAGTCACAGCAGGAATCTCCTTAAGACAGAAGATGGAAATTTCAACCTTTTCTACTTCCTGAGCAGGGCGGTGAAAAGGGAGACTGTTCAAAGGATGGGGACTCCGGGCACACACTGGGCTTCGGGACTCGAGTGCCCTTGGCCAGGGCTCACAGGGCAGGGGGTGGGGAGCACTGACCCTCTGGCACAGAGGATGCATTCAGGCCCCTGGGGTCCCAAGCACCTCAATGGGCGCCCCAGCCTGGCCGGGGGCTGCCTCTCTCCCACAGTGGGAAACAAGGCCAGCCTTGGGGGGCTGCCCAGACTGTCCAGTAAACCCGCTTGCTGAGCCCAGCTCATTCCATTGCCACCGCGGGGGCCCTGGGGACTTGTACAGAAGCCCATGCTGCCCACAGAGGGGGCTTTGTTTCCTGGACTGGGCTGGGGACAGGGCTACTGAAGGGAGTTTATATTATTGTTATTTTCAGCTTGGCAAAACTGTAAACGTGAGAGTTCACGCCGACAGAAAATAGATGGCGTTTTCTCTGCGGGCCATTACACGCTGCTCAGACCAGGCAGGCATCTCCCCGCAGAGGGTCCGAGGTGCCAGGAAGCAGGCATGGTGGACCCTGTTCTTCTCGGAGGAGGAGACCTGGGAGACCCACACAGAGCAGCGGCGGAAACTGCACCCTGAGGTCAGGAGCGAGCTGTACCCTGGTTCTGGAAGCAACAGGAGACTTTGCCGCAGCGTCACCTGGGCTCTCCCTCCCGCTGGGCCCCGATGCTCAGACCAGGCCCTCAGCCCACCCAGGGCCTCCCCCAGCCTGAGCTGCTGACCGCCATCCCTTCCCTCCCCAGAGGAGGAGTCTCTGTTCCTGGAGCTTTCCCGGTATCTCAGTTAATCTTCATGACAACAAGTTCATTCACTGAGTCATGCATTCATTCATTCATCCAACAATACTTATCGATGGCCAGGCTCTGGGGTCAGAGAAGAAAACAGGACAGACGTGGAGTAAGGAGCTGCTGGGGAAGGCAGAAAGTAAACAAATAATGACAAAAGGGATGGGTAAGTGGTAGCAGCCACAATGATAACCACCAATTATTAAGAACCCATGGTGTGCTGGGCATATATAAGCTCACTTAATCCTCCCGATTCCTAATTTTACAGAGAGGACTAAGGAACTTGGCCAAGGCCACTCAGGGGGTAAGTGGTAGAGCTGAGGTGACAGCGTCAGAGATGCCCAAAGCCTGCTCCCCCCGAGGCAGCCCTCAGCTTGCAGAGGCCCTGGGTGGCCCGTCAGGAGCCTGTGGTAGAGACCCAGGAGCCCCTCTGGGGGTCGGGCTGTTTGCAGAGCCCCGGCTTGATCTTCACGATCAGAGGCTGATCCTTTCAGGAGTTTAAGCCATGCCTTCAGAGGAGGCAAACACTGCTGACTCGGTTTCCGCCCTCCCGCTGCCCCAGACATGCTGGGGTTGTCTAAGCCCATCCTGCCGGGCTGGGTCCTGAGGATCCAGAAAGTCACGTTGCCAGAAAGACCAGTCCTGACCAGATGCTTCCAAAATCGACTTAAGCAGGACTGTAACATGTGTATAGCCAGTGCCCCAGGCCGTGGCCTTAGAGGAATGGAGGAAAGAGCTTGGACAGGGAGTCGAACAGCCCAACACTAGACCCCTCTCACCAGCTGTGTGAAGTTGATTAAGACACTTGCTGGGGCTTCCCTGGTGGCGCAGTGGTTGACAGTCCGCCTGCCAATGCAGGGGACGCGGGTTCGTGCCCCGGTCCGGGAAGATCCCACATGCCGCGGAGCGGTTGGGCCCATGAGCCATGGCCGCTGGGCCTGCGCGTCTAGAGCCTGTGCTCCACGACGGGAGAGGCCACAACGGTGAAAGATCCGCGTACCACAAAACAACAAACAAACAAAAAAAGACACTTGCTCTCACTGGTCAAATGTTAGGGCTTGGGGGGACCCAAGGTCAGCTCCAAGGTCTCCAGCCTGGAGCACGTGCACTGTGAGTGCGACCAGGGACCCGGGGCGGGAGACTGAGTCAGAGGAAGTGCTGGTTGGATGCAGGTGGAGCTCTCCCAGCGAGAGCGTCTGCCCAGCCTGTGAGATGAGTGTGACTTGGGTGTACATGGGTGGAGTGAATGTTGAACAGAAGCTCCATCTGAACCCAAAAGGAGAAGGTCATCATTTGGTTTTGCTTATTAGACCAGTGAGATTAGGAGACAGTGACCCAACATCTCAAAAGAGCAACAATCCAGGGGTGAAACCAGAAAACAAAGTGCAACATATTAACCCAGGTCAGCAGCTGTAATGGGTCAGGAAAAGGGCAGGGGCGCTACCACCGTCAACAATCCCCGGACCCCACGCCCCTCCCCGGGGAGAGCCAGGTGGCACCCGAGAACCTGTGGCTTGTGGTGCCGCCCCTCCTCCACTTCAAGATGGGGCTCAGAGGGGGGCCTTGGTTCATCGGAGACACTGGTGAGAACTTTTTTTAATTTCTCACCGTCTCCCGCTTTGCTTGACAGAAAAAACCAAACCGTAAACCATGACTTTCTCGCTCGTGAAGCCCCACGTGAGTCATCCCCGCAAACCACCTGAGAACCCAAGCGCTGGGAGGATGGTCCCGTGGGCAGGAAGAGCTTCTCAATAATGAGAAAATCCAGAGGAAAAATATCCCCAGCATCTAGGCTCCATTGAACAACCAGCCACTCTGGAGAGGCCAGCTGAGCACAATGCTCTTGGACCTGGGCTGCAGACGAGTGTCCAGGTCCCCCTCCACCACCCGCAGGGCCTGGAGCTCCAGCCGCTAGCGCTCTTCGGCCGACTCCCCAGTTCTGTCCTCCCACCGCTCCCTTTGTTCCCTAGAGCAGCCTCCCTCGGTCACCCCCTAGATCCTGGGGATGCACCATAATGAGGATCCCTCCCAGGAGACTGACCCAGGAAAACAAGAGCCCAGGAGGGAGGCCAAGGCATGTCCTGGAAGCAGGCTCAGGCCAGCTAGGCAGGGTATCTCAGGGCCCCAGTCCCCGGAATGCAGCCTAGGAGGGCGGGCTCGCTTTCCAAGGAGCAAGGCTCCTTAGCCCTCCAGTTTTTCCTCCTGTGGGTCAGAGCGCAGCTGGTGGAGAGTCAGAGAAGCTTTCTCTAAAGCGGAACCCACGCAGGGTGGCCCGGCTCTAATGGAAATGCCATATGTGTGGAAAGTGTGTGTGTATCCACTTCTTTCCCTCCCTCTCCCTCCCTCCCTCCCTCTCTCTCTCTCTCTCTCTCTCTCCCTCCCATCCCCTCACACACACACACACACACACACACACACCACACACACACACACACACACAGAGAAAAACCAGTTAAGAGACAAACAAGTCCTCATTCAACAGGCCTTTACTTAGGCAAAAACTATGCTGCGGCAGGAGGAGTTTTCTGTCCTTTCAAGTTTTTCTTCTGAAGACTCACCTCTGGTGGGCAAGGGGACATTTTAAAATTATGTTACATCAAAGTTGGGCCAAGAAAGAGTCACATTCGTGAGAGAGAATGCGTTGGCCTGCCCAATCTCCGCTATGATGATGTAACCACCATCACCTTCCAGGCTCGGGGGGTGGGGGTGGGAACAGGTGGTCCAGGGTAGGACACTAGGCAGGAGTGGGTCACCCAGCACCTTGGGGGGTAGAGAGACAGAAAGGGACACCTCAGGAGAACAGGTATGGACCCAAGGCCAACAATGAAAAAATGTTCTTCAGCCTCTTTGTTCTGTGTTATTTGGGTGATGGTCAGTCAGGTTCAGTCACAAGAGGAGACATGGGGAGGTCCAGTGGTTAAGACTCCATGCTTCCAATGCAGGGGACGCCGGATCAATCCCTGGTCAGGGAACTAAGATCCCACATGCCACACAGCGTGGCAAAGAAAACAATAACAACAGCAACAGGAGACACGGAAGAGACTCGAGAAAATATGTGCCCCAGAGAGGGGGTCATGGGGAAGCAGCAGTACCAGGAGGCAGCCAGGAGACAACAGGGCGAAGGGAGAGCTTAGGTTGTGACCTTTACTGGGGTTTCTACAGGAAAGGCAAAGCAGGGCAGAATGAAGAGCTGAGGACTGGCTAGTTGGAATCATGTCAGCAGCCTTGCATATAAACAATACAATCCCCTTGACTCTGTCTTTGTGATTAGCTCCAATAAAGAGTGGTCTCTTTCTGAAAGTGGGCAGCCCCCGAGGGATAATGAGCTTGGCAGGGATAATGACCTTGGGCTGACCCACCTGAAATCACTGGTGGAACTCAAAACTGAACCAACACTAAACCAAGGCACCTGACCCAAAGTCCTCCCTCCCACCTGTGCTGCATGTCTGGTGTTGGGGCCTTTATGAGGCTGGCTCAGTTACTCCAGACCGCGTCAAAATGTTATTTCAGGATTGTTGCTCCCCTCAGAGAGTGTGGCCAAGACATCGGTACCACCCCGCCCAAGGCTGGCCACATCTCACATTTCTGCGAGATTAGGAGAAGCTGGAGGAAGCCCTGACAGCGTGGAGAAGCCACCAATGCATCTGGTCTCCAGACCGTGGGAGGGGACCCAGTCCAACAGCAGTAATAAGGCAACAAGCCTGGAACTAAAAGCAAACAACAAGTGGGGGCCAGCAGGGCAACACCCAGAGTGAACTCATTGATTCAGTGCGTTATCACCACAACAAGATAGGCACGGTCAAAGCTAGTGTGAGCCATCGCCCAGGATGACCTTCAGGGGATCTGAGCTGCGTTGGATGGAAAGCTGCCTGATGACAAACCAGCCTCTCTTGCTGGTTGTCTCTGGGCCATCTTCACAACCACACCTGCCACCTGCCCGCTCACCTTAAGAGTGAGGAGGCCCCAGGGTGAAAGCCGAGGAATGTGCCCGCAGTGACAAACCTGCTCTACTGGACTCCGGAGCAGATCGTTTTTAACATCCCTCCATATGATGAAATTATTTGCATTATAATAATGAAATGAATAAAAATGGCCAGAGAAGAAACAGCAGACAGTATTGAACTTTGCATACGTCATTTTGCCATTCTTAAATGAAAAGCGACTCACTGAATAGGAGAAAATATTTGCAAATCATATGTCTGATAAGGAGATAATATCTGAAATATGTAAAGAACTCATACAACTCAATAGCCAAAAAAAAAAAAAACAATTCCATTTGGGGCAGAGGATCTGAATAGACATTTTTTCCAGAGAGAAGACATACAGATGGCCAACAGGTAATGAAAAACTGGTCGACATCACTAATCATCAGGGAAATGCAAATCAAAACCACAATGAGATATCACCTCACGCCTGTTAGAATGGCAGTCATCAAAAGGACAAGAGATAAGTGTTGGTGAATGTGTAGAGAAAAGGGAACTCTTGTGCACTGTTGGTGGAAATGTAAATTGGTACAGGCATTTTGGGAAACAGTATGGAGTTTCCTCAAAAAAATTAAAAATAGAGCTACCATATGATCCAGCAATTCCACTTCTGGATATTTATCCAAAGGAAACAAAAACAATAACTCAAAAAGCTATATGCACCCCTATGTTCATTGCAGCATAATTTACAATAGCTAAGACATGGAAACAACCTCAGTGTCCACCAACAGATGAATGGATAAAGAAAATGTGGTGTGTGTATATATATATATACAGTGGAATATTGTTCATCCATTAAAAAGAATGAAATCTTTCCATTTGTGACAACATGGTTGGACCTCGAGGAGGACATTATGCTAAGTGAAATAAGTCAGACAGAGAAAGACAAATACCATATGATCTCACTTTTATGTGGAATCTAAAAACAAAAACACCCACCAAACACAAAGTTTCAAAGAACAGATTGGTGGTTACCAGAGGTGGAGCCTGGGGTGTGAGCAAAATGAGTGAAGGTGGTCAAAAAGTACAAATTTCTGGTTAGAAAATAAGTCATGGGGATGTATGGTTGACTATGGTTATAATACTGTATTGCATATTTGAACGTTGCTAAGGGTAAATCTTAAAGGTTCTCATCACAAGAGAAAAAAAATGTTTTAACCATGTGTGGTGACGGATGTTAACTAAACTTATTGTGGTGATCGTTTCCCAAAATATACAAATATTGAATCATTACATTGTACACCTGAAATATATAATGTTATATGTCAATTATACATCAATAGCAATAAATTAATAAGTAAATTTTTAAACAATTTTTAAATAAAAAGTAAAGCAAGTATTATAGTACAAAAATTTAAAGTCCTGGATTAACACTTTAAATTACACTAATGTATTTTTTAAGGTAGGGGCATGCATGAAGAAACACTTCTAAAAGAGTTCAGAAAATGACTCAAATCTGGACAGACAGAATTGAAGCAAATCAAGTTCACGTGCTATTGTTGTTTATTTCCAACCTCCTGTTTCAGCGCAAGAAGATGTAGTACCACGGGTGTTGAAATGGAATGCACCGAAAGCAAACTCCAACAATTCTGAATTGTCACACTTACAAACTGACTTGAAACAAATCATGTGACTGACTCTGCAGGTATCCAGGGTGCCTGTGTCACTGGAGGGTTTCCAAATTAACTTCCACGTAGAATGCAATGTCTATTAAATTTAAGAAATAAAAATGTGTACAGTTGAAGCTTAGTTATGTATCATGCAAAGGCACCACTAACAGCCACAGTCGTTTAGAACTTAGGCAAATAAACAATTTGTAGGAGAAAGAGTGCTTTATCATGGACATTGTTTAGAATTCTGGTGTATAATGATTAAAAAAAGAGGTTAACCCAGTAGACAAATAGATCAATGGAACAGAATAGAAAACCCGTAAATAGACCCATGAATATAGTCAGTGGATCTTTGACAAAGGAGCAAAGGAAATTCAATGGAGCAAAGTAGTCTTTTCAACAAATGGTGCTGGAACAACTGGACATCCACATGTTAAAAAAAAAAAAATCTAGATGCAAACATTATACTCTTTACAAAAATTAAATCAAAATGGATCATAGACCTAAATGTAAAATGCAAAACTATAAAACTCTTAGAAGATAACATACAAGAAAACCTAGATGACCTTAGGTGTGGCAATGACTTTTTAGATATATTACCAAAGTACAATCCATGAAAGAAAGAATTGATAATCTAGACTTCTTTAAAATGAAAAACTTCTGCTCTTTGAAAGAATGTCAAGAGAATAAGAAGACAAGCCACAGGCTGGGAGAAAATATTGCATAAGACACATATGATAAATGACCGTTATTCCAAATATACAAAGAACACTTAAAACTCAACAATAGGAAAACAAACAACCTAATTGAAAAACAGGCCAAAGACTTTAACAGAAACCTCATTAACTATTACAAATGGCAGATATGCATGTGAAAAGATGCTCTGCATCATATGTCATCAGGGAAATTCAAATTAAAACGAGATACCACTACATACCAATTAGAATGGCCAAAATCCAGAATACTGACAATGCCAAATGCTGGTGAGGTTGTGGAACAAACAAGAACTCTCATTCATTGTGGGTGGGAATTAAAAATGGTACAGCCATTCTGGAAGACAGTTTTGCTATTTCTTACAAAACTAAACACTCTTACTATACAATCCAGCAATTGTGGTCCCTGGTATTTCAAAGGAGTTGAAAACTGTGTCCACAAAAATGCCTGCACACAGGTGTTTATAGCAGCATTATTGGTAATCGCCAAGATTTGGAAGCAACCAAGATGTCCTTCAGTAGGTAAATGGATACACTGTAGTACAACCAGATATCCAGACAATGGAATATTATTCAGCACTAAAAAAAAAAAAAAAAGAAAGAAAGAGCTATTAAGACAAAAAAGACATGGAGGAAACTTAAAAGCATATTACTAAGTGAAAAATGCCCATCTGAAAAGACAACATAGTGTATGATTCCAACTATAACTATATGACATTCTGGAAAAGGCAAAACTATGGAGACAGTAAAAATCAGTGGTTGCCAGGGGCTGGGGGATAAATAAGTGGAACACAGAGGATTTTCAGGGCAGTGAAAATACTCTGTATGATAACATGATGGTGGATACAAGTCATTATACATTTGTCCCTATCCATAGAATGTACAACACCAAGAGTGAACCCTAATGCAAACTATGGACTTTGGGTGAATATGATGTGTCAGTGTAGATTCGTCAGTCATGACGAATGTACCACTCTGATGGGAGATGATGCGGGAGGCTGTGTAGGTTGGGGATGTGGGGTAAATGGAGAATCCATACCTTCCTCTCAATTTGGCTGTGAACTTAAAACTATTCTAAAAATAAGAAAGTCAAGGAAGGAAGGGAGGGAGGGAGAGAGGGAGGAAAAGGGAAGGGAAGGGAAGAGAAGGGAAGGGATGGGAAGGGATGGGAGAGGAGGGCTCTTACTTATAGCAGAGTGTCAAGAGTTGGCCAGTCAATATGTAGGGGGCACTGGAGTTGGAAAAGCATCATTTTCCAACCATCCTAGTAAACGTTGGACCAGGCAAGAGTCGTCAATGTATACTAAAGTAAATTTTGATGAGGAATAAGATATTTGCGTGGTCTTAGTGCGTCTCCCCACAAACCCTGTGTTAGTTACAAGGAAAAGAAAAAAGAGGAAACAGTAACTCTATAGTGGAGAAATCAGACAGCACTTTAACAAAGGGATCAAAATTAACATCACCAGTGAGGGACACTGTGTGTTTCCGGATGTGATACTCTGAGGATGGTACCTAACCGAGGTTGTAGTCCAGCAGAATATAAATAACCTGGATCTAATCATGAGAAAGCAGCAAACAAACCCCAAATGAGAAATGTGCTATTTTTTAAAAAAAAGGAGGAGGGGACTGTATTCTTCAAAAATATCAATGTCATAAAACACAAAGGAAGGCTATAGAAATGTTTTAGATTAAAGGAGACCAAAGAGACCTGACAATCAAATGTAATGCGACCCTAGACTAGATCTTGTATTGAAGGTAAAAAAAAAAAAAAAAAAAAAAAATGCCGTAAAGAACATTCTCAAGTGACAAAATTGAAATGTGAATGGTGGTATTGTAGCAATGTTAAACTTACTGAGATTGATAACTGTGCTGTGGTTTTGTAAGAGAATACACTTCACCCCTTAAAAACATCGAAGGGGCCATGACGTACTAACTTTCCATCAAATGATTCAGAAAAAAAAATGTGTGTGTTTATGTGACACACACACACGCAGGTACATACATACAAATGATGTAACGTTCACATTAGTGAATCTGGGTAAAGGAGATACAAGTGTTTTGATGCTACTTTTATTTTTGCAACCTTCCTATAAATTTGAAATTATCTCCAAATAAAAAGGTTTGTTTTTTTTTAAAATTGCAATTGAATATACAAGTCTGGAGTTCCAAGGAGAGAATGGGACTAGAGACAAATACAGGAGCCATCAGGACATAGGTGGTATTTAAAGGCATGAAAACAGATGAGAGCTACTGGAGGAGAACGTCAAAGAGGAAGAGAAGGGCCAGGACTGTGACCAGGAAACACTGGTGTTCAGGAATCAGACAGAGAAAAAAGCAGAGGAAGAAGTGGGTGAAAGGAAACCAGAGGGGTGAGGTGTCATGGAAACCAAGAAAAGACAGTATTTCAGGAGGAAAGAGTGACTAACTGTGACAATTGTTGTTAAGAGGTTGTCTAAGAATGTAAACAGAGATATGACCACTGGTTTCAGCAAGATGGAGGTCACGGGAGACATTAACAAGAACAGTTTCAATGAAGTGCAAGGTAAAGAAATAGAGCAGTGTCAGAAGCTGTTGTAGTCAGTTCCTATCACTTCGTGCCTTATAGGGGACAATTGTCATCTGTCTGGTCACTAAGGATCTGTATCTTCTATGCTTGTGCCCTGCACCTACCCTGTGAGGCAGAGTCCACCTCTCACGTATAGAAACCCAAAGTGCCAGAGGCTGGTTACCCCAGCTCCCTGGCCGGTAGACCAGGTAAGCGACCTGGGCTCTGTCACTTACAAGAAGAGCTTGGAGAGCTCAGAATGTATCCTGGCAAAGGGCAATGGTGATCAAGCTGGTAAGACCTCCCGTTCCTACAGGCAACAGGGGCTCTGTTTCCAGTCAGCACCCAGAGGCCAGTATTGAGGTGGCAGTGAGCCCTACAGCAGAGCAAATGTGTTTACACCATTCGGGTCCTATGGAAGGAGTTGGGGTGTTCTACCTGGCCGTGAAGCTTCCAAACCAGGTGCCCCAATGCTGTTGGAATGCTACAAGCTGCCCCATGTCTTAATAAACTCTCTCTCTCTCTCTGCGTAATCAGTCAGGGCCAGTTTCTTTTGCTTGCCACTATGAACCACTGAAAGAGGATGTTGCATTTTCTTGGCGAAGGAGGGGATTCCGTTACGCTGTCTTGCCCAAATTCTGCCTCTCGAGAGTATCTCAAGTATCCAGTGTCCTTGGCCAACAGTCACTGTGGACAGAATGGCCTCCCAGTGGTACCCCTCTGAAGATATTCCTCAGCCCTGTTACCTAAGACCTCCAGTGTCTCAAGACTTCATTACCACTGGAGTGAAATGCCCCAATGTGGACGTGTGTGCCTACCCCCCCCTTTATCTTGGCTTTCTAAACACTCAGCTCTCGCCACCACCATTTCTTCTCCAGGGACTCCTCGGAGCCTGTGGTTTTCTAGCTACTTCCCTGTTGAGTGTGGGAAAGGAGATAAGGGAAGAACACAAGGCTGAAATGCTTCCAGAAGCATCTCGTAAGTTTGTCTCTTATGAAGACTGGTTTGCTGTTCTCTGCCTGAAATCAGACCATGCCTGTCATCACCCTGGGCTGACGCAGGATGAATCAGACCCTGTAGATGTAGGGAATCCTCAGTGGTCTCCCCAGCCACACGTGGCACAGAGCCCAAAGCAACTGAACAGAGCAGCCAGGATGGATTTCTAACCACGACACTGACAAATGCCAAAACCATGCACTGGCGCCACCTCCTCGGTCCACTGATTCTCCATATGGTGGGTCTTTTCCTTCACATATGACTGTGTCTGAGAAGCCCGACATCTCCTCAGAAGCCTCCCCACACTAATTGCACGTGTGGTCTCTGAGGGAGTCTCATGCCGCCTTTGGAGCTTGGGGGCAGTCAGCACCAGATGGCAGAAGACTCTGTGCTTGCCCTGCTCCTGTGGGCATAGGATTCCCGGGGCAACATTCTCGTCTTTTCCAAAGGACTCTTTTGTCACGTGCCTTATCCCATTGATATACTGCAACTTCCCTTGAGGTGGAGAGGGTATCGATTTTGTCATCCAGCTGGGAAAGGTGGGGCATAGAGAGAGCAGGAGGGACTTCCAGTGTGGCAGAACCATGCCCGATGCCAGTTCTGGTCTGTCCACATCCACTCTTGATGGCATCATCCACTATGCCTAGCCTTTGGTGGATAAAGCCTCCCATTTCCTCCCTTTCTTATTCCTCTTTCAGCCATTAACTGAAGCATTCTTTGGAAGCACATCATTCCCTAGGGATCCACCAAAGCTAAGTTATGATTCCTAAAATCTAGACCAACAAAAAGATGGTGTAGCTTTGCCCCCAAGGAAGAGGGACTTATTCTCTTTTTTTTCAACCCCAAACTCCCAGTCCATCCCTCCCCCACACACCCTCCCCCTTGGCAACCACTAGTCTGTTCTCTATGTCTGTGAGTCTGTTTCTGTTTCGTAGATAAGTTACATTCCACATATAAGTGATATCATATGGTATTTGTCGTTCTCTTTCTGACTTACTTCACTTAGTATGATCATCTCTAGTTGCATCCAAAAGTGACTTATTCTTCAAACCAGATTTGTGTTGCTCGGTTCATCATCTCCTGGGCCACTGATCTGCTTCCCCTGGTGGGACTGGTCTACTCCAAAGCCGGGACATCTTCCCACCCATGGGGCTGCCCTAAAGGAGGCTAGACAGAGGGTAGGGCTTGGGGAGTAGGGGTACGCTGGAGTCACCCATGAGGACAGAAAAACACTACCCAGGCGGAGCTGTGGGAGATGGTCACCCCAGACTCCCTCCACCTCCTCTCCTGGGGTTGGAGGTAAGGATGGGAGGTTCTGGAATGCTCTGGCCTCATTGTTTCTGACTCCACAAACGTCTCTTCCATGTCCCTTCCCCAATCACAAGCCATGGCATGTCAAAGCTGTAGGGCTCTGAGACTGTCCCCAATGCCTCATTTGGCAGTCAAGGTGACCTTGCTTCAGACATGTTGCAAAGACAGAGGCAGAAGGTCAAGCAAAGGTGTGTTCTGGGGTGTGACATGGGGAACACGCTTGGGATTCATACATGGGGCTCTTTGGCCCAGCCTGAAGCCCAGCATGTAGCATAAAGGAGAAAAATGGCTGGAAAACTCCCAAAAGCTGACTCTGCAATTCTTCTGAATTCTCCCCACCACAAACATGGCCGAGTGTCCAGAATGGATGAGGAACAGAGCAGCGGCCTCTTGGTTTTGGAGTCCAGCTGGGCACCTCAGTCTAAGAAATGGGTCTGCGTCTCGCTGCGTGTGAACAGCTTGCTGAGAACCCAGGTCCTCGGTGATGCAATCACCTTGTTTAAATCAGAGCCCAGTCATGTGAGGAAAGACAGAGCCATGCTTTTGCAGATGAGGAAACTGAGGCCCGGAGAGATGGAATCGTTTGCTGAGGCTCACCTGCGGCTGCTGGTGAGCCTGTGCCTTACTCGCCTGTCCGATTTCCTCCAACACCAACCAGCTCCCGGAGGAAGCTCATGCTGGGGCCTTTGTACCTTCATCGCCTGGTTCACCCTCCCCATCCTGCAGTCCCCTGCTCTGTCCAGGGCCAGTACTCGCTGTAACTTTGTGGCTTTGCTGACTGCCAACTGCCCCCCTTACCTTGTCCTTCCTGTTCCCACAGCCGTGGCTGGATTTGCTGCCCACGGTCGGGCCCCCCTGGCTGCAGTTCATCTGCCGTCTCCCAAACCCCAGCCCAGACGAGAAGGAGGGGAAGGCGGGAGGGGTGGGATGGGCGGGGGCTGGGGGGGAGAAGCAGAAGGAAGGGTCGCTTCCGTGCCAGACGTCTGTGATGGGTCTAGCAGAGAGTGAAAGGACGTTGAGAACCCAGTGCAGGGCCTGGCGTCCCCAGCCCCAGTGACCTGCCTACCCTTGTCACTGGGAACTGTCACAGGCATGGGGTGTTCACTATACCTGGCCACTGAACCTTCCTTACTTGCTGCTCCCCTTCAAGTGACCCAGCTGCTAACTAGGGGTCCTGGCCGAACCCTGTCCTGCAGATTTCAAAGCTCAGGGAGCTCGTGAGCACAGACCCAGCGTGACACTCTACAATCTGTGAGCCAGTGGCATTGGTCTCAAAGAAATGAGACCAATTGGTCTCTGAAATGCTTTTACGCTCCACAGGTTTACTTTGCAAAGGAAGGTCCCAGACAGACACTGACATTTCTCTGCCACTTACTTTGAATTGCATTAAAATTGGGATATTTTCCCATTTTATTCACAGCCCATCTCAGAACGATAAACACCTCAAGAAAAACCAGTAGCTTTGGGAGCTTAACAGCAGGAACATTATAATTCAAAACTTATGATTCTTTGTTCCCAAGGGAAGCTGTTTTCAAGGACGAGTAGTAACTGATTTAATGTTAAAATAAATACAAAATGAGTAACCACACTGAAAGTCTGACATCACTGAACAAATGGGGAAAAGATTTTGTAAAATGTATGTATTTATTAAACATTAAACTCTAAGACTGCTACAACTTTGAGGTGGCCGCCCAGGTGTCTAAGGAATAAAAACTTGGATGAAATGACTCCCAAGGTAATTCACCTCACAGCATCTAGTGAGTCAAGGCAGAGCCCTCAGGCCGCAGACTTGCTGAATGGCAGGTGCTGAGTGCTTGTCTTAATTGATTAGCGACAGCCACTCCCCTAGAGCTCATTCATCTGCCATCCATTCAGAGATCACTTACTGAACTCTCCTCTGTCACATTCCCCTGTTTTAATTTTTTTTCATAGCACTTGTCACTCTGAAATTAGTTTTTATCTATTGGTTCTTTTTTTTTTTTGGTCTGTCTGCCCCCTGGAATGTGAGCCCCACGAGAGCAGGGACTCTGTGGGCTCTTGTTAGCTGCAGACCCTCCAGAACCTGGAACGACGCCCGGCATGAGTGGGAACAAAATACATGTGTTGTAGGTTAATGCCATCGTCATTAGCTTCCATCCTCACTGAAAGGCGGGTTGTGCTGGAGAGCTTGAGTTCAAACTCCAGCCCTGCTGCTAACTAGCTGCCTGGTAGGCAAGTGATTTAACCCTCCTGTGCCTCAGTTTCCCCATGTAACCACCGGAGTCTGATAATGGACCCTCTCTCCTCCCATCCATTGAGTTAACATATGTGAAGTACTCAGGATAGATTCTAGCATATAAATGACTCAAGAAGCAGTAGTTATAATTATTGAGTCAGGGCCAATCCCAGGCAAAACTGTTTGTCTCCAAATCCCATCCTCACCCTCACTGTTGCTGGTCTGGTCTCTTCTCATTTTCAGCCCCATCTGATGGAGGTGCCTGGCGTTCTTAAATCTCCCCAGCTTCTGAGAGCCTCCCACTGCACACGAGCCTGGAGCACCTTCCAGGGCCGTGCACATGCTCTAGAATGAGCCTCCAGCTCCAACACTTCATTTCTCCACCTAACACTCTCCAACCCATTGCCTGGGAACCAAAAGACCTGGGCAACCAAGCTGCATCAAAGTATGCATACAAACCTGCTATCTCCCCTGACAAATAGTTCCTGGACAGACGGTAACTAGAATTACGGTGATGATCATTTTGTAACATATAAACATATTGAATCATTGGACTTCCCTGGTGGCACAGTGGTTAAGAATCCGCCTGTCTATGCAGGGCACACAGGCTCGAGCCCCGGTCTGGGAAGATCCCGCATGCCGCAGAGCAACTAAGCCTGTGCGCCACAACTACTGAGACCACGTGCTGCAACTACTGAAGCCCGCACACCTAGAGCCTGTGCTCCACAAGAGAAGCCACCGCAATGAGAAACCCGCGCACCACAACGAAGAGTAGCCCCCGCTAGGCGCAACTAGAGAAAGCCCGTGAGCAGCAACAAAGACCCAACGCAGCCAAAAATAAATTTAAAAAAATCAAAATTGAATCACTATGTTGTACACCTGAAACCCATATAATACTAAGTTAATTATACTTCAATTAAAAACAGAAAACAAAAAATACAAGCTCACAGATAGAGTGGTGGCCAGAGGCAGGGGGTGGGCAGTGGGAGAAATGGGTGAAGGGGGTCAAATGTACCAACTTCCACCTATAAAATACATAAGTCCTGGGGATGTCATGTACAGCATGATGACATATAGTTACTAATATTGTATTACATATTTGAGAGCTGCTAAGAGAGTAGATCTTAAAAGTTTTCATCTCACGAAAAAGAATTTTCTGGAAACTGTGTGTAGTGACGGATGTTAACTAAACTTATTGTGCTGATCATTTCAAAATGTGCGCAGCCGTCAAATCATTACGTTGTACACCTGAAATGAATATGATGTTATATGTCAATTATATCTTAATTAAAATAGAAAGATAGATAATTTTTAAGAAAAAAAATAGTCCCTGGACCCTCCCAAGTGGGCAGTGGAGTGAAAAGCTCAGCATAAGTAGGGTCAGCTGAAGGCCCAGCCCCGTGTCCTCAAGAGCTCCTTCCCCTGGGGACCTCTCCATAATGACCTCTGTCATCACACATGGCCTCAGAGGGGCTGGCCCAAGTGCAGGCACAGGACTGTCCCTGTTTCCCTACAAGACAGTGGAGGAAGGTTAGAACATCTATTGACTTTCCTAAGGCTCCAGGATGATCAGAGGACTTCCCTGGCGGTCCAGTGGTTAAGACCCTGCGCTTCCAGTGCTGTGGGCTCGGGTTTGATCCCTGGTCGGGGAACTAAGATCCCACATATCACATGCTGCATAACGCGGCCGAAAAAAAGAAGAAGCTACCCATACAGTGGTTGCGAGGATTAATTTAAAAAAAAAAAAAAAAGGACAATTAGTGTCTCCTTTCCTCAGTGCCACTTTCATGCTGCAACCTCAGCTGGGTAGGGGGATAAAGAACTTCCCTCCGTCCTCTTACGTTCTGTACCTGGGCCTGAGAATCAAACTGACATAAGACAGATTGACAGGAGAAAAGCATACACATTTGATTTAATATTTTCACATGTACCTGGGAGTCTTCAAAAGGAAAATAAAGACCTGAAGAAGACGTTCATCCCCAAAGCTTATATACCTTTTTACACAAAGAATGATAAATTGTGGGGTTGTGACGACATAGGAGCTTGGGTTTGGGGCAGTGTGGGGCAGTGACTAGGAAATATAAGGGGGAAAACTAATGAAAGGTGAGTTGCTTTAGTGGGCTGGTTTGTACAGATCTATTTAGGCATTACCTCCTGGTCTCCAGTGGTAAGAATGTTCTCTGGTAAGAGGAGGGCCCCTTTCTCAGGGGAAATTTTATGACCTGCTTTTAGGTGAAAGAGGGCCGTCAGGGAACCCTTCCTGCATCTGCTATTTCTCAAGTGTCCTCAGCTCAAAATAATCAAGATGCCAAAGCAGTATATTTGTGGTGACATGTTCTGATTCCCTTCAGCTGGAACGCTCCTCCCTCTCTCCTTCTCCTGCCTACGTTCACTCACAGTCTGTGTCTTCAAATCTGTATAGATCCACTTCCTCCAGGAAGCCCTCCCTGACAGGACAAGTCTGGGCAGGATCCCCTTCTTATGCCTCCTGCCCAGGCTCCTACTCACGCAGCATCCTAGTCACCTGGTTCCCTGTCTGAACCCCCGAGAGCAGGGCCACAGCATCTTACCCATGTAAGATGCTCTCTCCATCACCAAGCACAGGGCCCAGCAGGGATCGAGCTTCTGGTTACTAAGTGTTGAGCTGTTAACCTAAAATGTATTTAAATACTCAGACGATGTGTTTCTTTGCTTCTGGTTGGAAATTCAGCCGCTGAATATTGCTTAAAAAATTGATTTCCGTGAAACATGAGAAAGTGAAGAACTTAAGGGGAAAACAGGAGGAATTTCCCCTGTGTCGTGCTACCTGCAGCTCCCAGGCTCTGCCCACAGACTCTCCTCCACAGCCAGCTGCCGCCTGAGAGACTTCTAGGCGGTGGAAATAATCCACAGTGGGTTGGGCTGAACTCTTCCGGCTGGGGCAGGCGGCAACCACGTCCTCACACACTTGTCAGGTTGCGGTTTGGTGGGACGGTTCCTAGCCTTTAAATATCTTCTTGGACGACGTGGGGATGAAGGACGGGTCCTCTCAGAGGAATTCCCCGCATCTCACTTGGCCACACGCGGCGTACCGGGATGCCAACCATTGGTAAACAGCTCGAGAAGGCCTTGCACTGTGTGGATACATGACAGATCCTGCCTCGTGCAGGGGTTGTCCTCACTTACTCTACTGGGGAGAAGCCAGCAACGTTCCCTGAAGAGACAAGGAGAGAGAGAAGAGCTCCTTGAACTGTAGCCGTGAGAAGCCAGCATGTCTGAGTTAAACGTAGTCTGTCTGAGACCAGACAGAAAAAAAGTTAAATATATATATATATATTTAATATCTTTATTGGGGTATAATTGCTTTACAATGGTGTGTTAGTTTCTGCTTTATAACAAAGTGAATCAGTTATACATATACATATGTCCCCATATCTCTTCCCTCTTGCGTCTCCCTCCCTCCCACCCTCCCTATCCCACCCCTCCAGGCGGTCACAAAGCACCAAGCCGATAAAATATCTTTTTAATATATATTTTTAAAGGTGATCCATGCACATTGTGAAAAAAAAAATCAAGTAGTACAAAATTTAGGGAGAAGAAATCTCTTCCCACATGGGATCTTCCAAGACTCTAGCCCCCTCTCGTTCCGGGCTCTTTCAAATATGTCATCTCGTTTCATCTTCATTTTATATATTTTTAAATTTTTAAATGGACTTAAAAAATTTTTTTTCCTTTCAGTATTACTAATATACAATTGGCTTACAGCACTGTATAGGTTTAAGGTGTACAGCATCATGACTTGACTTAACATACATCGTGAAATGATTATCACAATAAGTTTAATGAACATCCATCACCTCATATAGATATAAAATTAAAGAACTAGAAAAAAACCTCTTTTTTTCTTGGGATGAGAGCTCTTAGGATTTACTCTCTTAACTTTCATGTATAATATACAGCAATGTTAATTCCGTTTCTCGTTTGGACCTTACATCCCTCATACTTATTTATCTTATAATTGGAGGTTTGTACCTTTTGATTGTCTTCATCTAATTCCCCTTCCCCCCACCCCTCACCTCTGGTAACCACAAACCTGATCTATTTTTGTATGGGCTTGTTTGTTTTTGAAGTATTATTGACCATGTAAGTTCCTGTTACACAACTTAGTTTCAAATGAAATAGTTTCATCATTTCAAAAAATGGTTTCATCATTTCAAAATGATGACCACAAGTCTAGTTACAATGTGCCACCATACAAAGATATTACATAGCTATTGACTGGACTATTTTTACTAAATGCTAATTTTATTTTATTTTATTTACATATTTTAAAATGAGTTAATTGATTAAACAAATGTCAAATAATAAAAATGTTCATTCTCCTTGAAAAATATTAAAACGTGATAAAGGTCTTAAAAATAAGACTGACAAAAGACTGAAATAAAATAGAAAACTAACAAAATGCTAACAGTCAATGATGGGGCTCTAGGTGACTTTTTTTTTAATTTCATACCTTTCTATTTTTACTAAAAATTCGACCATAAATAATATTGTTATATCATTTTAAAAATCACTTAAAAAAAAGACTTGGGGTATTTTTGACATACAAAAACTGCACACATTTATGTGTACAATTTGATACATGTTGGCATGTATATACACCTGTGAAACCATCACCATAATCAAGATAAACAATATATCTTCTCTACCTCACACCATACACAAAAATTTACTCAAAATGTATCAAAGGCCTAAATGTAAAGCTAAAATTATAAAAACACTTAGAAGAAAGAATAGATGTAAATCTTCATGACCTTGGATTAGGCAATTGTTTCCTAGATATGACACCAAAAACACAAGCAACAAAAGAAAAAAATATATAAATTTCACCAAACTTTAAAGGTTTTGCATTTCAAAGAACACTATAAGAAAGTGAAAAGACCCACACAATGAGAGAGAATATTTGCAAATCATACATCTTAAGAGGAAATTGTATCCAGAATATACCAAGACCTTTCATATTTAAACAATAAAACAACCACCCAAATTTAAAATGAGCACATTTGAAAAGACATTTCTCCAAAGAAGATACATAGATGGCCAATAAGCACATAAAAGTATGTTTTATATTATTAGTGATTAGGGAAATAAGATATCACTTTAGACCCACTAGGATGGCTATAAGAAAAAAAAGACAATAACACCTATTGGCAAGGATGGGGAGAAAATGGATAGTAAGTTGTAGCCACTTTTTTACCATCAAACAAAGCTGGTATGAACATTTGTATACAAATCTCTCCTAGCAGTGTCTTTCAAAGAGCAAACGTTTTTAATTTTGAACGGGTCTGATTTATCCATTTTTTTTTCTTTTAAGGATCTTGCTTTCAGTACTTTTTCTAAAAAATCTTTGATTTATCATCGAAATCTAAGAAATCAAAGATCACAAAAACCCTATGTTGGGACTTCCCCTGGTGGTGCAGTGGTTAAGAATCCACCTGCAAAAAAAAAAAAAAAAGAATCCACCTGCCAATGCAGGGAACACAGGTTCAATCCCTGGTCCGGGAAGATCCCACAGGCCGCGGAGCAACTAATCCTGTGCGCCACAACTACTGAACCTGCACTCCAGAGCCCGCAAGCCACAACTACTGAGCCCATGTGCCACAACTACTGAAACCTGTGCGCCCAGAGCCCATGCTCCACAACAAGAGAAGCCACTGCCATGAGAAGCCCATGCACCGCAACGAAGAGTAGCACTGTTTCACTAGTAGCTCTGGCTCAACTAGAGAAAGCCCACGCGCAGCAACGAAGACCCAATGCAACCAAAAATAAATCAATAAATAAATTTATTTTAAAAAACCCAAAAAACCCTATGTTTTCTTCCAGGAGTTTTATAGTTTTACATTCAGGTCTTACTTTGTACACATGCATATCCAATTGTTCCCACACAATTTGTTGGAAAGGCTGTCTCTCTAATACTTTCAGCTGGCTCTTTTCCCACCCTCAGCTAGTTTCCTCACATACATGCTTCTGTATTCAATACTTCAGTACTCAGTGAAAGAACTAGAATTCTTTTTTTTTTCTTGCAACTAGACTTTTCTTTTTCCTTTTTTTTTTTTAAACTTTTTGTTTTATATTGGAGGATAGTTGATTAACAATGTTGTGTTAGTTTCAGGTGTACAGCAGAGTGATTCAGTTATACATATGCATGAATCTATTGTTTTTCAAAAGGTTGTCACAGAATATTGAGCAAAGTTCCCAGTGCTATACAGTAGGTTCTTGCTGGTTATTCATTTTAAATAGAATTCTTTTTCTGTGCATTCTTCTCTCCTCTTGGTCTCCCCAAACTCTCAGATCCAACTCCTCAACTCAGGGAGACCAGCAGGCTCTGCCTCAGTTCCCCTCCCTATGCTGCAGCCTGGAAACTCTCTTGAGACAATAAACTGGAGCAATCGTAGGGCTCACCTTGTTTATTTGCCACATCTCAGGGATCACCCGTACTTCCTTGCCTGATCTGATTGCCAATATCTTAAAAACCATTGTTTCACGTAATTTGTCTGTTTTCTGTTATTTCAGGCTCATAAGAGAGTAATTCCTGTTGCTGTTACTGCATTTTGGCTAGAAGTGGCAGTTCAAGTGAGTTTTTTAAATTGACTGCTAGATTTTGAGAGTAAGTATAAGGAGGCCAATCTCCTCTGGAAGATCAATTTTCTAATGAAGTTCCAAGTCTAGAAAGTTGGAGGGAAATAGTCACTATAAACGTTGAAATTCACGTCACTCTCGCTTTCCAGGAACGTGTTGCCATTTTGCAGAGAGAAGTTGTCCACGCTGGTGTATCTAAAGAATGTGGTAAAATTGCCTTCTCTGGAGGTTCTAAAACCTTCTAATGGTTCCTTTCCTTTCCCTTATCAAAACTCTATTCAAATTCCAAGGGAGAGTCATAGCTGTTAAGAAGACTAGCCGCTATAACCAAACCTCAGCCTAGCACCTGCAGTGTTTCCCTACAGGAATATAAATCTAAACTAAATAAATAACAAATAATACACACACATAGAATAAATATGGATAAAATATACATTTTAAATAGTCCATCCTGAGGCAATATCAGTGCCTATTACAATTCCATATCAGATATGTTTTGCATTTGGTTTTTCAGTTCTTATTCTGTTTCCCCGTGCTCCCTTCTGCTCCTTGCTGGTCTCCTCTGCTTTCTTCCTGGTTCTTTCTTCTCTCCTGCCTAATCCTCAGAGAACCCTGAGTGCACTCACAGGAACAGACACACTCAAACCTCAGCTCAGAGTTGCCAGACAGCTTTGGACTCCACCTTACCAGCCAAAACAAAAAACAAAGAAAATTAAAACTCACCTTTAATTAGATTGCTGGTGTTTTTACTTTTAATATACTAGCACATTAACTGCTTATTTTAGCTCAGGTTGAAAAATCAACCTCTAGCAGAGAGAAGAAAGTTTAATAGCCATTGTGGATGGCATATTGTGTGCCTGGTGTTACATAGAATGTGCAAGCATCATGGAACGAAATCATAAACCGACCTCCCTTCATGACCATCCTGTTGGGCCAGTTTTTCTCCTGCCCTGGCTGAAAACTCAGGCAGGTCTCAGGATTCTTCTGGCCGTCCAATGAGAAATTAGAATTCCCAGTACCTTATAATAGTCAAAGCCCAACTTTTTTTAAAAGCCCAATGACTAGCCTTCCCCCACAGCTCAGCCTTACTGTAGGCAGAAAGCCTATAGCACAGAAGGGAGATATAATTACCTTTTCTCTTTTCCTCATCTTTTTTCCAATTTTACTCCACTTACTCATCCTTACCATTTTGCTAACCATCATTTCTGAGCCCTCCTGGGTCAGTGGGTGGGGAGACAGGGAGGAGGGAGAAGTGGGGCTTTAGAAGAAGGAAAGTTCCTCCTTGTCGGGTCCTGTCATGAGCTGACTTTGCTCCCTCTGGAAGGAGAAGGTGTTGAAAGCTGTCTTTGTCTCATGGGGTAGGCGTGGGTTCTTAGTACATGCCCCCTATCAGCGGGACTCTCTTGCAGTCCCCTTGACAAGAACATGTACATCCAACGTCTAGTTGATCTAGATGAAGAAAACACCCCAGATGGAGGGAACGGTGAGCACAAAGGTCCTGAAATGGGCGCACACGGTTCACGTCCAAGGAGCAGAAGAGGCCCATTTAACAGAAGCACAGGGAGTAGGGGCATAAGCAGGAGGAGATGAGGGCAGAGGATAGCGGGGACTGGAGTCCGTGGGGCCTCCTAGACCAGGACCCTGACGGTACTCTGGGTGGGGTGAATGGGAAGTCATGAGTGTTGACGGGAGGAGTGACATGATCTACCTCTGGCTTTGAAAGGATCACTCAGCCCCTGTGTGGAGGATAGTTTTGGGAGAAAGGGAAAGTGGGAAAGACTGAACATTTGGAGATTAAGTGGGAGGACTTGCAATAATCCAAGTGAGAAAAGATGATGACCTGGACCAGGGTGGAAGTGCTGGAGGTAGTGGGAGGTGAATGGGATATATTTTGAAGACTGAGTCAATATCATCCATGAAGGATTGGATCAGGAATGTGAAAGAAAGAATAGAATCAAAGCTGACTCCGAAGTTTGGGCGTTAACAAGTGCAAGGAGGGGTTTGCCTGAGGAAGATGGCATATTTGAGATAAAGATGGAATCAGGAGTTTGTTTGGACAGATTAATTTGGAGATAATGTTAGATAGCCAATTGGCAAAGTCAAGCAGGCAGCTAGGGGCATGACTCTGGGATCCGCCTAGGGACATAAATCTTGGAATCATCAGCATATTAGATGTCATTTAAAGTCATGCAACTGAGTTGATCAAATGGGAATGAAAGTGAATAAAGAGGAGAAGTCCAAGGGCTAAGCCACAGGGCCTCCAACCTTCAGATATGGAGATACAGAGAAACAGCAAAGAGACTGAGAACAGCCATTAGGAGGAGAACCAACGGTGTCCCAGAAGCCAGGATGAAGCAAGTCTTCAGGAATGGCCAGTTGTTTCAAATGCTACCGAGATCGTTGCGTTGACCACTGGCAACATGGGGGTCATTTGTGACCTTGACAATGACAATTTTGGCAAAACAGTGAAGACTGATTTAAGTGTGGCCAAGAGAGAATGGGAGGAGAGGATGCAGAGACAGTGAGACAAATCTTTTGAGGACTTTTGCTCTAAAGGAGAAAAGAGAGGTGGTAGCTGGAGGCAATGGAGGTTTGGAGTTTGGTTGTGTTTGTTTTTCAGGTAGGAGACGTCTGTGCATGTTAATTGGAATAATGCAGGACAGAGTGGAGAGAAATGCCAGAGTGAAGCGCTTAGGTGGTCAAGAAAGGAGTAGATCTAGTGAACCTCAAAGGGGCAGGTCCCATGATGGTCTAATTACAGGAAGGAGGGCAGAGTAAGCGGGCACCAGTACAAGCAGGATGGTGGAGGGAGAACGTGGAAGTTCTATTCATTTTCCCAATGAAATACAGAGTGAGGTCACCAGCGGAGAGGGAGGAGGGAGGAAGAAAGAAGAGAAGGTGTGAAATAGCAGTTTAGGAGAAAGGGAAATAGAGTCAGATTGCGGGGCAAACCAAAGGCCCACTTGAGTTATGGCGTTAAGTGAAACCAGGCAGCAAGGGTGTGCGCTTCTCCAGTCTCTTCGGCGACCCCAGGGCAGACATGGAGTAGAGACATTGACTTCAAAGAAACGCAAATTAAGATAAAATGCCGTTTTTTCCCTTTTTTGGCCATGCTGCGCGTGGCGTGACATGTGGGATCTTAGTTCCCCCACCAGGGATCGAACCCACGCCCCCTGTATTGGAAGCGCAGAGTCTTAACCACTGGACTGCCAGGGAAATCCCAAGACAAAATGCCATTTTAAAAAAATTCACTTTAACAGCAAAGATGTTTAAAGTATCCTCAAAGCATACTAGGGAAGAGTGAAATTAAAACTCTCACGCATATCTGGTAAGAGTATAAATTGGTACAATTAACTTCAGAAATCATTCCCTGACTCTTAGAAATACTCATTTTGCACTTTTAGGAATCTATTTTAAGAAGACAATAAAAACTAAAAAAAAATGCACACAAGGATATTTATGTAATTATTATTTATACTTGGAAAAAATTGGAAATAATTAAATTACTAACATTAGGGGAGGAGTAACAAAAATAACAGGATAACCATCTATGAAATAGCAACATTCATTGAAATTGATGTTTACCAAGAGTCTTTAACAACATGAAAAAATCCTTAAGATATAAAGTTATGGCACTAAAAATAGTCAAGATAAAATGCATTTTTATGATTTTTTTTTTTTTTTTGCGGTATGCGGGCCTCTCACTGTCGTGGCCTCTCCCGTTGCGGAGCACAGGCTCCAGACGCGCAGGCTCAGCAGCCATGGCTCACGGGCCCAGCTTCTCTGCGGCATGTGGGATCTTCCCGGACCGGGGCACGAACCTGTGTCCCCTGCATTGGCAGGCGGACTCTCAACCACTGCGCCACCAGGGAAGCCCCTAAAATGCATTTTTAAAAGTCACTGGGAAAACACCAAAATGTTCATTGTAATCATCTCTGAGTAGTAGGATTATAGCTGACTTTCATTTTCTTCATTATTGCTTTCTGCCTTTTCCAAAATGGGTACTTCTGTCATAATCAGAACAAAAATGCTATGTTTAAAAATATGGTCCATCCTTAAAGGATTGGATGGATTTGAAGGCATTGGGGTTCTTTCTAGTCACGTGGTATCCTCACAGTCTCACATTTCAAACTGTGCAAATTCCAAGTACATCCAAAGATTCCCTCCCAAGCAGTCTCAGTTTACCTCATCAGAGTTGAACATTCTAAAGCTTTAACCTGAAGATAAAATGTAATAATTCATTTACAATGAACTGTTTATTCAAGGTATAATAACAGATTCTTGTTCTAGAATGATTAGTGTCTCCTCACTCTTTTTTTTCTAGACTTGCCTCAGCCCTTCTCAGAATTTGAAGATGGCCTTCTGGACTCAGGAACTTTAGACTCCAGCAGATATCCTAACTAAGGTTTGTAAAATTCTTTTTTTTTTTAATTGAAATATAGTTGACTTACAATATTGCTTTAGTTTCAGGTGTACAGCAAAGTGATTCAGTTATAAATTTCTTCATATTTTTTCTATTATAGGTTATTTAAATATATTGAATATAGTTCCCCGTGCCATACAATAAATCCTTTTTGCTTATCTATTTTATATATATAGTAATTAGAACACTCCCTCACACCAGATAGAAAAATAAACTCAAAATGGTTTAATGGGGACTTCCCTGGTGGTGCAGTGGTTAAGAATCCTCCTGCCAATGCAGGGGACACAGGTTAGATCCCTGGTCAAGGAAGTTCCCACATGCCACAGAGCAACTAAACCCGTGAGCCACAACTACTGAGCCTGCACTTTAGAGCCTGCAAGCCACAACTACTGAGCCCTCATGCCACAACTACTGAAGCTTGCACGCCTAGAGCCTGTGCTCTGCAACAGGAGAAGCCACCGCAATGAGAAGTCCATGCACTGCAACGAAGAGTAGCCCCCAGTCAACGCAACTTAGAGAAAGCCTGCACACAGCAACAAAGACCCAAAAGAGCCAAAACAAAAAAAAAAGATATATATTTAAAAAATTGGTTTAAAGACCTAAATACAAGACATGACACCATAAAACTCCTACAAGAGAACATAGACAAAATATTTTCTGACATAAATCCTAGCAATATTTTCTTAGGTCAATCTCCCAAGGCAAAAGAAATAAAATTCTTTTACTTATAAATATAACAAAGAAGTGCCTCAAAAGGAACTTCTACTCATGTATCAGTCAGCTATCACTACATAACAAACAACCGCAGAATTTCAATGGCATACAATAATAAGCATGCATTTCACTCATGTACTTGTGTGTATTGGCTGAAGCCAATATGATACCGGCTGAGCTTACTGGGCAGCTCTAAACCACAAGTTGAGACCAAATCTGCTCCATGTGTCTCTTATCCTCCTAGGACTAGTGGGCTAGCTTGGCATGTTCTCATGACAATGGCAAATGCATGAAAAAATAAGCCCAACCATGCAAGTACATGTCAAGTCCTTGCTTGTATGTCTGTTAACAATCCATTGGCTAAAACAAGTCACTTGGCAAGCACAAAGACAAGAACAAATAAACACTGCCTCTCTAGTGGAAGGAACCACAGAATCACACAGAAGAGGGTGTGAAATCAGGGAGAAGTGAAGAATAAGCCAATAAATCAATCTACTATAACCAGGAAAGAAAGAAAAACAGAGAAAATGCAAACATGAAATGTGGAAACTAATTTAAAGAGAGTAAATTCTTCAGTCAAAATCTAATCATGGACAGTTCCTATTCCTACTTTTTCAACACCTCTGTTGAAACCCAACCCCCAAAGCCCCAATATTCAGTCCTTGAGCATTTCTCATCCCTATCTCCTCCAGAGGAGAGATGGGAGCCAGAGATACAGCCTCAGTGGGTCAGCGGGTTAATGGACACCATCCTAGAGAAGAAATGCAAACCTTGGCTTTTCTCTGTCCCAGGAATATCAGACACTAAACCCTCTTCCAGCCCTGTAAGCCAGCCTCAAGGCCATCCAGTCGGCCCTGCACCCCAAAGCCCCATCAAAGTGATGAGGAAACAGGTCTAGAGGATCATTTCTTCAATCTTTCCTGGAGGCTAAAGGCTGAAGCCCGAGCTACGTGCTATTAGGCTCCTTCTAAATGGGAGCTTTGGGGATTCTCTCATTACAAGGGGACCACCATTTATCTAAAACAGAAAAAGGAGCATGCCTTAATGCCATTAGAATATGCTTAATGAAAGTTTCTCCTTCTCCCTCTCCACCATTCTCTCCCCCTCCCTTCTCCTCTCTTTCTCTTTCTTCCTTTCAAGCCCACTTCCAAAGCTGACCTGAATCTCCAGCAAAGGCTCTGAACCAATCCAGCCACACAGCTTGGGGCCCAGAGAGGCACCATAGTAATGATTTGCATTCCCACGTTATACTCGCATCGCTCACAACAGTCAGCAGTTCTACAAGCTGCTCTGAAACATGGTTGTTAAGAGGATTTGACTCCAGGTTCAGACAGACCTGCACGGACACCTGTCTCCTCTTCTCACCTACCACGTGACCTTAGGCAAATTGCTTAATCCCACAGGTTCCTCATGGGTAGAATGGGGCCAATAACAGTGGCAAACTCATAGGACTATCGTGGATATGGTGGGATAAAACATGAAAGTGCTTAGAACTGTGCCTGCCACGTGGTCCACGCTCAGTCAAGTGCAGCTGTAATAACTTGATGTGGAAACCATAACCTCCAGTGGGAAGACACTCAACCCTGGTGAACTCCGAGGAACAGGAACCCCAAACCGTGAATCTTGTGTCTACAGTATTTGGAACACTTAAAATACTGGTTCCCATGGCGGAGGTAAAAGGACAGCGTTTGGGCCAATTTGGAGTTAACCACTCCTGGGTACTCAGATGTTACAACGGGGATTTTTGTGGTCTGAGCAATAGATGCAAAAACACAGGTGTCTGTGGCCAGCGAACTTAAACATGAAGCAACAGTCACCCAGCAACAAGCCAGGAACACATGTTGGTGTCTGTTAGATGCCACCGCAGGGCACAAACCAGCTCTTTCCTCCTGCATCACTGGGTGGATCGACAAACTTTTTCATGGGACTGATTAAGATACTAGTTGTCATCACAACTTTACTTTTTTTTGTTGTTTGTTTTTGTGGGTTCTTTTTTTTTTTTTTGGTTTGGTTTGTTTTTTTAAATTGAAGTATAGTTGATTTACAATGTTGTGTTAGTTTCTGGTGGTATTTCCTAGCACCCTTGATTCAATTTGATAAAGATGTGTGGAGTGTTTGCACTGTGGCAGAGGCTGTGGGTATCTGAAATGGAGAAAGAATGAAAGTAGGCTTTTTTCGAGTTCTTGCTATGATTAAACAACCTTGTGGGTGTTTATGAATCCCCTGCTCTACTTTGTTTAAGAAGGGTAGATTCAGAGAAAGATCATTTGTGTGACTAGGAATAAGAAGGTAAAACGGGAAATACTAATGCTTCGTGTAAGAAAAATGAAGCCATTTCCATGACCTAAAACAACACAGGTGGATTCCTCACTCCCAGTACGATGTTCCTGGTCAGCCTATGGCTTCCTTCCACGCAGTGATTCAGGCACCCAGGCTCCTTCCTTCTCGTGGACCTGTCATTCCTTATGGCCTCAAAGTCCCCTGCACCCTAACTGCAGAGGGAAAAGATCATGGAGAAAACCCACCCACTTCTTTTTTTTTTTTTTTTTTGTGGTACGCAGGCCTCTCATTGTTGTGGCCTCTCCCGTTGCGGAGCACAGGCTCCGGACGCGCAGGCTCAGTGGCCATGGCTCACGGGCCCACTTCTTAAACGCTCCCTCCCAGAAGCGACAGATTCATCCTATTCACATTCCACTGGCAAGAATTAATCACGTGGCCACTCCTGGGTAGGGAATCCTACCACATGGAATCCTCTTTCCTGTTGGGACAGCAATAATTCCCCAAAGCATAAACTTTTGGTAAGGAGCCAGCTACCCATGTGTATGCAGGTTCATACATTGCTATATTATTTTGCCTCTTTCCCCCACTCTGACGTGAGCTCCATAAGAGCAGGGATTTGTCTTTGTTCATTGTAGAATCCCCAGCTGGTGGTGATGCCGGAACTGAAACTTGGAGGAGTTGCCCAGGTGGAGAGGTCAGAGAAAGGCCATCCAAGGAGTGGATGGCACGTGAAAAGGCTGGAAGTATGAGGGCGTGGTGTGTTAGGAGAGCTGGATCTGCCTACTCTGGCCAGAGAGAAGAGTGAGGTCTGGGTCAGGGCATAGCAGGAGCCTGAGTGCAGGGCCCGGAACGGGCAGGGCCCTGGCCTCAGGCTAAGGAGTTGAAATGTATCCTTAAGTACCGCACAACTCAGAAATTCCACTCCTAGGTATAGACTCCCTCAAAAAAGGAAAGAAAAAAGAAAATTATGTCCACACAGAATGTTCACAATAGCCAAAAAGTAGAGACGACCAAAATGTCCCCCAATAAATGAATGGATAAACAAGATGTGATAAATCGATACAATGAAATAGTACTCAGCCATAAAAAGGAAGGAAGGACTGATTCGTGCTACAACTTGGATGAACCTTGAAAACATTACCTAAGTGAAAGAAGCCAGGCACAAAAGACCACATACTGTGAGTCCATTTATATGAAATATGCAGAAAAGACAAATCCAAAGAGACAGAAATAGACTAGTGGTTGCCAGGGATTCAAAGGAAAGGGGAATGGGGCATGAGGACTAATGGGTACAGGATTCCTTTGGGGGGAGATGACAGTGTTCTGGAATCAGATAGTGGTAATGGTTGCCCAACTCTGTGGATATACTAAAGACAACAGAATCGTACTCTTTTTTCTTTCTTTTTTTTTTTTTTTTTTTTTTTTTAGCGGTACGCGGGCCTCTCACTGTCGTGGCCTCTCCCGTTGCGGAGCACAGGCTCCAGACGCGTAAGGCTCAGCGGCCATGGCTCACGGGCCCAGCCGCTCCGCGGCATGTGGGATCTTCCCGGATCGGGGCACAAACCCGTGTCCCCTGCATCGGCAGGCGGACTCTCAACCACTGCACCTCCAGGGAAGCCTGGAATCCTACTCTTTAAAAGGGTGGCCTCTGTCATACGTGAGTATATCTTAATAAAGCTGTTATTTTAAAATTCTATCCTTAGGACAATAAGAAGCCATGAAAGTTTCAAGTAGGTGATGATCACGTGGTCAAGTTATGACACTGGTGCTTACGTCGACAATGGATTGAAGAGGATGGAGAACAGAGCATGGAGCCTGGCCCTCGTGAAATGTAACAAGCAACTGAACTAAGGCCCCAGAATTAACGCCCCCAGGTGAGTTAACACTGGGTCAAAGGACAGAAAAAATGGAGAAAGCACAGAACCAGCTTTGCGGCTCTCCCTGTAAAACCACATCTTCTAAGTTGTGCCAGCAAAACACGCACAGAGGGGCTTCCCTGGCAGTCCAGTGGTTAGGACTCAGCGCTTTCACTGCCATGAGCCTGGGTTTGATCCCTGGTCGAGGAACTAAGATCCCCCAAGCTGCAAAGTGAGCGGCCAAAACAAAAAATGCTCAGAGCCCAAGAAGTACCAGGCATGCTTCTACTCCTTACATTTGAGGAGCTGCTGGGTCGCTGTGCCACCCATGCTGCTGGCACAGGAATTCACCCCCCAGGCTGTTTGTCTTTTCAGCACCAAAACATGGAGCAAGTTTCCAAGGTTCTCACCCCTGACAATCTGTGTTGTGCAACTCTGGCTGCTGGCTCTGTGGTTGACATTTGGTCATTTCTCTTTTAAACTATTAATAAGTAAATGCACATATCGGAAAGCCATTTGCATATCCTTGGAATAGCAGGGAGTCATGTTTTGCGAATTGGTAGGTAAGTGATCCAGGCAAGAAATTCAGTACCTGCCACATTTGATGCCCTGCCCTACACCAAACGCTACAACTCAGTTGGGTTTCACAAACACCTACTGTGTGCCAGGGACCAAGTGATACGGAGTGGATAGGAAAATGATCTGTGTTCTTAGGAAGCTCATAGGCTGGTGAGAGAGAATGACTCTGAGGCAGATGGCTGTGAGTTTATGGAAGTGCGCTGATGGAGGGATGTGTGTGCACCTAGCCCGCGGGGTGGGGAGAAGTCATGGGAGGAGGCTTCCTAGAGGAACACTTCCAGTCTGGGAGGACTCCACAATCTGTGGGCCCTGAGGCTGGTCTTGCATCCATCAACTCATGGGGTAACTTCCTGGGTGGGAAAACTCAGTGGGCACACAGAATAAAGGCGGAGTGGGGGGGTGGCGGGTGTTTCTGGGATTGTAAAGACGGACCAAACATGAAGACTTTTCGGGTAATATTCCAAGACTAGAGAACAGGAAAATCCAATCTATAGTTGCCTTTGGGAGTTTGTTGACTATGAAGGGTCCCAAGAGAGTGTCTTAGGCTGCTGAAAATGTTCTATATTTTGATTTGGGTGATGACTGGAGGAGAGAGAGAGAAAGAGAGTCTTTAAGAATACACTGGGGCTTCCCTGGTGGCGCAGTGGTTGAGAGTCCGCCTGCCGATGCAGGGGACACGGGATCGTGCCCCGGTCCAGGAGGATCCCACATGCCGCGGAGCGGCTGGGCCCGTGAGCCATGGCCGCTGAGCCTGCGTGTCCAGAGCCTGTGCTCTGCAATGCGAGAGGTCACAACAGTGAGAGGCCCGAGTACTGCAAAAAAAAAAAAAAAAAATACACTGAAGAACAAAATGAAACCTTTGGCCTACTACAATAACTAGAATTATTCATTATATTTTTTTAATAGCACAAAAATTACTTACTATGTAGTTACTATTTACAAGTGTTTTCTTTTTTTTTTAATTGAAGTATAGTTGATTTACAATGCTGTGTTAGTTTCAGGTATATAGCAATATAGCAAAGTGATTCGGTTTTATATATATATATATATATATATATGTATAAAATATATATTCTTTTTCAGATTCTTTTCCATTATGGTTTATCATAGGATATTGAATACAGTTCCCTGTGCTACACAGTAGGACCTTGCTGTTTATCTATTTTATATATAATAGTGGGTATCTCTCAATCCCAAACTCCTAATTTATCCGTCCGCCGACCTCCATGTGTTTTCATCTGTGTGGTCTCATTTATTTCTCTGAATAAGTCTCAGTTTATTCAGGACACATACTTTATGCCAGAAACTTAAACTCCAATGCATTAAATAACTTGCTCAAAATCACCCAACTAGGAAGTAGCAGAGCCAGGTTTTGAATTAATTCTCCTAGCTCATAATTCAGCTATATTCCTGTTACCCAAGCTAGTTTAAAAACTGGGAGCTATTAATGTCATGTTCTAACCACAGGTCGTGCCAAGAAGGCCCAAGAAACATCTCTTAGCTGCTTCTGACATGAACTCCTTTCAACTCAGTTCAGCCAAGCCTTGGTCCAGCCTGTACCAGGCACAAACCAGCACCTGGGGGACCTGGAGTTGGGGGGCATCACCTACACCTTCCAACAGCTCATGGGCTAGTGGAGAAGACAGGTCGTGCACACCTGGTTATGGCCGAAGCAGAGTATGAAACAGGGGCTACGCTAGACACACAAAGGACCACGGGACGGCAAATGAGGCCGCCATGGTTTTCAGTTGGCATTAATTTCATACCCAATAAATTTGACTGTCTTGGGAACCAAGCTGGGCAGTTGCCAAGCTGGCTCCTGGAGAAGCTGGTTCTATGCACTTCTCCAGGTAATTCCTGTTCCCTCTTTTCCACATATTCTCTGGGCCTGGCCTGGGAAGCAAGGAGAGCCTCGAACTTCACTCATCAGCCCCTTCTCTGAAGCCGCATGTTACTATAGCAACACTGACCTCAGTTCTGACATTGTCAGGCGCCAACTGGAAGGTTGGTGCAAACACTGGGTTTTACTGACGAGGGGCAAAGTCTCTGAAATCACTGCCTGATCAAAGTCCCAAGAAGGCCAACCTCTGACCCTTGAGGGGCAGGAGGCCAACTAACCCAGATTTTTCCCGAGGGAGCTGGTGTGATAGGAAGAACACGAGCTTAACCCAGGTGAACCTAGAAGTGGTCCAACTCTGCCGCTCTGTGTGCTGCCAGGACCTAAGCCTCAGTCCCTCGTCTGCGGACTGGGGATGATGACGCCTGCCTCATGGAGCTGCCCTGAGAATGTGATGAGAGCACCTTTGTCAAAGGCCTCACACGTGGTGCTCTTATAACTGGCACTGAATTCGAGCCATAAGGAGAACTCTCAGAGCATCTCTTTAAAAGTTCTGGCCAGGATTCACTCAATATCTCATTCACATAGACATCCCTCTTTGAAGATTACTTCACACTCCTTAAATGCTAGACTTATCTATTTAAATCCCAGAACAGGATGTCTTCAACTTCAGAAACGCCAGGGTGACCTCAGAGGCCATTGTGCATCCCTGGAAAGGGTGCAGTTCATGTGACAGTCACCTCACTCTGTGGCACAGATGAGATGCAGCTGAAATGGTAACTTGAGGTGGGGCCTGCCCTTCAGGCTCTGTGGACAGCCCAGCCACGCAAGTGGAATTCAGTTCCCTAAAGTAGAACAGCTCAGGAGGCCCGCAGGGAGGACCAGAGACCTGGGAGGGACAGCTATGGGACAGGACAGAAAAGCCTTAAGAGGTCAAGGACCCACCTTCATCCTTCACAAAGGGTCTTCCCTGTACCCTTCAGACAAATGATACTCTATCCTTTAAAAATGAAAAAGTGTCAACCTCCCTGCCCACTCACTGTCAGATTAGTGTGTCCAACTTAGCCAGGATCCCTGTCCATCCTGGTGATATGGAAAGAGGTGACAGCTTCAACTGCCATTCAGTCTTATAGGGAAGCAGGACAATGGAAATGAGGGCTTGTGTTTCCCGACCCCTCCACCTCCCCTCAGACCATCCCCAGGTTCCCTGTGTCTCTCTTGGATCGTGGAGCCAACGAGAGATTCAGAAAACAACCATCTCGACTCAGCAAAGAAACCTGGACCAGGTGCCCATCATCTTAAGAGAGATATAGTGATTGTCTAGTGCAGAGTCTTAATGATCAGGAGAAAAAGCGAATCCAACCTTTCGGATATGTTAGTGTATCTATCTCTTTCTCTTCCTTGCGGGGAGGGCGAGGGGGGACAGTTTTGCCTTTAAAAATGGGACTTCGTACAACATGAAAATAATCCTGGATATCAGGATGTGGCAGGACTGAAAGGCAGAATTCGCACAAAGGAAGAGCGACTACTGTGGTATCTCAGATCACAAATTACAAACAGTTGTGTACAGTCTAAAAACACCATTCAGCAGCTGGTCAAGGAGAAGCGATCTCTTCCCCTTCTCAAACGAGATTAAAAAGTAGAGGAATCTAAAATATGGCACAGACGAACTTTTATGAAACAGAAACAGACTCACAGATATGGAGAATAGACTTGTGGTTGCCAAGGGGGAGAGGGGATAGGAAAGGGATGGATTGGGAATTTGGGGTTAGCAGTTGCAAACTATTATATACAGAATGGATAAACAAGATCCTACTGTAGAGCACAGAGAACTATATTCAATATTCTATGATAAACCATAATGGAAAAGAATTTATATATATATATATATGTGTATGTGTGTATGTCTAACTGAATCACTTTGCTGTACAGCAGAAGTTAACACAACATTGTAAATCAACTATATTTCAATTTAAAAAAATACAGGGACTTCCCTGGTGGCTCAGTGGTTAAGAATCCACCTGCCAATGCAGGGGACATGGGTTCGGTCTCAGGTCCAGGAAGATCCCACATGCCACGGAGCAACTAAGCCCGTGTGCCACAACTACTGAGCCCGTGTGCCACAACTACTGAAGCTGGCATCCCCTAGAGCCCGTGCTCCGCAACGAGAGAAGCCACCGCAATGAGAAGCCTGCGCACCGCAAGGAAGAGTAGCCCCCACTCGTCGCAACTGGAGAAAACCCACGCAGAGCAACGAAGACCCAATGCAGCCTAAATAAACAAATACATAAATGAAATATAAATAAATTTTTAAAAAATACAAAAGGATCCAGATGTCATTTTGCCATGTGCCCTGGTACCCATGGGACCGTGGCGCTAACCTGTTTCATAACTTCTCTGAAGACCAGCTCCAAGCACAATGGGCTTCCTCAGATCAAGGTGACCTCTCTCCCAAATGTTTTCCTCAGCTGCTGCTTGCTGGCTCCCTTGCCTGCTAGCGTTACGCAACTTCTCTTATCTGCACGCCCAAGCAATTGATAAGTGAATGTCCTTCTGGACACAGCTAATCTCCCCATCAGCCCTCAATCACTTGAGATTATAATGGTTAATTATACTTCGGGTTTGGGGAGCTCATTTTCCCCCGGGTACATTCATGTCTCTGATTTCACCTTCCTGAAACTTTTTTGTCGGAGACACAATGTTTGGTCACTTAAAGCTTCAGCCACAGCATCAGTTTCCTTGTGTCTAAAATGAGGCAGCTAGGGACTTCTCTGGTGGTCCAGTGGTTAAGACTTCCCCTTCCAATGAGGGGGTGTGGGTTCCATTCGTGGTCAGGGAGCTAAGATCCCTCTATGCCTGGCGGCCAAAGAACGGAAACATAAAAACAGAAGCAATATTGTAACAAATTCAATAAAGACTTTAAAAATGGTCCACATCAAAAAATCTTAAAAAAAAATAAAATGAGGCACCTGGATTGGATGAGCTTTTTGTGTTTCAGCCCAAGGAAATGCTGCCCATCGGGGCAGAGCTGGGACAGGGCATCAGATGCAGCCCCCTCTTCTGTTTGGGAGACGTGCAGCCAACCCTCCTTCCAGAATGATCCTGAACTCTGCGTCCTTTTAAGTTTCCTTTCCTTTGAGTCTACACACCTACCAAAAACCTCACTGCGTAATTTATCCTGTTTCCCAAGTTCCTCTCTGTCTACCCGAGTTCTCCCAAGGACGTACTCCATACTCCTGTTTCCCTAGACAGGTAGCCCCTCACTCAGAATCCTTCCATAAGCCGGGTGACTCTGCTGCTCTCTTCACCACGCCGTGCCCTCCAGTTACCCTTGACAAGCGAGAGGTCACACTCTGGTCCTGCCCCTCCCAGACCTGTTCTTGCCTGGGCAGGGGCTTCCTTTGGCTTAGACTCCACAACCAAGCCATGACTCTTTTGGTTCCAAAACAGTCTCTGGCCCTGAGCCCAGGACAGTAGGTCACAAGCCTCCTGGGAGCACGTGGAAATGGTCCCTTCCCATGCAGATGCATGAAAACTCGATTACAGAGGTAATCCTGTTTTGAAATGTTGACAAGCAAGGACAAGCCCAGTGGAAGAAGGGCCACTCCAGCCCAACAGACAGACCAGGCTGTTACCAGCTCTACACCAGACCCTCTTGTGGCTCTGCCCCCTCCTCCAGGTCTCCAAGACCAGGGCCCACATCTTTGTCTCCTTCCGTCTGATTCATAACACACACATATGCATACACAGGCACACATATACATACAAGTGCACACACACAAGCACACATGCATACATCTACTCAAACACACCCATGGTGTGCTGACACCATGTTCTGTCACCAGGGGGCTCAGAAGACTTCTCTGACTTTAGAAGCCTTGAGTTCTAGGAAAAGGTCAATATTGTGTCAGGATCAGCCTAGCATCAGACATCTCCCTGGAGTGACAAGGAAGTCCACCTCTTCCCCTTACTGCCAGTCATGGCAACTGAAGTTCCACCATTAGAGATTCATTTCTTTTGACCTCAAAGGTCTCTCAGTCTTCAGAGCTCTCTTCTCCCCCAGTAAACTATAAGTAGCTGGGGAAAGGATTATTATGGGCCCCCAGCACCAGTCTTGGCCCTGGATTCATTTTTCAGTTGCTTTGGCAGGATGGGAGCAAGGCCCTAGAGAAGGGAAAGCAAAAAGGCCTGCGAGAGGATGGTAGCCCAACGAGGGAGCAGAGGGAACCAGGTGAACGAGCACCCCAGACACAGTGTCATGCCCAGCCTGCCTGGGCTGTGGAAGAAGTGAGCCGTTTCAGTCATTCCGTCAACAAATATGAACTGAGAGCTTACTATGTGCCGGGCACCATGGCTAGTACTGGGGATACATGGCAAGCCAAACTAGAGATGGTCCTTGCGTTCATGGAGCTTATGGTCCACTTGCAGGAGAGTGGGGAGAAATTAACCCAAAAAAATCACCCAAATGAACATGTCATTGCAAACCAAGATGAGTGCACTTAAAGAAGGTGCTACAAGAATAGCACCAAGGACAAACCTAGACTGGGGGCCAGGAAGGCTTTCTGAGGAAGCGATGCTTGAGCTGCTCCTAAAGAAGCAGAATTAACCAGAAAAACAGAGAAGAGCAGGCAGTCCAGGGAGAGGGAATCGTGTGTGCAAAGGCCCTGTGGTGGAAAGGAACCACCCAATCCTGCCATTGTGCATAATCCTTACCCTTCAGTCAACTTTGAACTTGAAGGAAAATATTCCTTTCTAAAAATGTGCTTCCCTTTCCCTTTCCCCTTCCACTTACCCCTGCCCTTCAATCAATACAGAGTGACAGAGAAAGGTGAGCTGGGCAGGAGAAAGCCTTAAAAAAACAAAAGCTGCAGACAGCAGCTATGACAGCTACTTCCCGTTTGGTGTCTCTCACCACAAACCTCCTTAGCCAAATAAATTAGCACAGGAAAACATTTTGGAGAAGGGTGTGGAAGAAACACATACTGAAAAGCCAAACATACTCCATCTGGTTTTCTGAGAAGAGCTGCAAGTCTGAGGTAGAGGCCAGAGCCCACTCAACTGTAGGGGCCAAAGAGACTCGTGGACATTTAGTCCTAGGTCTGTGTTTAACCTGGAGGAAGCTGAGGCCCGGAGAGGGGCCGGGATTCACTCACCGGCAGGGCTGACGCTTGAAGTCCATCTCCTGGCCCTTTGTCCTGTGTTCCCTCCCTGCCTTACTCCCTCTGGGCCCATCAGATCAAACCTGTTGGTTTTCTTCACTCAGACAAGGAATAGTGGGGTTGGAACTGCCCTCTGTGACCACCCTAGGTGATGCTTAATTTTGCCTTGGGTGCAGGAGCCCAACGTCCTTGTGTTATGAGGTGGAGGAGGAAGAGGGTTAGATGCTTTACATCTGTATTCGGTTTTCACAATGACCCTGGGAGATAAGGACTCACCTCCCCATTTTATAAATGAGGAAACAGAACGTCTGTGCCCAAGGTCAGCCAGATACAGGGCGGCAAGGTGGGATTTTTTTTTTTTTTTTTTGCTTTGCGGTACTCGGGCCTCTCACTGCTGTGGCCTCTCCCGTCGCGGAGCACAGGCTCCGGACGCGCAGGCTCAGTGGCCATGGCTCACGGGCCCAGCCGCTCCGCGGCATGTGGGATCTTCCCGGACCGGGGCACGAACCCATGTCCCCTGCACCAGCAGGCGGACTCTCAACCACTGCACCACCAGGGAAGCCCAAGGTGGGATTTTAAGCTGGTCTGGTTTGAAAGCCCATACTTTCATCCCATCCCAGAGGGGTATTTCTGTGGAGAATCCTCCTCAGGGTCCCCAAGCTCAGCTGGTTGTCAGTAAAGCCCCCATCACTACCTACTGCCCCTCAGCTCAGATGTGCCTTCTCACACTTGGGGTCGAGGTGCCGATACAGCCCGCCTCGGTCCTAATTCCTCAAGAAGACATGCCATTGGTTCCTCTGGCCCAGCCCAGAGGCTGGCTGGGGTGTGGATGTGTGGGCTGGCACTTGACCCTCTCATTTTGGGTGTGTGTCATATTTTTTGTTTTGTTTTGCTTTAGCTCTCCCTCCCAGGAGTTTGAACAGAAAATTCCCAACGCAACAGCATACTATGCACATCGTACCAGCCCTGCATGCTCAGAATCTGGTCTTGTTCTGTTCCAGAAAAGCCCACTGGCTGACACTCTCCAAGGAACAATCAAGCAATTTGCAAAGGCCATGCTGTGGGCACTCAGGTCTTGGAGGAGGTGGAGTTCAATAGATCTCATTGGGGTGAGATTATCTACAATGGCATTTCCCAAGGTGCCTTCCCAGGAAGACTAATACGCTGTGGATTACCGGTATTTTTTCCAAAAAAAAGGCAGGTTTTTGGCTACAGGATTTCTCAAAGCCTTCAACATTCTGTGGCAGAGATGACTAGTTATCCTCCAATACCCATTCTCTTTGTCTTTCTTTAATAATAGAAACCTCAAATTTTATTTTTAGTATTATTTTTAAAACTTTATTTTTTTATCTATTTTTTTGGCTGTGCCACGCAGCTTGTGGGATCTTAGTTCCCCGACCAGGGATTGAACCCAGGCCCTCGGCAGTGAGAGCATGGAGTCCTAACCATCGGACTGCCAGGGAATTTCCAGAACCATCAAATTTTGGTTGAGCGCTTATCTGCCCAGCAAGAGACTTTTTCTCCCAGCCTCTCTTGCAGCTGGGAATGACCATCTGACTAAGATCTGGACAAGAGAATGTGAGCAGAAGTAATTTGTGTGCCCTCTAGTCGTGTCGCTGAAAGAAGTAAGCCTGTGCTTGACTTGCTTTTTCTCCTTTGTGTTGGCTGGGATGAAATGTGATGACAGGAGCAGGAGCAGCCACTTTGCACCAGAGAGTCACTCAGCCATCCTTGTACTGCTCACCTCTGGGCTGTTAGTGAGAAAGAAACTCCCATCTTCTTTAAGCCACTGTATTTGGGGTTCTCTGATCCATCACCTTAGACTGAACCCTACGTAATTTATGTACTAATGTGCACAATAAATCTCTAAGTGAAGTATATGCAGCACTTTTCAAGTACCTATGACCTTAATACCTAGTCTTCAAAACAGCTTAGGAATGTGCTCTTGAAATGCATCTTGGGAAACATGGAAAACACTCTTTTCAACATTCCCGGAACCCCAAGCTCTGACTCAGCCCACAGCCTGCTTGTCCCCAGTTATTCATCCAACAGAGGTTAGAGCACAAACTACCCTCCTCCCAACACTCTTCTAAAGGAATCCACTTCTTTTCTCCAAACCACTGACCTTCTCCTCACAACAGGCCACAAAGCTCCATACCCTGCACATCTAACTTTGGGAGTCCAGGTTCCAGGAGACCATAAAGAAAGAGCTGCCAAACGAGGTAGATCCTCAAATCCTAAAGAGGCTACTAATAAAAAGGTATAGTGTCCCAGTGGAAAAAAAGGTTTATCCAAAGCAGATAAATGTTCCTAAGGATGAACAAAAAACAGTTCCAGGTCGTGGGAAAATTATGTTTAGAAAACAAGTCAAGGGCTCATTTGATGAAAAAAGATAATATCCCCACATCGTACTTAGTGGTGAAAGACGGATAGCTTTTCCTCTAAGATCAGAAATAAGACTAGGATGTGCCCTCTCACCACTTCTTTTCAGTATTGTACTGGAAGTTCTAGCCCGGGCAATGACGCAACAAAAAGAATTTAAAAGGCATTCAGATTGGAAAGGAAGAAGTAAAACTATTTCCATTTGCAAACGGCATGATTTTGTATATAGAATTGGCCCCCACCACACACACACACGTGCAAAACCCTATTAGAACTAATAAATAAGTATAAGAAGGTTGCAGGATACGAAATCAATATACAAAAATCAAGTGTACTTCTCTGTACACTAGCAAGGAACAATCTGAAAATAAAATTAATAAAACAATTCTTTTTACAATAGTATCAAAAAGAATGCTTAGAAATAAATTTGACAAAGGAAGTGCAAGATTTATACACTGAAAACTACAAAACATAGTTGAAAGAAATTAAGAAGATATAAATAAACTGAAGGACATTTCATGTTCATGAATTGGAAAGAAGACATAATGTTGCAAAGATGGCAATACTTCCCAAACTGATACACAGATTTGACACAATTTCTATGAAAATCCCACTGCCTTTATTGCAGAAATTGGCAAACTCATCCTAAAATTTATCTGAAAATGCACGGAATTCAGAACAGCCAATATAATTGTGAAGAGAACAAAGGTGAAAGACTCACACTTTCTGATTTCAAAACTTACTGCAAAGCTATAGTTATCAAGACTGTGTGGTACAGGAATAAGGATAGACATATAAATCCCTGCAACAGAATTGAGTCCAGAAATAAACCCATACACATAGGGTCAATTGATTTTCAACAAGGGTGTCAATACAATTCAATGGGGGAAAAAAATAGTCTTTTCAACAAATACTGATATGACAACTGGATATTAACATGCAAAAGAATGGAGTTGGACCCCTACCTCACATCATACACAAAAATTAATTCAAAGTTGACCAAATACGTAAATGTAAGATTTGTATAATCCTATAGAACTCTTAAAAGAAAATATACAAATAACTCTTCGTGACCTTTAATTAGGCAATGGTTAGATATGACACCAAAAGCACAGGTGGCAAAAGAGAAATAGATAAATTGGACTTCATTAAAAGTTAGTGTTTCAAAGGATGCTAACAAAAAAGTGAAAAGACAACTGACAAAATAGAAGAAAAATTTTCCAATAAGATGTATGGTAGAGAACTTGTATACAGAATACATAGAAAACTCCTGCAACTCAACAATAATAAAGACAACTTATTTAAAAATGGGCACAGGCTGTGAATAGACATTTCTCCAAAGAAGATACACAAATGGCCGGTAAACACATAAATAGATGTTCAACATCATTAGTCATCAGGAAAATGCAAATCAAAACTGCAATAAGATACCACTTTACACCCACTAGGATGGTTATATTCAAAAAGATGAACAACAGCAAGTGTTACCAAGGGTCCCTTCTTCCTCGGCACTTGGATTTTATGAGAGCACCATCATTTATAAGTCCTCCAGCTGCCCCAACTTGCCCTGGATTTTGAGTACACCTGGTATTTCCCCTAATTGAAGGAAAGAACCCATGGCACCTAAGAAAGGAGGAGAATGGAGATAGAAGAGAAACCCAACTTTCATTAAAACTGCAACCGTCAAATTAAAATTTCCCATCAATCATATGCCAGTGTTTCCCTTTAGAGCCCCGAATGAACTGCAAAGTAACACTTTCTCTCGTTTACCATCCTAGTGCCTAGTGCAATGCGGCAGCGCCCAGGGTCCATATTAGAAGTCAAGCAGCGTGTTATTTCCACTTGAATACTAGTTGGATGGACATATATTGAAAGAAATCAAGAGGAAAAAAAAAAAGGAAAGCTTACAAAAGACAGACTTCCAGTTCAAACTTTATTTGCATACAAAAATATATTATAATGGGAAAAGCATAGTACTGTCTCCAACTATATATAATTAATTACAAATATTTTCATAAAAGCACTTTAAATTACAGAAAAGCTATGTTTTAAGAGGAAATACAACATTAGCATGAGTCATCTGTTCTAAAACGCTGCAAGCGGGTAAACAAAGTCAGTTTCTAACTTGCCCAGAGATGAGCCCAAAGGCATTTTTAGGACAAGAATGAGAATGGCCTGGTGGTAGATGAGCAGCATCTCTGGCCCCTCCAGCAGCAAATTCTGTAGCTGATTTTATCAGGTCCTCAGAGCTCTCTGAAGCTTCTCCCTTATGATGAAAGGACCCAGAGCTTCTTGCTTCACATACCTGTCAACAGGAGACAGAGAAGGTGATCCACTCACAAAAGCCAACAATTCCTATGCTTAGCCAGAGCACACCTCTCAGACAGGCATCAAAGCACCGAATTTAATGGCAGGCTTCCCAAGTAGTATATGTCTGATTAACTGGTATGACTGGTAGCCTGCTGCAATTTCCATGAAGTCCACAGGCAGGTCACGTGGGTCTAATACAAAGTGTGCTGCAATTACAATCGTCTCTGTCAAAACAGTCTTCTGATGGAGGATGGTACAGCACGTAAGAAAACGGGCAACAAAATCTTCCAGTAAACAGAAACAGCACAGGAACCTTCCACCTAATACTTAGGTCTGTCTGAAACCATGTTTAAGAACAGAGCTCTTTTTAAATAACCAGCTTTGGATCTATTTTTTCAGATTCTACCCAGCTATGTAGCAGAGTAAAGCGTAAGATATTTCTTAAGGAAAATCAACTCTTTCATTGTAAAATGAAAGGGGCTAGGATGCAATTCTCCAGGCCTGTTCTGTGACCGAACAAGGCCCCCCAAGGGTAGAGTTGCTGAAACTGTCATCCGGGAAAATCTAGCTGATCCTTCTGGCTCTTGCAATCCTGTTCCTTGGAAATAGACTGGGTGGACTGATTCTCAGGGTCCCTTCTTCTAGGCGCCCCCGTAGCAGTTATGATCTAACATCCTCAGGTCTCAAAATTTTTGGTCACGGAAAATGGGGTGCCATTAGTGTAACTGCCAATGGGAAACAAGGTACTGCGTACTTAATCCAGGTCTTTTAGTAATTGGCGTGGGTTTTTGGTTACAGGATCTCCCCAAGCCAATTCTCTCTTTGGGGACCCAACCCTCTAGAAGTCAGACCTCACCAGACCCCTGACCTAACTTGTGAAATTTTCTCTGGCCCCTGAGATGGAACCCCCTGGCTTGTCGGTATAATGCTTGATGGTCAATAGGCTGATTTTTTTTTCTGAAAAGCCTGGCAGGCCACCATGCTCGTAAGGCTCCAATCTTGCTCTAACTACTACTTTACTCTCCATTTCTCAAACAAAATGCCATTGTTTGCTGGTGGTCAGTTCTCACTGTTTGGAAAGGCACACGGTCTACTTCAATGTAAGCTTACCCTCAGAATTTCTTTCTGAGCCACTGGGGTCCTGTTTCTGAGCCTAACAAAGCCTTATGATGTAACTTCCTGCCCCAGGCAAGCTGGTAAACATTACAGCACTTTATCAGAGGTGCTGGTTGGGTTTTCTGTTTGATTTTTTTTTTTTTTTACTACCAGGCATGTACTCACTTGCTAAGGTTCTGTCGAGATCAGCAATGAAGTCTTCTAGCTCTTTCGTGTCTCCTAGTTTGGCTGAAAGACAAGAGTTGGGGCTCAGTTTCCATATCCAAGACAGCTGATGACTCCGACTTTTCCAGAATTATGCGACCCCATCTCTTTGTCTTCAGAGACTTTATTAAAAAGTGTCCTGTACCAACCCTAAGTGGCTGCTCCAGTGTTTACTTATAGTCAACTCGGAAACTTATTCTGAAGATTAGCCTAAATGTTTCTTTCTGGTTTTTGTAGTTCATCACCCACCCCCATACCCCACCCCTATCCCAGCAACCTGGAATAAGTATCTCCCTTCACTACCTTAAAAGTTGGGAGATGCGGGGAGACAGGGACAGGGAAGGAAGATTAAAAGTTTGAACTTTTTGATTGTGTAGGATTTGAGTTAGTCAAAATATTCGGGGAGCACGGCACTGTGTGGAATGGACACCCAGATTCCCTAATTCCTGCTAAACGTCTCCCCTGACGCAATTTTGTTCATGCTATCACTCCAGGGCAATGCTTCAGCCTTCATGGTACCTCCAGGATGGAGTGAACTAAGCGCTACAGTTCCCTGTCAAAATGGTACAGAGAAGGCGACAGGAAGCTCCTGGGTCTAGACAGCCTCATCCCATCCAGGTGCCAGCACAGAGTAACAAGTCCTCATTATGACTTTGTTCCCTCTATATCCTGAGACATGTACTTCTTTCTGTGTATCTTACTTTTTTCTCTAGAGTTCATCATTCATGCCCTCTCTGAATGCACTACTGGATATTTTTTATTAATTAGCCCCCGCTGGCCACAAATAGCTCATTGTTCTTAGCTTTTAAAGTCAATTTGCCACTAGGGCTTTCTTCTCCTCTTTAATTCCTACCTCTTGAGGATCAGGTAACAAATCTGGGCCCATTTTAAGCCACTTTCTAGACTGTTCTGTCTCTCTCAATTCAATAGATCCATTACAGATGAAGGGCTGGACAACGGCAGAGTCCCCAGTGGCTGCTAACATTGTTATGTTGAGAAGAGAATTTTAAAATGTCCTTTTGAAAAAGGGGGAAATTCTGCCTTCATGCCAGAGGGAGAAAATGATGGAATCTTCATATTTCTTTTTAACTATGTTCCACTTTTATTGCATTCTGCAACTATTTTCAGCAAGTATAATGTTTCTTAAGGGAAAAAAACTGCTTTTGTTTTCAAAAGGGCACTTGCCCAATATAAAAGAACATTCAGCTCTCTGGCTGGAGACACTTTACTAGTTCCAAAATATAAGAAACTGCTCATGCGTCTTTAAAAACCTTCCCGGCCTATTAATATCACAGTAGAGGCAGGATGGAGCTGCCATTCTGAATTATGTTAGATCATTACTTGTTTCATAATGATGACCCCATTTAATTGCTAAATTGGTCATCTGAAAGCATTAGTTAAAGAGTTAATGCAAGAAAAAGAACCCAACTTTCTGCAAAGCCTAACTGCTGAGTTTCGCATTCTAGAACCAGCCAGTCTTGGGAGGGCACTGTCATCTGACACTGTCTTGATGACACCACAAGACAGAAAGCAAAGTCTAGAGTCTAAACGTCTTTTCTCCCTGTGAATTTGGTTTCCTGCCCCCTCAGTTATCTGATTTCACTTTCACGCTGATCAAAATCCTGAGAAATAACAAAATCCACTCCATGCTGTACTATACTAAGATACTAGTCTTCTCTACTTGTTTTGCGCATTTGGGAAAGATTGGTTAGGGGGAAGGGGGAAGAAAGAAGAGGCTGAGAAGCAGGAGGAGGGAGGAAGGAAGCAAAAATACTCACAATCCAACTAATGAACTTACCTTTCCGAGGAGGGACAGCGGGAGAGAGCAGAGCTGGAGTGCTGTCTGTTGGAGAATTCAGTTTTTCATCACTGAAGCTGAAGCTGTTCCTATAAAGTGAATCTGCACCTTTCAGGAAAGAAAACATAACTCATTAGAAACAATTTTCAGTCTATTGCCAACCAACAGTTTATCTCCCAAAGGAGCAAAGTTATAAAGAAAATAGGCTGGTTTCCAGATTTTATATTTATGCCCCCAAATGAGTTGAGGCAGGAGAGTGTGCCTGTATATGTGTGTATGTGTCTTCAATCAGGCACACCAAAGGCCCTTGCTTCCCTAAAAAAAAGAAGCGGGTGACAGGGTCATCATGACCAAACCAGCCTCCTTTGTGACAAACCGGAGCCCACTGCCCAGTGGGTATCTAACTGACAGCTAAGCCAATGCTTGGCCGATGAGGGTGAGGGGCTTCCCTTGGGATCTGAGACATAAGGAACCATCTTTCCTGAAAAATGTCCCTTCTGCCCTCTGAACACCCTAAAATACAAAGACAAGGTTGGATCCCATGACTTGATAATCCTCCCTGCCTGCTCATGAGAGAGTCTTTGCCATGGTTTTCCTGAGCTCCTACATTCTGGGGATAAGCTAGAGGGTCAAAGATAAAGGTTTCTTCTCCCACAGGTTGTCTATTACAGTTTGGGTGATTTGCTGCCTCCATTGCCATACCCTCAAAGAGCAAGGCAAGGTCCCAGAAGCAGGGCTGAGCTGAGTCAAGGAAACCAGCCCAGCTACTAAGTATTCAGATGCCCCTGAGCAAGATAATGTCTCTGGGCCTCAGTTTACCCATCCATAAAATGGGAAGCTGGACTAAATAATCCTTAAAGTCCCTTCCAGCTCTGAAGTTCTGAGATTCTATTTCTCTAAGTTCTGCCAAGGGGGAGGAAACCAACCCACGGCCAGCCAGCCGTGTGGCTGTGACACAGAAAGGAACTGCTGGCTGAGCTGCATTAACTCAAAGGCTCAAAGGAAGACCCAGCGGCGGAAACAGGATGTGGCCTCTGAGGTCACAAAGGAACAGCCTTCCCAGTTAAAACAAAACACAAAGCTAGGCACGGCTGTAGCAGAGATGAGTTCTGGGAAGGCTGTTCGGGTGAGAGAGGGTGGCTGAACCAGGAGGACCTGGTCAGGCTCCCTGTCCTCCTTGGGATTCGCTCAGTTTTATCCAATCACCTCCAGCTCAGGAAGATGCAAAACCACCTTTCTTTGGTCCCCTTAACTCAAAATGAACAGGACTAAGTTACAAAAGACATGCCCAGGGCTTCCCTGGTGGCGCAGTGGTTGAGAGTCCACCTGCCAATGCAGGGGACACGGGTTCGTGCCCCGGTCCGGGAGGATCCCACATGCCGCGGAGCGGCTGGGCCCGTGAGCCATGGCCGCTGAGCCTGCGCGTCCGGAGCCTGTGCTCCGCAACGGGAGAGGCCGCAACAGTGAGAGGCCCGCATACCGCAAAAAAAAAAAAAAAGACATGCCCAGAATAAAAAAGGGTTTTCAGAAGCAGAGGTTTCTGGTCCTAGGAGAATTCCTCTTCTTCCCTAAAGACTGCTCCAAGTTCTTGGAGCAGTTCCTGAGGCCTCCTTACTGGTCCTCCCACCCTCCCCTGACCAGGTGGCCCCAGAGCCATCTTGTCTTCCTGGCCGACACACCCATCGCATTCAGTTTTCCAAACATGCCCAGCCCTCACAGTCGATTCTTCCTTCTTAGGTCCAGCCCGGGTCACCTAAAAGGACAACAACCCTTTTTCAAGGCTTTGATGATGAACACCTACTGAGATCTGAAACACCAAACCTTACCCTTACATTTCCCCAGAAATTACTTCCCAGAATAGTGGTCCTTTGAGAAGAACTGTGTGATCAACGAACTCTAAGAAACACCAAGCACCCCTGGAGAGTCCTCTGATGTAACCCCACTTTAATGTGCCGGAGGCATCTTGTGATAAAGAAACAGACTCAGGGACTTCCCTGGTGGTCCAGTGGTTAAGAATCCGCCTTCCAATGCAGGGGACGCAGGTTCGATCCCTGGTTGGGGAACTAAGTAAGATCCCACATGCTATGGGACAACTAAACCTGTGCGCTCTAGAGCCCGCGAGCCACAACGAAGAGACCAGGCGCCGCAACAAAAGATCCAGCATGCCGCAACTAAGACCCAACTCAGCCAAACAAATGAATAAATAAATATTAAAAGAAAAGAAAAGAAACCAGCTCAGCCCTATTTCCCCTGGTTTACTTGCCCTTGGGACACTTTTTCAGTGGCACCTCTATTAATATTTCTCAAGACGCTTGTACTCAGTGGAACTGAACGTGGGAAGCCCTTCTGCTCGCTTGTCAGCTGGGCCGCCCTCTGCAGCAGTCTGGATTTTCTCAAGGGGAGGCCTTTTCCCTACGCACAGGAAAGTGGTCACGCCCATCGCAGACCTACCGCGTCTCGTTACTGCTTGTCGCCACGTCAGAGGCAGGAGAATCGCCCCAAATAGAACCCGAGAGACTTGTGGGTAAAAGATGAGGTAAGACTGAGGGGGCAGGAAAACCACAGAGGGCCCTGGGGAGGCAGGCCTCATGCCCGGACTCGTGAGCCAGGAGAAAGGAGTATGAGGCCTCTGGAACATTATCCTTGGCTCCAAAGGACACCTGAGAGCATCACCCCCAACCCTGGCCCAGAGTGCGGAACCCAGGACTCGCTGGCAGCACCCCTGGTCTCAGTCTCACCACCACACCCTGCACCGCAGGCCCTTCTCCTGACTTGGGACTTCACCTCTGTTCTGCCCCGACTCTCCATCAATTTTACGTCCATGTATACTCATCCCTTGGGAGGGGGCACACACACACACACACACACACACACGCACACAGAGGCATGCCAACATAGCATATGCTCACTTCCCCTCTCCCCTCACACCACCGCCCGAGACTCAAACACCCACACCCACACACACAATCTCACGCACCAGCTCACTGCTACACCTTGACGCCTCTCTATTTCCATGAATTCCAGTGCACAATCCGGGCCCAACCTGACTCCAGGCTCCAGAGTGTTCAACCATCAAAAGGAAAAGAACCCCCAGCACCCCTGAGCCAAACTTCCCCACAGTTGAGTTCCACCCTGTGTTCATAACTGCTCTACACGTCATTCCCAAAAACAATGACCAGGACAACCGCAGGAGCTCCAGAAGCTGCCACCCTGGAGATGTGTGGCACCGAGGCCATGTGAAAGCTATGTGACCCTGTGCAAGTCACTTCATCTCTGAGCCTTAGTTTCTTCTCTTGCGAAAGGGGAATCAGTAAGCCAGGAGCTCCGTGTGATACCTATGGTTTTCATTGCTTTTATTCTGTTTTCCCAACAAAATGGAGGAAGACACACTCAGGAGAAGAAAGGTCACCACAGAGAGTAAGAAGACTCAAGATTCTGGGCCAGGCTTCTTCCACTTCTTCAGATAAATTCCTAAGAGAAAATTTATCTTCAGAGGTGCCCTAGAACAAACCTCCCAAGAACAAACCCACAGACACGGAAGTACCCCAAGCTCTAGACCTCTCTTTACCCTTTATCCAATAAAATTTCATTCCACAGACTTACAGTGAACAAGATTTCATGCTAGGTGTATATGAAAAGGGAAGCAAAGCCTGACTTCCTGTGCTTTTCATTCCCCTAGAACTCTATTTCTTGAGTTCTAGAAATAACAGCTCATTAGTCTGATAAAGGACAGGAATGTGTCACAGGCTGATAGCATACTAATATATTGCTGCCCCACCCAATATTAGGTGCTGCCATTAACAGGGGTTCAAGGGACACATAACACTGATGATTTGGGAAACCGCGGCAGGTGGCAAGACTAGATATTTTAGGGCCTTACAACATCTACTGCTATCAGCTCTAAAGCCCCATCAGAAATGTCCTCGGCCAGTCGACTTGGTGCGCTGAAGCCAGGAACCTCGAATTCAGGGACCAAGTTTTCTAAGACATCATCAAAAGCAATGTGAGCATGTTAAATATGCAAACATCTAACTGCAGGAGCGCCAACAGAGCTTGGGAAACTCAGCTACAAAAACAGAGGCTTGTTTAAAAGGTAGACATGCTTTTTTCGTTTGGGGGTGGAGAGAAAGGTAATTTGGGGTTGGCACCAGCGTGTGCTACTCCAGAGGAAAGGGAAACCACAGACAGTAACCCTGGCCCAGAGCTCCTGTAAATATAGAACAATCCCACACATTTCAGGCAAGCAAACCACAGTAATTAACTGAGAAAAAGAAAGCCTTGGACCTGTTTCCCTTTTGCCACAGGGAATGGTATGCGGGTGTTGGGGGAGGTGGGTTGAATCTCCTCCTCAAAATCTAAATTCCAACAGCCTCCCTGAAAGTGGGATAAAATAAGAAAACGTTTCTCAGTTTCAGCACTATCGCCCCCGCTTCCCTTCTGAGACTGCTCAGTCCCTCTAGGTACCCCTCCAGGTGTCAGCCAGTGACACCTGTCACCTGCCTGGAATTCCTAACACACACGGGGACACCCTGAGGGCTCCTAACTCCTCAGTCTCTCCCGCCTTGAACAAGTTCAAGTTCTGGTCTCAGTGGCTCTTAGGCCAGATCAGCCAATAGGCTACCTGTCATGCATGCCCCCCGCCAGGGGCCGTACAATCCCCTCTCCCAGGGCCAAGCTAGAATAGTCGAGGCAAAGAAATACAGACGTTCTAGGTCCTGCACATGCTAAAGAAGCCAATTCCTCATTCCCTACAATGGCCCTGCAAAATCATAATAGCCCCAGCATACGGAGTAGACTTCAGACGTTTTCTGTTAAGTAGAAAACACTTCCCCCCTCAAAGGAAAAAGGAAACTCCAATCCGTCAAAGATACAAGTTTGCATCACCTTTTAAAGTTCCAGTTAATATTAGAAACATCTTGTAAAATCAATCGGTGGAATCATAAATTAACACATTGGTTAAAATTTAGTATCTGATGAGTTAAAATGTCATTAAACACATTTCAGAAGTCATGCTGTGCGCTTACGGTTTTGAAAATACTGAAAAAACAACAGATTTTTCAAAATAAGTTCAAACCAAGGATGTGCACAATGCCTGAAGCACGTCTGAGGATCGCGTTTGAACCTCACTGCCCTCCTAACTGTGCAGCCCTTTTACACCGAAGTTGAAACTGCTCTCATGAAAGTGCCTGGTGTTACCTGTTGGAACCGAAATCTAGAAGAAAGAAACAAAAGGAACTATTTTCATCAACCCCCATTTGAATGCCACCCCTAATGTGAAGTTGTCTTGCCACCGTTATTTTGGTCCTCTTCACGTCTTAGAAGGATTCCCAGTACGTGGAAACAGGAAAGAGTATTTCCTTATTAAATATCCATTCTTCTCTCCTATCTAAGTAACTTGCTTCTCTGGGTGAAAGAAGGAATGTCTACTTTTTCTCCTTTGGATGCAAGCAAGCGAAATATTTTTTAATTGAAGTGTAGCTGATTACAATATTGTATTAGTTTCAGGTATACAGCAAAGTGATTCCAATATATATATATATGTATATATATATATGTATATATATATATATATATACATATATATATACATACATGTATTCTTTTTTTATTCTTTTCCATTATAGATTATTACAAGATACTGAATATAGCTCCCTGTGCTATATAATAAATCCTTGTTGTTTATCTGTTTATATAGTAGTATGTATCTGTTAATCCCATACTCCTAATTTTTCCCTCTCCCCACTTCCCCTTTGGTAACCATAAGTTTGTTTTCTATGTCTGTGAGTCTGTTTCTATTTTGTAAATAAGTTCGTTTGTACTAGTTTTTAGATTCCACATATAAGTGATATCATATAATATTTGTCTTTCTCATCTTTTTTTTTTGTTTTGAGAGAAAAGGAAGGGTTCTTCAAAAACCAGGAATGCAGTAGGTACATCTTCAGAGTGATGGAGCTGTAAAAGGTAGAGTGAAAACCAAGGTCCCAAGGGTTTAGAGCTTCATACATAACATTTTCACACAAGACACTGGCTCAAATGTCTCTGACCTATGTGACATAGCGTGGCATGTGCATTTTATTATTTTCTTAAAAGCATCAAACAGAACAAATATTTTCTTCCTCATCATGAGCTTATGGATGTTTCTAACATCATCATTAAATAGCATCCTTTCCATTTCACAGCTAGAGAAAATGAGGCCCACTCCTCATGCAGGACCCTAACAGAGCTCAGCCTGGGCTCCACAGACCCGGCCAGGTGACCACTGCCTTGAAGAGACACCTTCAAACACAGCCACCATTGATAAGCAGGCACATGATCCCTGCCCAGTGAGACATCAAGTCTATCCCGGAGGACCTGGTTCACATACCAGCCAACCATCCATGGTGACAGAGCAAGGCCTTAGAGAGAGAGACAGCCCAACTGGTTCCACTATTTTATCAGAAAAAAAGAGACAACAGTGCCTACGTTCCAGGACTGTAGCAGAGATCATATGAGATAACACATTTAAAGCAAAGCAAAGAGATCATTAATGGTTAGAGGTAATAAACAATAATAGTAATTACAGAAAGAGCCTGGCAAAAGAGAGCTGCTCTTCCACGCACCACAACTACTGAAACCCACATGCTGTAGGGCCCGCGTGCCGCAACTACTAAACCTGTGCGCCTAGAGCTCGTGCTACGCAATAAGAGAAGCCACCGCAATGTGAAGCCCACGCACCGCAAGGAAGAGTAGACCCCGCTCGCCGCAACTAGAGAAAGCCTGCGTGCAGCAACGAAGACCCAATGCAGCCAAAAAATAAATTTAAAAACAAAGAGAGAGAGTTGCTCTTATTATGATCATCCTGGTGTGTCTCCCCTTTGGTGGGCTAAATTTCAGTAGGATCCACGTCTCTCAAATATTCTCTTCCACAGAAAAGCATTAAACAGACAAATGAGTATAACAAATGTCTGTGATCCATTCTTAGTGGCAATTAAGACACATATTATGCGTCCTTAAGAAATCACTATTTAGATACACACTGCTTCTGCCAGGACTATTTCTAACCTGCCTCGTGGAGGCCAAACTACACATTTATAGAAAAGACTAATGTCGTCTGAGCCTTCTTTACACCCTCCCATTTACCTCTCTAACCACCAAACTAAGGGTTAGGTTAACAGTTAACAACAAAAGCAGAAAACAAAGTACACGCACATACCCTAAGAAAAACTACAGACTATTCCAAATATCTCCCCCCAAACTGTTAAGAATGTGTTTCGAGCGCCTTTTCTTTGAGGCTTCTGAAAACAGATCCCAGATCTGAAACCCTACCCAGAGGGAGTTGCAATCACCCATGAATGGGTGAGCTCAGACCGTATTCTAGCCAAATACAGCTGTGGTTTAGAAAGGAGCTGTTCTTTGCAAGACAGCGGCACCGGACAGACTGTGCCAGCTTTCTTTCCCACGGGGGAGAGAATTTGTACTTGATGAATAACTTGCTCCATGCCCTAGTAGAAGGAGACATATTTAAGTTTGGCTACAGACATGGAGACAAACTTCAAAATTTTTTAGACTTCTCTTTGAAATTGAAAATAAGCGGTCTGGTCATTAACGAAGTCCAAACATACTGAACGGAAAATTAACAGCATACGATTCCATTCCCTTTCACCTCAAAAGCTGCAATTATTTCTAACGCTTGGGCAGGGCTGCCAAGAAAAGTCAAGCTGGAACTCAAGTTTCTGACTCAAAGCCTGAACTGGATGGCGAGTGTCCTTTATTCCTTTTCAGAAGGACACTTCATGTGTAAGCCTAGGACTGTATCTTTGCCCTGTAACAAGGGGGAGCTTCAGATTTCAAAAGAAGGGAATCACAAGGAAAGGTCATTGTTTTTGTTTCCAGAGTCAAGGACAACAAAGGGAGTGACATTCACGCTTGTATCCCATCTAGGGAATGAAGTCTCAAGAATTACCCAGAAATGTTTAAAATTCACTTTGAAAAATAGGAAGTAATCCAGGTTGGGTAAAACACCAGTCACATAATACTGAAAAGTCATCCGATTTGCCATTTGACGCCTGAAAAGTTATCCAAAATCCTACCGGGACATTCGAGTTCCTGGAAAAAATGGTCTCTCTTTGTAACAAGGTTGTTTAGGACAGAGAGACGCGGGGGGTGGGTAGTCTCCACTATGAGCAAAGTCACCGGAAAGCAGCTCTGGGCCCATCTGCTCTCTGCCCGCCCCCAACTGGGTGAGGAGTCAGAGCCAGCCGTCCACGTGATGGACCTGCTTGAAGGATGAGGGACGCTTTCTAAATACTTGAACTCAGCAGTGCCAGGGATTCTTTCAAAACTTCGGGCAGTGTAGCAACAAGTCTGGGAGCTCAGGGCCAGAAGAAAGTGCAAGTGTTTCAAAAATCTAAGAACGGGAGCTTATGAAATCTTTCCTGGTTTCACAAATATGTCCATATTGTGCCCTCCCATGCGCCCCGACCCCATGCCTGTGGCACTTGCTCCACAGCCTCTGAAGATACTGCTAAGAGGGGAAAGAAGGGGAAAGGAGAGGAGGTCGGGGAGCCGCGGGAAGGCCTGGCTGGGGTCCCAGGAGTCCTACCGCTTCGACCCTCCTGCGTCCTGACACCTGCCGGAGGCAGGTAGACCAGCCTGCCCTCCAAGAGCCTTCCCGAGACCATCCTCAGAGGTCTTGCCCCCGCCGGGCCTGCAGCCCCGGAGACGCCTAGAGTCCTAGAGACCGCGCTGAGCTTTGGGGCTATAGCCCCGCCCGGCCCCGATAAGCAAGCTGAGCCCCAGCCCAGAGCGCTCCTCCGCGGGCCGAGTACGGGGAGTCCCCAGGGCTCCGGCACCTCCCCCGGCGGGGCCACACTTACTCTCCGAGTCGCTGAAGCCGCTGCTGTCGCTGACGCTAGCGCTGCTCCGCCGCTTCATGCGCTCCAGGTGCTCTTCGTAGTGGAAGTGGCGCTCGTGGAAGGGCGACGCGAAGTCGGCCAGCACCGCATCAAACTCGCACAGCGCGTCGCTCAGGTCCCCCGCGTCGGCCGAGTCCAAAGCCGGGGCTGGGGAGGGACGGCAGGCTCAGGTGAGGGTGGGGTGGGGCGGCCGTCCCACCCCGGGCCCGGCAGGGGCCGCACGGTTCCCAAGGATCGCTAACTAACGCTGACCGCGCGCTGGCCCGGGGACAGCACGGCTGTCGCTGCCCGCTGCCCGCTGCTCGCTGGTATCTTTTAATACTCTCCACCACCCCCTGAAGTGCGCCTCGGTGTCGCGCCCGTTTTCGAGATAAAGAAAGTGAGCCTCGACCCGGGGAAGTTGCAGGCCAAAGGTAACGCATCTAAGTGACACAGCCGAACTCTTTCCCACGCGCTGTCGGGGACTCTTCCCCGCGTTCGCTCCCCGGGGGCGCGTGTGAACCGGGTGGCGGTGGGAGGACTGAGTCAGGATGCGCCCGTGACGTGTCGGGCTCGGACCCCCAGCCCCGCGTGGGGAGGAGGCTGAACCCGCCCCGGGGCAGAGTCCCGACGGTGAGGCTGGGGGAGGGATGTAACGAGACGACGCGGGATTCCGCTTCTTTCGCGCAAGACCCCGGCTTTAAGGAGACCCCCACTCACTTGCGGCCGCGGCGGCCGCGGGGCTGCCCTGCGCGGCTGGCGGCTTCATGGGCGGGCTAGGCCCGGCGCGCGTCGGGGGGTCCTGCGAGGTCTGGGCGCGGGATCGTGCAGGCGCTCTCGCTGAGGCCGTCCGTCCCCTCTTCTCGTCCCGCTCTGCCTGTCCCCTAGTCCGGCTGCGCTCCCGCCGCGCAGCTGCCTGCGCCGTCCGCCCGCCAGATCTTTCCCGGGCCGCGGCCACCAGCAGTCCCAAGGTCTTATAGCCGCGGGCGGGGGCGGGCCGGGGCGGGGCCACGGGAGCCTGGCCGCCGGGTCTGTCCCTGCCGCCGCGCCAGGGACGCCCCTGTCCCCCAGGCACCGCCCTCGCCACGCGCCCGCTGGGGAACCGCAGTGACGCGGAGTCCCCGGAGCCCAGGTTACAGCCCCAAATATTTACCCGCCGCCTTCCCCGCGCGCCCTGACAACGCGCCCCACGAAAGTAGCTGTGGCGACACCAAGGCCCCAAAGGGTTTAGGGCTGGTGCTCGGCTGATTCCCGCCCTGTGCCCTGAAGCTCCACGAGCCTCAGTTTCCTCATCTGTGAAATGGAAATGCTGAGCCTCCTGGGTTTGTTGCGAAGAATAAAGTAGGCGAAAGCCGTGTAAGACCCAGACCCATATGGGAGCCGCAGAGGGAGTCTCCCGCGCGTCTCCTCCCCATTGCCCCCAAGGGACTTGAGGGTTGCGGGCGGACAGAGTAGAGAGGGTAGGGGGCCAGAGGGACAGAAGTCGGTGGAGTCCAGGAGTTGACGAACCTTCATTGTTCCCATCCCCGAGCCCCAGAGCCTGACTACGGTCCTGTGTGTTCACGGCAGCCCCGACTTTGTTCAGGAGAAGTTTAAGAGAACAAATTACTGCGTAGATGGAGAGCCGCCTGGCAGGGGACGAGTCCTGACCGTGAGAGCCCTGGACGTTGCGCGGCCCGATGCGGTGGCCACTTGCCACGGGTGGCTTCTTAAATGCAAAGCAACTAAAATAGAATAAAATGACAGTTTCCGTCCCTCAGTTGCACTAGACACATACCGAGTGCTCAACAACCATCCTCGCTCCGAGTGCTATTGGACGGCGCTCCCAGTGTCTCTGCCCACAAACCGGTCTCAGAGGGAAAGGAGGCATCTTACTGCGGTTATCAAGGGCCTCCTAGGGCAGGTCTTGGCATGCACCATTTCCAGGCCCACAGCAACCCTGAGAGGTAGAACTACTGCTTCTGTTCTACACAGGAGGAAACTGAGGCACAGAGAGGTTAGGTGATAAGCTAGTCACATAGTGATGGAAAGGCAGGTCTGACGGAAGCAACCTCAGTGCCCGTCGACAGATGAATGGATAAAGAAGATGTGGCACACATATACAATGGAATATGACTCAGCCATAAAAAGGAAGGAAACTGAGCTATTTGTAGTGAGGTGGATGGACCTAGAGTCTGTCATACAGAGTGAAGTAAGTCAGAAAGAGAAAAACAAATACCATATGCTAACACATATATATGGAATCTAAAAATAAAATGGTTCTGATGGACCTAGGGGCAGGACAGGAATGAAGACGCAGATGTACAGAATGGACTTGAGGACACGGGGAGGGGGAAGGGTAAGCTGGGACGAAGTGAGAGAGTGGCATGGACATATATACACTACTAAATGTAAAATAGATAGCTAGTAGGAAGCAGCCGCATAGCACAGGGAGATCAGCTCAGTGCTTTGTGGCCACCTAGAGGGGTGGGATAGGGAGGGTGTGAGGGAGATGCAGGAGGGAGGAGATATGGGGATGTATGTATATGTATAGCTGATTCACTTTGTTATACAGCAGAAACTAACACAACATTGTAAAGCAATTATACTCTAATAAAAACGTTAAAAAAAAAAAAAAAAAAGGCAAGTCTGTATGGTTTCAGAGCCACTTTGGGCTTCACCACACCCTCCCTTTCTCCATAGTGTAAGGTGGAGAACTGAGCAAACAGTAGGAAGAGGCTCCAAACAAGAGTGCAGATAACCCAGGTCCTTGAAGCAACGGTCAAGGCATGTGCATCTTTTTTCTTCCTTTTCCCACCTCCCTTATTAAATATTTTTTTCTCTCCTCGTGCTCTTTGACTTGCTGTGGTACCCACTGGGGATGCCCTGGGATAATGGAGCAGCAACCAGTCTGGGAGCTGAGGCCAGGGGGCTACCTCTTTGGTAGCTCGCCCTCTTTGGTCAGGCTGGGATGTAGGGTGGCGGACACCACAGCCCAGCTCTTGCATGATGGCTCAGGGGCCCTCTCAGCTAAAGAATCAGTTAAGCTGATCCTCAAAAGAGCCTACAGAACAGCCCCACTTTTTAACAGCCATGCCAATTTACTAAGAGAGTGACAGTGAAGATCACCTATTTCTACCAGGAGAAGTTGGTTGGTTGATGTCTTCTGCACCCCATTGTAAGGGAACTCCCTTGCCCAAGCTCTGGGGAGATGAATGGGCAGGGGCCTCAACTCAAAGTGTCACCACCTCTAGGATGGTGTCACTTCCATTATGGAGAACTACTGCTCCCTCTCTTTCCTAATTATAAATATGATATGAACGTACAGGAAAATATAGAGAGTTCAGTAATAGCACTCTGTGTACCCACCAATGAGAACTAACACATGTTAATATTTTGTCATTTTTGCTTCAGATTTTTTTGAGATGTAACTTATATATGTTATAGTATGCAAATCTTGAGTGCACAGTTTGGTAAATTCCTACCTATATATACACCTGTGTAATTACTATCCAGATCAAGATGTAGTATTTTGTCATCACCCCAGAAGGGTTCTCTATGCCATTTTGCAGTCAATAGCACCCCATAAGTAACCCCTATGGTAACCCCTGTTCTGAATTCTGTCACCAGGAATTACTTTTGCCGACTAAAACTCCTTAAAATCACACTGTATGTATTCTTTTCTATCGGCTGCCTTTGTTTAACATAATGTCCAGGAGGTTCATCCATGTTGTTGCGGTATGAACCCGTCCTCCTGTTGGTGGAGATTTGAGTTGTGTTGTTGCCGTTGCTACTGTAATGTAGTGCAGCAAGGAGTATTCTTGCACATGTCTCCCAGTGTATAAGAGTAAGAGTCTCTAGGGTATATATATAGAAGTAGAATAACCAAATGGTATGAGTATCTCTAGTCATTGGCTAGTATGAACAAAGCTGCCGTGTACAGCATGGGCATTTCTTTTGGTGCACGTAAATACTCACTTCTCTTGGGTTTATACCTAGAAGTGAATTTCCGAATCACAGGATAGGCATCTGTTTAGCTTTTGAAGATACTGCCAAAGAGTTTTCTGAAGTGGTTGAATGAATCTACATTCCCGCCAGCAATGTAGAAGAACCCCAGTTGTTCCATATTTGTGTCAACACATGATACTGTTAGATTCATTCATTTTAGCCATACTGGTAACTGTGTACTAATATCTTACTGTGGGTTCTTTTTACTTCTTCCTGTAGCTTTAATTCACATTTCCCTAATAAGTAATTAAATTGACCACCTTTTCATATGCTTCAAACATTTCTTAACAACAGAAATAGAACAATGCAGAAAAAGTTGAAATCCCCTTTTTCATCCTTCCAAGTCCTATCCGCTCCCTCCCCAGAGAGGAGCATTACCATGAATTTGGTAAGTACTCTCCCAGTCCACGTTTTTGTACCTAAACTATATTTATATGTTCACATTAAAAAATATAGTATTGCTTTGTATGGTTTTTAAATTTACATAACTAATGTGAACATGCTCTGTTTTCATTCAACTTTATTTTTACATATGTTGGTACATACAGATCTAGTTTATTCAACTAGATCTAGTTTATTTATTTTTATCTGCCAAATAGAATTGTATTGAATGACTACAGAGTAATTTATTTATCCACTCTCAAGTTGATGGACACTTGGGTTGTTTCCAATCTTTCTCTCTCACAAACAATACTTAGCTAACATGCTGTTACCTATCTCTTAGTGTACACATGCGAGTCTACTTCTCTGTTCACCTTGAATCCTTTCCTAGAACCAGACGGAAGGCAAAAGTTAAACCCTCTGTCCCTTGAGCCTTCTGGCTGGGTTCCATTTTCTATTCCAGGGCTTCCTGCGGTCCCTAGTCACCTGATCATAGTGATGACGATGGTAAGTAACCTCACCGTTCAGATGTGACTTTTCCCTCACTGAGGAGGGCTGGGGAGCCTTGTCTTTCATGAGCCCTGAACCTACATTAACCATAAAATCTTTACACTACAGTTTATACATATTTCAAGTTACAGAGGTCATTCATTCACACAGGTCTCCTTTGAGAAAAAAACTTGAGGTAGCTATAATTTGGAAACAGGAAATCAGAACTTCTTACATTTTTGAAGACCAGTTCTTTATCTTAATTGGCATCTCTTCCCCTTGTACACTGTTAACCACTGTCTCCTTAAAGTTTTTCTTGAATATCCATCTAATCATCTCACCATTTCTTCTCAGGGCCCTGTTGAATCCTCCTTTTTTTTTTTTTTTTTTTTTTTTTTTTGCGGTACGCGGGTCTCTCACTGTTGCGGCCTCTCCCGTTGCAGAGCACAGGCTCTGGACGCGCAGGCTCAGCGGCCATGGCTCACGGGTCCAGCCGCTCTGCGGCATGTGGGATCTTCCCGGACCGGGGCACGAACCCGTGTCCCCTGCATCGGCAGGCGGACTCTCAACCACTGTGCCACCAGGGAAGCCCCTGAATCCTCCTCTTCATAATTAAAATCTGAGCCCCCTACAGGTCTCTCCTTGATCTTTTCTTCTCATCTATACTTTTGCCAGGCTATCTCGTCCCTTCTCAAGATTGTAACTAACATTTATAAGTCTTCAAATTTTTATTTCCAGATGAGATTTTTTCTTCTCCTTAAGTCTCCTACAGCCAATCATCAAAAACTCCTAGCATTCCTTTACAGACACTGTGTGGAAGAAACTTCTGTCTCCTAATATCAGCTCTCCCCTTCAGACCCATGGATTCCTGAAATAAAGACTGTATTTCCCAACCCTCCTTGCAATTGGGAGTGATCATGTGACTTGATTCTGGACCACAGGCTTTGAGCAGAGATATTCTATGCAAACCTCTAGAATGTAATCTCAAGGGAAGGGGGCAGGCACCCTTGTCCTTGCTTCTCCCTGATAGATAGAAGACAGACTTGCAGCTGGATTTCACAGCATGAGGTGGAAGCCATATATTGAGGATGGTGGCAAAAGGATAGAAGAATCCCAGATCCTGATGTCTTGGTGCCTCCATACCAACCGAACCCTGGTGAGAGACCTACATGAGAGAAAAGTAAAAGACAATGTCTAGGATAGGGAGGGTGGGAGGGAGATGCAAGAGGGAGGAGATACGGGGATATATGTATATGTATAGCTGATTCACTTTGATATACAGCAGAAACCAACACGCCATTGTAAAGCAATTATACTCAAATAAAGATGTTAAAAAAAAAAAAAAAGACAAAGTCCATCTTGTGTAAGCCACTATTGTGGGGATTTCTGACCCTTATAATTGAACCTCATCCTAACACCTAATACTTTACATGAATCTCACCAGGAATCCCTCAACTCTGGAGGTGTAAGAGATAGTCATTTCCTTATTGCTTAAGCAAGTTTGAGTTGTGTTTCATTAACTGTATTAGTTTTCTAGGTCAGCCGTAACAAAGTACCACAGACTGGGTGGTCAAAACAAAAGAAATTTATTCTCTCACAGTTCTGGAGGCTAGAAGTCCACAATCAAGGTGTCAGCAGGGTTAGTTCCTTCTGAAGGCTGTGAGGGAGAATCTGTTCTATGTCTCTCCCCTAGCTTCTGGCACTATTTGGCTTTCTTTGGCTTGTAGGTACATCACCCTGATCTCTGCCTCCATCTTCACATGGCTTTTCCCCTGTATGTTTTTGTCTGTGTCTCTTCCCGTCTTCTTAGGACACCAGTCATATTAGATTAGGGTCCACCCTAATTCAGTATGACCTCATCTTAACTTGATTACATCTGTAAAGACCCTTTTTCCAAATAAGGTCACATTCACAGGTACAAGGGGTGAAGACTTAAATATATCGTTGGGGGAAGGGGGTGACCATTCAACTCACAACAGTGATATAAGCCAAAAATTGACCTATAGTAGTGAAAATCATCTTAAAGAAGAGAGTAACGTTACACTACCTGATTTCAAGACTTCCTGTAACGTTACATTTATTAAAATGGTGGTATTGGCCAAGGATTGGCAAATAGACCAATGGGACAGACAAGAGTTCAGAAATACATACACACATATTTGGTTAATTGATTTATGAGAAAGGTGTCAATGCAATTCAACAAGGAAATAAAAATCTTTTCAGGGCTTCCCTGGTGGCGCAGTGGTTGAGAGTCTGCCTGCCGATGCAGGGGACACGGGTTCATGCCCCAGTCCAGGAAGATCCCACGTGCCACGGAGCAGCTGGGCCCATAAGCCATGGCCGCTGAGCCTGAGCGTCCTGAGCCTGTGCTCCGCAACGGGAGAGGCCACAACAGTGAGAGGCCTGCGTACCGCAAAAAAAAAAAAAAAAAAAATCTTTTCAACAAGTGGTGCTGGAAGAACTAGATATCTGTACAGAAAAAAATTTACAATAACACCTACTATACACCCTACACAAAGATTAACTTGCAATGGATCATAGACCTAAACGTAAAAGCTAAATCTGCAAAGTTTCTAGAAGAAAACATAAGAGAATACCCTCAAGACTTGGATGTAAGGAAAGATTTTTGGATGGTATATAAAAAGCACTAATCATTTTTTAACTGAGAAATCAGACTTCATCAAAATTTAAAACTTTTGTTCATCAGATGTTATTACAAAAAGAAAACCGCAAGCCCCAGACTGAAAGAAAATGTGGAAATCCATATAATAGACACAGGATTTGTTTTTAGGACATAGAAAGATTATCTACAAACTAATAATAAAAAAACAACCAACCTAGGAAAAACAAAACATGGGCAAAACACTTGAACACACACCTCACAAAAAAAGATATAGGAATGACTAATAAACATATGAAAAGTCAAACATGCAACTACCCTGTGATCTAGCAATTCTTCTACGTTTTTATCCAAGAAAAGTAAAAAACAATATAAGAATGAATTTTTATTCATAATAGCCAAACACTGGTAACAACCCAAATGTCCTTAAACAGAAGAATAGACACACAACTGTGGTACAGTCATATACCAGAATACTGCTCAGCAAAGAAGCAGCAAACTACCGACCCAAGACAACATGGACGAATCTTAGGAATACGAATATTCTCACCAAAGGATGCTGCAGCGGGTTGAATAACAGCTTCTCAAAGACATTCAACTCTAATCCCCACAGCAACATTGCAGAAGGGAATGTTGATAATGGGGGAGGCTGTGTTTGTGTGAGGGCAGGAGGTATATGGAAAGTCTCTGTACTTTCCACACAATTTTGCTGTGAACCTAAAATTGCTCTTCAAAGTAAAGTCTATTAAAAAAAAAAACCAGTAAATGAAGTCATGGCATAGAAGACAAGTGACCTTTCAAAGAAAGAAAAATACCTCCATGTGATTTTTTTTACAGAGTTATCTCAATATAATCAACATACAATAAACTTCACAAATTTTGAATATACAATTTGAAAAGTTTTGACATCTGTTCATAAGATAGTGAATGTAGCCACCACCCACAAAGGTTTCCTCCTGTCCCATTTTCACCCCTCCAGCCCCATTCTCAGGCAACAATTAATCTGCTGTCTGTCACTATAGATTAGTTTGCATTTACTAGAATTTTAAATAAATGGAATCATACAGTATATACTCTCTTTCTGTAATTATTTTGAGATTCATCCATGCTGTTGTGGGTATCAATAGCTCACTCATTTTTACTGCTAAATAATATTCCATTGTATGGATATACCACAATTAGTTTATCTATTCACCAGTTGATGGACATTCGGGTTGGTTCTAGTTTTGACTATTACAAATAAAGCTGGTACACAAGTACGGGCAGATGGTTTTGTTTCTCTTGGATAAATACCTAAGAGTAGAAAGACTGGATCATACGGTAGGTGTGCTTTTAACTTTTAACTCCTGGAGAAAGAAAACACTTTAATGTGATTTTAAACCAAAACAACCCACTGTGAGTCTCAGGCAGAATCAAGACAGGAGTTTCCCTAGTGCCAGGTTCTAAGACTTTCTGCTGCCACCATCTGGGGAGCAAAAAGAGGAGAGAGCTGTCCCCAGAAGTCCACTCCCAGCACCAGGATCTTGTTCTGTTTTCTCTGCTCTCTCCTGCAATGTTGCCTCCACCCCATCACACCCACAGCCCCCAGCCATTCAAAAGCCATTTGCCTAACTTGATTACGGGTGAAGAATTGGAGTGGTTCAAGCCACAAACATAACTCAGTGGGAAAGAAGAACATGGGCTTAAAGCTACTCTCCAGCCCTTTGTAGCATCTTAATGTCACAGAGGAAAAAAGAACTTCTAATTCTAGAAATGAGCTAGCACTCTTTTTGCACCCCAAACCACCTTTAGCAAGTTGCAAAGGTGCTTTTTATTCCAGCGCCAGGCACAAGGTAAGTACCTAATTTTCATTTGAATGAATGAATGTCTACCACACACATTCCTCTAATTAGTCACAAAAGATACAGTTGGAGAGAAAAACAAATATCGTATATTAACGCATGCATGTGGATCCTAGAAAAATGGTACAGATGAACCGGTTTGCAGGGCAGAAGTTCAGACACAGATGTAGAGAACAAAGGCATGGACACCAAGGGGGGAAAGCCGCGGTGGGGTGGGGATGGTGGTGTGCTGAATTGGGCGATTGGGATTGACATGTATACACTGATGTGTATAAAATGTATGACTAATAAGAACCTGCAGTATAAAAAAACAAACAAACAAAGAAACAACTAATACTAAACTTTCTTTGGGTTATTTGTATGGAAATATGTTAACATAAATGTTTCAGACATTACATGAAATTTCTAAAAATCTTATATGTTCTGGTATAATGTTATAAGTCATAATTCTAGTTATTACTTTAAAATGTATATCTCAGAAATAACTAAATTTCCTTGCATTATTATGAACTTCCATCAAATCTTTAACTGTGTCATTTTTAAGTCTCTTGTCATTTACAGACAGTTCTGGGTGTACTCTGATGCTTTTGCCAAAATGTTCCTATAAAAGGGTTTCATCTTCAAGGAATTCATGGAAAAGACTCTGACAAGTACAGGTTTCTGGTAACTGACTATACGGCTGAACTGAATGAATACGCATTTTCAGAACTCTAATGGAAAACTGACAGATTCATAAAAGTGTGAACAAAAGATCAAGATGAAAAAAAATTAATTACGTGGGGCTGAGTGAACTGATGAGGATGATTATAATTTTTGTGACTTTCTGTTTGAATGATAAAAAAAGATACAGTTGGTTTCAGGCAAGAGCATGTAGTGAACTAGCCGTCAGAAGGCTTGGACTCTGGTGCTTGCCTTGCCATTAATCTACCTGTGTAGTAGGGGGAGGACATGGAACTTTTCTGAGCTTCGATTTCCTTAAATGTAAGATAAAAAAACAACCTGACTTCTTTAGCTTTGGGGGCATTTAAATAAGATGACACATGCAAAAATCCTTTATAAAATGTCTACATTTACAAATTTATCTACAGATGTATTAGCAAATAAAAACAGTTATACAATATGACTTTTTTTTACATTGTCTTCCAAAATCTCAAAGCTGCCTCATACATTTAGCTCTACTTTGTTAGGAAGTTAAGGAAGAACAGATTTTTGCCAAGCCTAGTAAACCAAGCAGTTGAGCCACAAAGAGTTGAATTGACTTTCCGAAGATCACCCAGGGAGTCATTTTTCCGGCAAACTCGAATCTGGCACTCCTTTCTGAGGACAAGTTCATCTCTTAATCTCCGGCTTTCCATCAGAACTTCTCTGTACTGCTGTAAACCTCTGACACTGCTAAATGTGGAGCTGGCTTAGTCAGTCTACCTGAAAGCAAATGCTAATTTCTCCATTGCACTACAGAGAATAATTAACTTGATTATTTTATAAGTGGTGTTAGTTAATCTTCTCAGATGAAGACCACCTAGCTCAGGACTCCCCTGGTGGTGCAGTGGTTAAGAATCCACCTGCCAATGCAGGGGACACGGGTTTGATCCCTGGTCCAGGAAGCTCCCACACGCCGTGGAGCAACTAAGCCCGTGCGCTACAACTACTGAGCCTTCACTCTGGGGCCCGCGAGCCACAACTACTGAAGCCATGTGCTACAACTACTGAAGCCCGCGTGCCTAGAGCCCATGCTCTGCAACAAGAGAAGCCACCGCAATGAGAAGCCCACACACTGCAACAAAGCGTAGCCCACGCTCGCTGCAACTAGAGAAAGCCCACCGCAGCAGTGAAGACCCAATGCAGCCAAAAATAAATTAAAAAAAAAAAAAACCACCTAGCTCAAATACATAGTCCAATATTTTAAAATTACAGTAAAATTAACAGTCTATTAATGCAAGAGATTATTTCCACCATTGTTAGGGGGAAATAAAGACATACAGAGATCTGAAATTCAGAATGGGCCAAATCTTCATTTGACCTTTATTTGCCTCCAGCTTTACATTGCCCATCCCCACTACCCAGGGTTTAATTTGGATGAACATCTGATTTGGGTTGGGGTTAGGGGACGTGACTGTAGATGTGAAGTGGTAAATCATGGCCGTCTGAGGTCCTGACAGTGGATTCTCCATCTTCTACGTTCCATGACACTGTTTTGTGCATTCTAGTTGGATCACTTGACTTTTTCCTATGTTCTAACACAGATGCCCACATGAGTAGAAATGAATAAATGAAGAAACACAAACTTAGCAGACACACCACCAGCATTGTACGTATGGAAAGAAGTAGAGAGAAGAACGCAAAATTCCCTTCTGAATAACACCTTGTACCAGACTCTCCTGGTAGAGAAAACTTTGAGATGACAATACTAATTGCAATGAAATATAAATAAGACAACGATAGGTTTTCAATAATAAAAAACAGAGCAGCTACAGGGGTTCCCAGGGCGGTGAGAGTAACATACCTCGTGACCCCACCCTGTGGAGAGGAACTTACTATAAAGCGATCCTCTTCTCTCCCTGGATGATACTTTCATCCTCTTGAAATATTCTTCAAAAGGATGACCTTTTGAGAAGGAAATGAAGTCTAATTTTTTAAAAATTAAGAGTTTGGGTAACTTTGCATGAAAAAGAAACAAAGAAAGTAGGTTCTATGTTGTCAATTTTAGTGTCGTTGAAAATTTTAGTGTTCAATAAAACCTCATACTGTAAGTAAAGTAGAATCCAGTAACTTAATATGTTCAATGGGAAAAAAACATCAATGTGAGTACAGAGCTTTTAAGCTCTCTCTTTGAATGTGTCCCAACATCAGCAGCTGTTCTTTGGTTCATCCCCAAAACGTGAACATCACTAACAGTAGGAATTTGTTCTCTAATTTCACTAAATGGAAAAAGGACTCCTTGGAGAGAAGCTTATTGAATATCTTAGGGAAGGGGAAAAAAAATCAGTCTGAATCTGGATTATCTTGTTTCCAGAGAGCAAAGATGCTTTTCAAAAACAGCTGCAGTCGAGTAACTCAGAGTGAGCTCCCACGTGGCATGTAATGACAATTTAAGTTTCGTCATCTTCATATACAGTGTAAATCAGTGGTTCTCAAACTTGAGAGAGCATCAGAACCATCTGGAGGTGTTCAAACCCACATGGCTGGGCCCACCCCCAGAAGTCTGTAACAGGGCCCAAGAATCTGCATTTCTAACAGATTTCCACGTGAAACTGCTGCTGGTGGTCCAGAGACCACACTTTGAGAACCATTGGTATAAATTATCTTAGTTGAACCGGGTGATTCTGTGAGCATCAATGAGTTCATTATGATCCTCAAAAGAAAAAGTCAGTATTGGGCTTCCCTGGTGGCGCAGTGGTTGAGGGTCCACCTGCCGATGCGGGGGACGCGGGTTCGTGCCCCGGTCCGGGAAGATCCCACATGCCGCTGAGCGGCTGGGCCCGTGAGCCATGGCCGCTGAGCCTGCGCGTCTGGAGCCTGTGCTCCGCAACGGGAGAGGCCACAGCAGTGAGAGGCCCGTGTACCACAAAAAAAAAAAAAGTCAATATAAAATGTACAGATAGGCAGTTATAAAAAAAATTAAATTTCTTAATATACATGGATATTTGTATCTTCCTTTTAAGTACATGTTGGTTTATAAAGCATAGTTCTTTTAAAATCTGTGAAGCAATGAATAGACATCCACAGGTACCAAAAGCAGGAAAAACTAAACAACATGATAGAAAGGAACCCAGTCCTCAGTCAGCACCACTAGAACACAATAACTAATCAAAATTCTTGTGTTCAAAGATGACAAACTAGCCAAATGGCCCAAAGAAGAGAATTAACTTGGTCCCTCATCGTCTAGGGGGAAAAACCCTCTACATGCTCATTGTAATGAGATGTTCACACACTCATAGCTCAGTGATATATTTTCAATTAATATATCAAAGGAGGTTAATATATAATAATGGCAAGACAATGAGTTTGGCAATGTCAGCCATGTGGAACCCAAACCGACAACCTTTCCGAGGAAGATGTAAGTTTCATAAACTAAAATCTATGAGAAAGTAATAAACTTAAAATTCCCACTGATAAAACCAGGTGCAACTGAAGTATAAAAGGTATTTAAGTAAAGACTCAGGTTTATATTACCGTGGACTATAAAACCAAATTGAGGTATCCACCAAGAACCAATCAGTGGACAATACACAAGGCCTAATATTGTCTTGCTTTGTTTTTATCTTTAGAATCTGGTAAGATTACTACAACCACAGGAAAATGCAGAAATAGAATCAGGTCAAATTACTGTTAACTCCAAAGGGATGTCCCTGAGGAGATATAAGAATAAAAGTAAGAATAAGAACAAAATAAGGATAAAATCCTATAAACTGCACAAAGGCTGACATGTGAAGGCTGGTAGCAGTTTTATTCATAATAGCCAAAATTTGGAAACTACCCAAATCCCCATTAATAAGTGAATCAATAAGCAAATTGCAGCACCTCCATACTATGAAATACTACTCAGCAAAAAAAAAAAAAAAGGAACGAAGTATTGATACATATTACAACACAAATGAAGGTCAAAAATATCATAGGGGCTTCCCTGGTGGCGCAATGGTTGAGAGTCCGCCTGCCGATGCAGGAGACACGAGTTCGTGCCCCGGTCCGGGAAGATCCCACATGCCGCGGAGCGACTGGGCCCGTGGGCCATGGCCGCTAAGCCTGCGCGTCCGGAGCCTGTGCTCCGCAACGGGAGAGGCCACAGCAGTGAGAGGCCCGCGTACCGCAAAAAAAAAAAAAAAAAAAAAATATCATAAGCCAAAGAAGTACAGTACGATCTTTTTATTTTTTTTTAATGGCACGATCTTTGTGTTAGTGTATGTGGAGTAATTCTTCAGGTGTTTAAAACATTTATAAGGAGTTAGTTTATTGGACTGGTGCCTGCATCACATGTTTAGAAAATTTTGATAAGACAGTTTTCAGTCAATGTTGAAATGCATGGGGGAATTTAATTTGTCAAAATTCAATGTTTTAATTTACTGGTTGTGGAAGTCATGTAAATACTCAAAAGGATATACATTTCAGTGATTAAAGGAATGTTAATTGTTCAAAATATGCATAAGAGGAATACATTGTTACATTAAATAAGGCATAATAGAAGGAAGTGGTCCTCGCTTGCACAAAAGCCTCTTACACATTCAATAATGCATCAGCATGCATCGTACAAATACCTCCAGTCTTGGTCAGCAGGAGCACATGCATTTGGCAGAGTTCTCATCAGTGTGCGTAGATGATCCTGCGTTCTGTTTTTTCCACTTAATGACATTTCATATGTACGATATTAGCTATAGAAATAGCCCATAGGACTTCCCTGGTGGTGCAGTGGTTAAAAATCCGCCTGCCAATGCAGGGGACATGGGTTCGAGCCCTGGTCCAGGAAGATCCCACATGCCATGGAGCAACTAAGCCAGGGCACCAAAACTACCGAGCTTGCACTGTAGGGACTACCGAGCCCTCGTACTGCAACTACTGAAGCCCACGCGCCTATATCCCGTGCTCTGCAACAAGAGAAGCCACTGCAATGAGAAGCCCGCGCACCGCAACGAAGAGCAGCCCCCGCTCGCCGCAACTAGAGAAAGTCCGCTCACAGCAACGAAGGCTCAACGCAGCCAAAAAAAAAAAAGAAAAGAAATAGCCCACAGTGTTTCTGAGATTCTGATAAGGCATCTGTGATATACCATAGTTTGCTGATCTTTTCCTCCATTGTTGGGGCTTAAGTTCAAAATCATTAAAAATTATAGTTACCAATCGTTTCTTTCTCACCATGGTACACTAGCAATACCCAGACCTGGCTCAGAACCCCAGCTCCACCTTGTCATAGCCATGTGACCTTGAGCAGACCACCTGACCTTTCTGATCCTTACTTATCCCAGCGTTTCCAAAAAGGATAAAATAAGGCACACCTGCAGCTCCTGGCACATAGTAGGTGCTCAGAAATGTTGAGCCCTGTAGGGGGCAAGGGTTCTATCCCTGGTAGGGAAACTGAGGTCCAAAAAAAACAGAAAGAAAGAAAGAAAAGGAAAAGAAATATTGAGCCCTAGATCTAACACATATTTTCCTGATGTACATACTCTTCAGAGCATCCAAACCTTTCAATTTTAGTGTAACAATTATACCACTTAGGCCCTGATATTCTTCATATTCTAGCCATAATCTTCACTGCTTTTCTGTTTTCTGTCTTTTGTTTTTTTTGCGGTACGTGGGCCTCTCACTGCCGCGGCCTCTCCAGTCGCGGAGCACAGGCTCCAGACGCTCAGGCTCACTGGCCATGGCTCACGGGCCCAGCTGCTCCGCGGCACGCGGGATCCTCCCGGACTGGGGCACGAACCCGTGTCCCCCGCATTGGCAGGCGGACTCTCAACCACTGCGCCACCAGAGAAGCCTACTTTTCTTTTTGAGAGTTGATTTACACTTCCATTTTTCATTCCTTCGATCCATTACATTCCTAAGTTTTGTTTGTTGTGTTTGTGTTTTTGCTCCTAGTTTTTCCATCTGCTACTCTGTCTGTAATCCATGGCCTTCAAATCATTTGTGCTGCATTTTCTCTTCTCCTGTTTGGTGTCTATCTTTTCAGTCCGTTTTCCTTAGGCATACATTGGTGTATATATTTTAAATAAGATCATACATTATATTCTGTTTGTAACCAGTAACCGTATGATCAGTTTCCATGTCAAATATGTTTACTCATTATTTTAATAGATGTGCTGGTAAATTGCAATTTAATCAATTCCTCATTTTTAACATTTATATTGTTTTTACTTTTTCACTTTTATAGGTGATGCTTTGATGAATGTTCTAGGAGCTATATCTTTAGGCTCATCCGTGATTGCCTCCTTAGAATTAATTCATACATGTTAAATTGCTGGGTCAAAAAACACATAGAATTCTAGGTCTTTTAGTATGTATTTTCACATTATCTAGATAAAGATTATACACAGTAAGGTTATAGCTTCCTGCAGAAAATCCAAGGCAATATTATCACATCAATTTCCTTTAGATACTCCACTACAGATCAATCTTCAGAAATATCAATATTTTGAGCCGTTTTCCTGAATAAAAAATTATAAATAAACAATTATGAGCTCACATTTTTACAATCTGATACAAAAGAAGTAACTACTCTCTGGAATGTCACCTTTACTAAACCAGTGGTCTCTGAGAGCACCTTACAATGTAGTGCCTGTTTTATAAAAGCACATTCATTTGATTTTGAGATCAGTAGGTGAGGGGGCCTGGGGGCATTCCCATCCTCTTTTGCGCTCTCATTCGCCCTGGCAATGCCGACTAAACACTTTGTTTTCAACCACAGGGTCTGGGGGCTCCATAGCTATACCATGCCTTTTAGATTAAATCTGGTTTCTTCCTTCAAGTGGATGCTTTATTCTCATAGCCAACAGGTCACAGAGTTCAGAGAAAGAAGATCATGTTCTATAATGTTTATTAATGTCTTAAAACTATGTGCCCATCTATTCTGAGTCTGAAAGAAATCAAAGTTAGTCTTACAGAAAATCAGGTGCAGTGAATCAATCAACTAATTAATCATTGCTGAGTGCCAACAATGTGCAAGGCAGCAGAAGTCCTCCAAATCAAAGAATAAGCTTAAAATACATTGGTAAATATTCTTCTTTCATTTTGGTTGCTTTTTCTGGAATATTGGATGAATGTTTAAGTTTATTTTTCTATATGTTATTTTTTCTTAGCCTGGAGGAAGACCATAGTAGCTAAGTTTTTAAAGTATCATGTTTTTCCTCAAAAGATGCTTTTTAAATTGAGGAAATGGAGTGTCTTGCAATATGAGTATTGGCTTTATGTGTTTCCTCTTCTGTGAAATGTCCATTTATGTCTTTTGCCTATTTTTCTATTGGGTTATTGTCCTTTGCTTATTGATTTGTAGAAGTTCTTAAAATATTCTTTTTTTTTTTTTTTTTGCGGTACGCGGGCCTCTCACTATCGTGGCCTCTCCCGTTGCGGAGCACAGGCTCTGGACGCGCAGGCTCAGCGGCCATGGCTCACGGGCCCAGCCGCTCCGCAGCATGTGGGATCTTCCCGGACCGGGGCACGAACCCATGTCCTCTGCATCGGCAGGCAGACTCTCAACCACTGCGCCACCAGGGAAGTCCCTTAAAATATTCTTGATAGAGATTCTTTGTTATACATGATACATCTTCTGTATTTGTAGTTTACCTTTTCACCTTCTTTAACATGTCTTTTAATTAATACTAGTTTTTAATTTCAATATAGTCAAAGTCATCACACTTACTTGATAATGGGCTTTTTCGGGTCCAGTGTTTAAGAAATCCTTCCCTACCCTCCAGATCTAAAGATATTCACTCATATTTTTTTTCTGAAAGTTTTAAAGTTTTGCTTTTGATATTTGAATCCTTAATCCATCTGGAGTTGATTTGCATGTCTGATGTGAGATAGGAATCTGATTTATTTTTCATATGGATAATAATCTTTTTCCTGTTCCATTTATTGAATTCCTTATAAATAACCCAGAAAACGCAAATCAAGACCATAAAGAGAGATACCAATTTACATCCATTTAGTTGGCAAAAATTGAGAAGTCTGACAGTATCAAGTGCTGAAGAGGATAGATCAATAGGATGGTGAGAGTATAAACAGTTACAACTGCTTTGGAAAACAGTCTGGCTTTATACTGCAAAGCTGAACGTACATCCTACAATGGACCCACATTCCATTCATAGGTATAAACCGAGGGCGACTCCAGCATGTATGCCCTGGGAGAGAAAACCACTTATGAGAATGCTCATTAGAGCAAGAAATGTGAAAGCCTAAACTCCAGTACCCAGGAGGCCAGATAAATAAATGCTGGTATAGTCAAACAATGAAATACTATACCGCAGTGAAGATGAATGAATCACTGCAAACCACAACTCCTAGTAATAGAAAACTAAATGGGAAAAAAGTCCCAGAAGACTATATACAGCATAATATCCTTTTTGTAAAAGTCAAGAAGAGTTGAAACTAATCATTAACTTCTTTGCGTGCATCTATGTGTGATAAAAAATAATTTAAATCGAGAATGAATAAAAATACAAGATTCAGAATTGTGGCTATACACGTGGAAGAGGCAGGGGGATGGGCCAGGGCAGAGCACGTAGAAGGTGGAAGTTTTTGTCATTGTGTTGGTTCGCTGACTGGATAGTGAGATCGTGGGTGGTCGTTATATTATTTTATTTTATTTTTTTAAAGGTAACTTTCTAAAATTATTTATTTATTTATTTATGGCTGTGTTGGGTCTTCGTTCCTGCACAGGGGCTTTCTCTAGTTGCAGCGAGCCGGGGCTGCTCTTCGTGGCAGAGCTCGGGTGGGCTCTAGGCTCATGGGCTTCAGTAGTTGTGGCACCCAGGCTAAGTAGTTGTGGCTCGTGGGCTTTAGAGCACAGGCTCAGTAGTTGTGGCGCATGGGCTTAGTTGCTCCGCGACATGTGGGATCTTCCCAGACCAGGGATCGAACCCGTGTCTCCTACATTGGCAGGCGGATTCTTAACCACTGTGCCACCAGGGAAGTCCCGGTCGTTATATTATTAACAAATAAACACACAAGTAGATAAAATAAAAGAGGGCCAAGCATGGACCAGTGATGAGAGTGGGAGAGAAAAACCAGCACAGAACCTTTGAGGAATGAGCTGGCCTAAGGTGTGAAGTGATGACACTCAAAACGAAGGTCAAAAAGCTGTTTGAGGGAATTCTCTGGTGGTCCAGTGGTTAGGCCTCTGCCTTTCACTGCCAAGGGCCTGGGTTCAATCCCTGTTCGGGGAACCAGGATCCCACAAGTCATGCTGCGCAGCCAGAAATAAAAAAAGGTATTTGATGTAAGTAACAGTTAAGTATTACTAAATCAAAACTCCTCACCTTAGTAATTTTTTCACTAGATCCTGATTAGGTATTCGTTTATATATGCAGGCTGCCTAAATTCCATGTCATTTCAGGTCTGTTTGGATCACAGTGAAAAAAATAAATTCTCTAGGGAGAGACTGGATAGAAAGAGAAGCAAGTTGACTAAGAAAACCTTCAGTTCTTCCAAGCACTCCCTGAGAACTTACAAAATCAAGGCTGTCAGATGTTGGTGACAAGAAATAATAACAATACAAATAAAACGGAGTGCTGGGGTTATTTCAAAGCTGAGTCTCTGTAGATAAGAGCTTACTAAAGACAAATCAGAAAATGGGACATCAATTTATCAGCATGATCTCTTTGTGCTTCAATTTCTTTAAATCTTAGTCTAAATGGGAGGTTACCCTACTGTTGTTCTAAAACTCCAACTCAACAAATATTCGTCGAGTTCCTAAAATATGTAGGCACTGTGCTTGGATCTAGGAATAAAACAATGAACAAAGAAGACAATAGCCATGGAGCTATTGATAAACAATGTTTAGCAAAATAAATATATTTCTGTTGTTATTTAAAGAACTGGATCATACGTGATATCTTTCATGAAGCTTTACCTGTCTTTATCCAAAACATATCCAGTAGAATTGATGACCCCTCCTCTGTCCCCACTAGACCTCACAGTGCTTCCTTTATAGTATTCGTCATGCGGACTTACAATCATTTGCATACATGTCTGCAGTAGATATCTGTTACTTGTATTCTGTCCAGGACCTTTTCTTCTCAGGAACTCCTTTCTCCACTTTCTAAGGCTGTCAGTTACATGCCCCTGCATCCCCAATCCATGGGGAAGTACAAGATGCAGGCTGGCCACAGAGAGAAGGTGGGTCTGTGACCCAAGTAGAACATTTTCTTGAGGCTTTGGATCCTGGAAGAGAAGAATCTGTTTCTCCTCCTAAAATCACTAGTACTAATATGGATGCCTAGAGCTTTGCCTCCATGGGAAAATCTAAGAACACAGAGGAGAACAGAATTGTGAGATGGAGAGAGAGACTGAATCCTGATGATACTTTAAAAAATATATTTATTTATTTATTTGGTTGTGCCGGGTCTTAGTTGCAGCAGGCGGGCTCCTTAGTTGCAGCATGCAGGCTCCTTAGTTGTGGCATGCATGTGGGATCTAGTTCCCTGGCCAGGGATTGAACCCAGGCTCCCTGCATTGGGAGCATGGAGTCTTAACCACTGGACCACCAGGGAAGTCCCCTGATGATATTCTTTAAACCTGAACTAGTACCTGCAACCCATTATCCCAGTTAAAAGAAACAATATATTGACATTTAACTTAAGCTCGGTAGGTTAGTTTTTTGTCACTTAAAACTAGGAAATCCCAACCAATAATGTGTATGTCTCCTCCCAGACTGTCAGCTTCTAGGAGTACCTATGAGCAAGGACCTACTTGGCACCTAAACTGGTGCACCTAAACCTGGTGGCAATGGCTGACAGGCTGACACGGCAGGCAAATGCCTAGATAAAATTGTTCAGCGTCTAGAGCAGGTGTGTATAACCCTAGGCCCATGAACTCCGAATTGGATCCATGAGTGGATGTGTATATGTGGATTTTTCAGGTAAGAAAGTTAATACTGGTCATCCATCAGGTGCTCAAAAGAATCCCAAACCAAGAAAGTTCAGGAACGCTCACTGGTTTAAAGGCTGTGCCTCGCAGACTCAGCCTGGTTTCAGTGACAGCAGTCATCACATCTGGATACATGCAGCCAAGGGGAGAGAGAGCTTTGGTCGAACTTTCCTTCAAGTCTAGAGAATGCAAAAGCTTGCTGTATTCTAAGTGCAGTCATGCCATGTTTGTGTCGTTTGTACCTTTTTGTGTGTGAGGATGCTTTTTGGTCTGCTCTTCTAGATCCACTGAGGGATACAGCTGGGAAATGTAAGGTAAGAAGCGAAATCCAACCCCCTTTGACCACAGCCCTCACTTCATATCACGTAACTGACAGAACCCCTCCTGCACTCCCTCCCAATCCCGGGGATCCCTCGAGCACTGACCACACCTAATCCTGTTATTAATCTCTAGATCCACTCTTTTTTTTTTATTGTGGGCAAATACACATAACATACAATTTACCCTCCTAACCATGTTTAAGTGTACTGTTCAGCGGCGTTCAGTACACTCACATTGCCGTGCTACCATCACCACCATCCATCCCCAGAACTCTTCATCATCCCACATTGAAACTCTGTGCCCATTAAACACTAACTCCCCAAGCACCTCTCCCCCCAGCCCTAGGAAGCTCTGTTCCACTTTCTCTCTCTAAGAACTTGACTAATTTAGGTACCTCATATAAGTAAAATCATACAATATTTGTCCTTTTATGTCTGGATTTTTTCACTTCGCAGAATGTCCTCAAGGTTCAGCCATGTGGTAGCATCTAGCTTACATTCTGAGTCACCTGTGGACCACAGTGACTTAGCTTCCCAAACCTGCCTCTTCACGGCTGACACATAGGCTGGCTCTCAGAGGGCCGGACCGAATGCTGAGCCAGATGCTGTGAATCTTCACTTCCCCGGCACAAACGAGCCTCTCTCAGGGGCTTCCTGGGGAAAACAGATGGGAGAGATTATTATCCCAGGCTCATGAGGTCTCCAAGCATTGCCATATTCATTCATATGGATTTTCTTGATGTTTTTCTTTTTTTAGTGAGGTATAATTGGTCTATAACATTATATTAGTTTGTACAACATAATGTACAAACTCACAATTGTGCAACATAATGATTCAACATGTGTATATATCGCAAAATGATCACCACGATAAGTCTAGTTAACATCTGCTACCATACAATGTAACAAATTTTTTTTTCTTGTGATGAAAACCTTTAAGATCTACTCTCTTAACAGTTTTCATTGATGTTTTTCAAAGATAAAAGACTGTGGGGAATTCCCTGGCGGTCCAGTGGTTAGGACTCCAAGCTTCCAGTGCAGGGGGCAGGGGTTCAGGGAACTAAGATCCCGTGGGCGCAACCAAAAAAAAAAAAAGACTATCTTTGCGCACCAAATATGCACATGAATAGAAAAGGCTATCAGATCTTTCACTAGGTGAGGTTGGAGCAAGTTCTGGAGAATCTCTAGTGAGGAAGAGAGGGGATGCTAAGGAAGAATCAACCAGGACTGGTAGATAGTCCCAAAGCATCAGGTTTCTTCATGGGAAAGCTGGGCTGGAGAACACAGTGGGACCTCCTACTCCAAGCCTGCTTGACTGAGAGCAATCAGGCCTGTGGCTGTAGTGAGGATGTGACTCTTCTCCCGGAGACCCTACAACAAACATGAAGGTTGGAAGCACAAGACCTGCTCCAACTGAATACAGGCAGGGAGGTCCAAGAGGGGACAGTCAACTGCTCATGCTGTACAGGGGTACACGTGACTTTGACTGCTCAACCCACCCTATTAAGGATCCTGATCGAACTTAGCCATCAATAAACCACTCTCCTATTAAGAATTAGCCAGAAAAGGGATGAAGGGGGAGGCAGGAAGTGAAAGTATTGGGGACGGTCATTCCTCTCTGGGCTGAGGCAGGGATGAGGGGATAAGAGGAAAATAAATCCACCTTGCAAATTCCAGAAAAGCCAGCCTCACTGTTCCCGACAGCAACGGCCTTCAAACTGGACGTAGCAAAGTGAGTTGCTAGTTGATGAGCTCTCAGCAACTTTTCGGGAATTAATATTCAGATCCTCAACTTGAGTTTGTCTTCTTTCTTAAAATTGTTCTGCCAGGGCTTCCCTGGTGGCGCAGTGGTTGAGAGTCTGCCTGCCGATGCAGAGGACATGGGTTCGTGCCCCGGTCCGGGAAGATCCCACATGCCGCGGAGCGGCTGGGCCCGTGAGCCATGGCCGCTGAGCCTGCACGTCCGGAGCCTGTGCTCCGCAACGGGAGAGGCCACAACAGTGAGAGACCCGCGTACCTCAAAAATAAAAAATTGTTCTGCCAGAGAAGCAGTGTGGTCAAACTATTACACTGGTGCTGTATTTCTACCTCCCTGTTCTCAATAGTGCTTCTCCCACTTAGGAAAAGTGTTAGGGTTAGGGTTAGGGTTAGGGTTGGGGTTAGGGTTAGGGTTGGGAACTCGATCTCTCGCTCATCTGAATCTTCCAATGGTGCATTGCCACTCGGTATAAAAATCTCCAGGCACCCTACAAAGGGCAATTTAAAATAGTGGTGTTGATGAGAAAATGAATAACTCTAAAGGAACATCTTAGGTTGGTGTATTAGTTTCCCATGGTTGCCATAACAAGCATTTCCACAAACTTGATGGCTTTGCAAAACTAGAAATTTATTTGCTTACAGTTCTGGAGGCCAGATGTCCAAATTCAAGATGTCAGCCGGGACCAGCTCCCTCCTAAGGAAAAATAATCCTTCCTTGCCTCTTCCAGGTTTTGGTGGCTCCAGGCATTCCTTGGCTTGTGGCTGCATCACTCAATCTCTGCCTCTGTCTTCATGTGGCCTTCTCCGTCTTTGTGTCTCCTCGTCTTCCTCTTAAAAGGACACTTGTCTTCGGATTTAAGGCCCCTCTTCTGGGGTAGTCCAGCATGATCTCATTTTACAATTCTTAATTATATTTGCAAAGACTATTTTTCCAAATAAGGCCATATTCACAGGTTACAGGAGTGAGGATGTATCCATATCCATATCTTTTCGGGGGGCCACAATTCAACCTACTGCAGCTGGGTTACCCCAGAAGCATTGTCAAGATCAAGACCTGAGTGCAAATTGTTTTTTAGGGAGGTGATCCCAGGAAGCATCAGCAGGAGAGTGGGAAATGATTGACGGGGAAGAGAAGGAAGCCAATACAGAGTACCTTAATGAGTTACCGTTGTGAGAAACGGGTTCACTTCCATAGAGAGCCCTGGGGAGATGGTGTAGAACACACCTCAGGGTTCTGAGTCAGGGAAGCTGTAGTATTCATGCTCAGAATCTCGTTTGTCATTGACTGAAGGCTGTCCCCAAGGGTATTAACTCCCTGATGCTCATCTCCTTGAACACTCAGGCAAAGTGAAAGCTTTCAAAGGATTATTCATATATGTATTTGAACGCTTAGTGCACGTACTGAAATGCTAAGTGCCTCGGGGATGTGGGTGGGGTATTGATAGCATCTGCTACTGGGCAAGTCAGGTAGTTTTTATTTCATTGCTTCTATCAAAATTGAAGAAAGAGCTATTAGAGTTGTCCACCGACAGGTTATTTAAAATAATATTTAATGGAAGATCACTGAGTGATTTTTGGCATAAAACCGAGAAGAATTTCAAAAAATTGACTGACATTAGTATACAAATTGCTTCCAGACTCCTCTGCACATTTATTTGAACAAAGTTAGTTACTATATATGGGGATTAAGTAGGAATACGTGATATTCATCAATATATAATATTTATCACTGGACACATGAATTAAAAGTTTAAAAGGCCAATAAAATTTTACTTTATGTTGTATACTCATGAAATTACATAGCATACTTAACTTGTTTTTAATACCCTTAAAACCCTATGGTCACTGCATATTTTAACATTTCAATTTACAGAGGTATTTTTGTTCTGGAGAATTAAGATGCTGTGATCAATAAAAAATGGACAATTTGGAATGGAAACAGGTTTAAAGGGAAAAAAGAATGATGGAGGATGTTCTGCTGTTAATATAGTGCCTGTTCTTTTTTTTTTAATGGATGATGGATGGATACATTTAAGGTATGAATTTAGATACTGCTGGATATGGGTGAAAGAGTGACATGATGATTTTATTCTAAAATGTAAGTATTGGGCTTCCCTGGTGGCTCAGTGGTTAAGAATCCGCCTGCCAATTCAGGGGACATGGGTTGGAGCCCTGGTCCGGGAAGATCCCTCATGCCGCCCTGAGCAATTAAGCCCGTGCGCCACAACTACTAAGCCTGCACTCTAAAGCGCACGAGCCACAACTACTGAGCCCACGCACCACAACTACTGAAGCCCGCGCGCCTAGAGTCTGTGCTCCGCAACAAGAGAAGCCACCGCAATGAGAAGCCCGCGCACCGCAACGAAGAGCAGCCCCCGCTCACCGCAACTAGAGAAAGCCCACACGCGGCAAGGAAGACCCAACACAGCCAAAAATAAATAAAATAAAATAAAATGTAAGTATTTATGGAACCCAGGAAATAACATCCTTTGCAATTCCATATGCTTACAATGAAAAATTTTAGAAGTCGCTCTAAACTTCCTTTAGGAAACATTAACTAATCTCTAAATCTGAATCACAGATTCCTTGAAAAGAGGGTCTGATTGGCCCAGTGTGGATCAGATACAGATACCTACCCTGGTAGAATCAGTTGTGGTCAGTGAGGTGGGGTCACACAGACTTTCTGTCCACTCGGTAGGGGCTGTGAGGGGTTGGGTAGCACGTGCTAGATGGTTCTCGGAGAAGAGGGTGGCACCCAAGAAAGCTTGGCTACTTAATAAAGGTTTTTACTTAATACGCAAGTGAACCCCAGCAAACTGATTTTTACGCTGAATCCATTTTTTAAAATATATCTTTTGAGGGAATAGACGGTGGTCACTCAGAAATACACTGGCACCAACTCTCCAGAAAATCTCTAGGCACTGAGTTTCAGAGACAGTTGAGGGTGCTGTCCATGCAGCCAGGCCCTACCAGCTCTGTTTGTCTCCATTGTAGGATGAGAAGCCGATCAGGCTCTTTGTTCATGGATGGAAACACTCAGAACATGAAATATCACATAAACCTCCCTCGTAACATAAATTTCCTTCCTTCTTCCAGGCAGTGGTCCAACATGTACTTTAGGTTCCTTCTTTAGCATCTGGCTTATTTCATAAGCCAACCTATATTTTGCCCCTTATATTTTTAATCAGGTTGAGTAATGCAGCTACTAGTTTAGACCAAAATTGGATTGATTTGCTTGTGACTATGAATAACACAACAGGGAATAAAAAGGAAACATGTACAGACAGTGTGTCTCTGGAGAGGTACACGAGATTCTCTGAGGAACCGGAGGCTCCAGTTCAGTGTTTCCCAGCATTTTGGACATTTCTGTACTCTCTTCATGAACTTCACTCTATCGCTTCCTTGTACTTTTTAAAAAAATAGCTGTATGGAATTGCACACTCACCATTTATACAATTCAGTGTTTTTTAGTATATTCACAGAGTTGTGCAACCATCACCATCAACTAATTTTAGAACATTTTCATCCTCCACAGAAGGCAGTCCAGACCCACTAGCATTATCTCCCCATTCCTCCCCCTCTACTGGTCCCTACCTGCAAGCACACTTCCCGGCCCTAAGAAACCATTAATTGATCTACTATATGTCTCTATGGACTTGCCTATTCTGGACATTTCATGTATATGGAATCATATAATTTGTGGCTGGCTTTTTTCACTCATATAATGTTTTCAAGATTCATCCATGTTTTAGCATGAATTAGTACTTCAATCCTTTTTATTGCCAAATAATGTTCCATTATATAGGTATATCTCTGTATTAGGGTTCTCCAGAGAAACAGAATCAACAGGATGTGTGTATATGTATATAGAGAGATTTTTTTAAAGTTTTATTTTATGTTGGACGATAATTGATTTACAATGGTGTGTTAGTTTCCGTATGTATACATATATCTATTCTTTTTCAAGTTCTTTTCCCATTTAGGTTATTACAGAATTTTGAGCAGAGTTCTCTGTGCTATAGAGTAGGTCCCTGTTCGTTATCTATTTTATATATAGTAATGCGTATATGTCAATCCCAAACTCCCAATTTATCCCCGCCCCGCCACCTTTCCCCTTTGGTAACCATAAGTTTTTTTCTAAGTCTGTGAGTCTGTTTCTGTTTTGTAAATAAGTTCATTTGTATCATTTTTTTTTAGATTCCACATATAAGCGATATCATATGATATTTGTCTTTCTCTGTCTGACTTACTTCACTTAGTATGGTAATCTCCACATCCATCCATGTTGCTGCAAATGGCATTATTTCATTCTTTTAATGGCTAAGTAATATTCTATTGTATATATGCACCATATCCACTTTATCCATTCATCTGTCGATGGACATTTAGGTTGCTTCCATGTCTCGGCTATTGTAAACAGTGCTGCAATGATCATTGGGGTGCCTGTACCCTTTTGAACCATGGTTTTCTCCAAATACATGCCCAAGAGTGGGATTGCTGGATCATACGGTAGCTCTATATTTAGTTTTTTAAGGAACCTCCATACTATTCTCCATAGTGGCTGTACCAATTCACATTCCCACCAACAGTGAAGGAGGGTTCTCTTTTCTCCACACCTGAGAGAGATTTATTTTTAAGCAGTTGGCTCATATGATTCTGGAAGCTTGGCAAGTCCAAAATCTCATGGAGTAGGCTAACAGGCTGTAGCCCCAGGAAAGAGCTGCAGTTCAAGTCCAAAGGCAGTCTGTGGGCAGAATTCCTTCTTGCTCAGGGGAGGTCAGTCTTTTATCCTCTTTGGGCTTTCAATGGATTGGATGAGGCCCACCCTCATTATGGAGCATAATCTGCTTTACCCAAAGTCTATAAATTTAATGTTAATCTCATCCCCAAAATACCTACACAGAAACATCCAGAATAATCTTTGATCAAATATCTGGGTACAATGGCCCGGCCACGTAACCATATCAAATCAACCATCACAACTACGTTTTATTTATACATGCACTGGGTGATGGAAATTTGTGCTGATTCCGTTTTTTAGTTATCATGATGCTGTTGTGAACATTCATGTACAAATTTTTGTGTGGACACGTTTTCATTTATCTAGGAGTGAAATTACTGAACTAAATGACAACTCTGTTTTACATTTTGAGGAACTGCCAAAACATTTTCCGAAGCAGCTATACCATTTTATAGTCTAACCAGCAATGTATGAGGGTTCCAGTTTCTCCATAACTTTGCTAATACTTGTCATTATCTGTCTTTTTCAATATAGCCTTTCTAGTAGTTGTGAAGTAGTATCTCATTTCCATTTTCCTGATGACTGATGATATCAGACCTCTTTTCATATGCTTGTTGATTGGCCTTTTGTATACATTCCTTGGAGAAATATTTATTCAGATCCTTTGCCCATTTGTTAACTGGGTTATTTCTCTTTTTATTATTAACTTATGAGTTCTCTATATATTTGGAATACAGGTCTCATATTTGATATATAATTTGCAAATATTGTCTCCCATTCTGTGGGTTGTCTCTTCATTTTCTTGATGGTGTCATTTGTAGCACAAAACTTTTTACTTTTGCTGAAGTCTAATTTATTTTTTTTCTTTTATTGCTTATGTTTTTGGCTTCAGATCTAAAAAAACATCACCTAATCTAAGGTTTCAAAATTTACTTCTATGTTTTCTTCTAAGAGTTTCATAATTTTAGCTCAAATAGATGTGTCTAATTTTAATTTTTGTGTGTGGTGAGAGGAAGGGATTTAACATCATTCTTTTGCATGTGGCTACCTAGTTGACCCAGCACTTGAACTTTTGCTTTTATTACCTAACTTTTCCTGAAATCAATTAATTTTTTGATGAATTGATTTCAGGAAAATAAATTATTTTAAAAGAAAACGTTATAGCACTACCGTAAGTGTAAAGCTACTATTATTTGCCATATAAAGAGGGGAACATAAATATAAATACTAAGAAAACAAAACAACCCTATAAAATGTTAGAGATACAGATAACTGCTAAAGGCCTCCTTTCTTTGTTATCAATAAAAAGGGAACTCAGTGAGTATTAGAGAGTTATTAGGGATATACCAGCACCAAATGGAGATGTTCCAAGTTAGAAGGATAAAAAGAAGGAATTAAAAAGGAAACATTTGTCTCACTGAGTGATTTGGGGTGAATCAGGGCCTCCTGATGAGTGAACAAATAGGGAATTCCCTATGCCCCCTAAGCCTGGGTCCCACCCGGTGGGAAACCCTTCTCTGTATCACTAGCATCAACAGTAATGGAAAGAACCTGGGCTGACGGGGGAGCCCACTGTGGGTTTGATGGCAGGCTCATCACTTATCACCTGATTCTGGGCAAGTTACTCAGCCTTTCAGAACACTGTTTGCTCAGCTGTCCCTTCCGAAAGGGTGGTCTGAGGATTTAAAATTGAGGTATATGGAAGGCAGTTCAACAGAGAGTAGGCAAAAAGAAATGTGAGTGCCCTCTCACCAATTCCAGAAAAACAGAGAATCCAATACCCAAGCAGGGTTTCCCAAAATACGGGATGCTAGTGGCGTTGGGATCTCCCTGGAGAGGAGATTCCATTGCACACAGCTGGGGGACTGCTCTCATAGACCTGCCTTGCGTCTCTGTGGCTTCTGTCACTTCTGTTTCGACAGACTGGCCTTGGTGAATTTTCCACTCCTGAAGACACATCCTCTGACAACCACTCCCAAGGTCCTCTCAAGGCTCGGGGAATTTGGTTTTATGAATGACAGGAGAAAAAAGCTAAAAACATGGAGAATCCAAACGCACTGCCAACAGAAAATATCTAGCTTTGAAATGGCAAACTCCTTAATTAACGTTAAGTCCATTCTAGAGGCTGGCCAATGAAGGTAATTACAAACGAACATACGAATAAAAGTCTTTGGAGTGTAATCCTCCAGGTTACAAATATCAACTATTTAGTCAGATTTTGTTAACTGATTTTCATGTTGTGAAAAAAGTCTAAATATATGGTGGCATTTAACAAGACAGTAAAAAAGAAAGTGTTCTATATCTTGACCTGACTGGTGGCTAGACACACACACACACACACACGTGTGTGTGTGTGCATGTGTATCCATCATATTGCACCCTTAAAATTTATCTCTCAATAAAAAATAAATATAAGAAATTACTATAAAAAAATACACTGCCAAAAATTCAACCTTGCTAAAGACAGTAGCAGCATCCACGGTCTGTGCCCCTTGCATCCTCTTCCCAGCCCCTGGTGACAAATACTAAGAAGCGGAAACAAGGTACCCAGGCTACCTGTGGGCTGCAGAAAGGAGGGCTGGAAAATCCCAGCTGAGAATAACCAGTTCCTGAAAAACCACAAGCTCTTTCCTGCCATGAAGAGTTACTGAGCCCTTCCCTCTGGACTGCGCCAGGCAAGGTGGGGTACAGATGAGACAGGGGATACAGGATCCCATACCTAGAACCTCTCTGCCCAGGTGGGGAGATGAACCACACAGGAGGGGGTCCCAAGGTGTGACATCTAATCTGAGTCCAGGGGAAGGATGGAGAAATAGTGGCCGGAGAAGGAAAGAAAGCATATATTCCAGAAGACCAATGGGTGGAGAGGCTGGAGAGCTAAGATGCACAGTGGGGTGGAGGGTGGGCCTGACGGGGAGAAGGCAGAATTGAAACAGATATCAGAAACTTGGTGTTCTTTCTTTAAAACAATCAATTCCATCCCACCCCCTATTAGGTCCTGTATTTCCGATTCAGGTTGGCAGATGAAATCCTGACCCTAGCCTTGAGCCTATACACTCTCCTAGTTGGCAGTTGTTAATTAAGAAAGGTACCGACAGACCAGAGAAGCTGTTGATGGAGGTAGACGACATGCTCACCAGAGCAGTTTAAAACTGGTCAGAAAAACCTGGGGGCTGAGAACACTCAGGAGAAACTCCTACCTGCTCGTCTTTCTGGAGCCTTGACTGGAAAGTGTACAGTCGTAACCATACTGTTGTACAGTTTACATCCATGAAGGTAGGTACCCTTACAATACTGCCTCTGACAAATCCCTTTGGAAGCATGTGGCCTTTTAAAGTTTACTGTTCTCTCCTGTATTGTGAAAGCGTTTTTTTGTTTTTTGAGCTATAGTTGATTTACAACGTTGTGTTAGTTTCAGGTGTACAGCAAAGTGACTTAGTTACATATATCTAGTCTGAGTTCAGGGGAAGGAGATATATATATATATTTTTTTCAGATTCTTTTCCACTAGAGGTTATTACAAGATATTGAATATAGTTCCCTGTGCTATACAGTTTTTGTTGTTCATCTATTTTATATATAATGTATCTGTTAATCCCAAACTCCTAATTTATCCCTCCCCCTCCACTTCCCCTTTGGTAACCATGAGACTGTTATCTATGTCTGTGAGTCTGTTTTGTAAATAAGTTCATTTGTATTATTTTTTTAGATTCCATAAATAAGTGATATGATATTTGTCTTTGTCTGACTTACCTCGCTTAGTATGATAATCTCTAGGTCCATCCATGTTGCTGCAAATGGCATTATCTCATTCTTTCCTGTGTTGTAGAAACTTTAATCTCAAAACATTTCATGTGAGGTGGTAATGGTATGGTGGTTACAGAGGAGAGAAAAACCAGAGAAAGGACAGCATTACTAGAATCATACTGTTCCATAAATGGGTTGGGGGAGATAGAGGAACAGATGAAATCATAACGGCAGCCGCTGGGGCCAAGTCAAGTGGACATGGACCCCTTTTCTCAACCCTTCCCCAATTCATTTCACTCAGTTGAACCTGGGTGACGGGTACATGGGTTTTTTTTATCCTATTCTCTCTACGTTTTTGTATATTTGAAAATTTCCATAATAAAGAATTTTTAAATTGCCTAATTGATTATCATGTAGCCAGATGTACCAAATTATATTTAAAATGTATTTAAGAGGTACTTGTTGCTCCCAAAGTATTTCAAGTTTAAATTACTTTGCTCAACTGAAGACCCTGATTGGATGGATGATGAATAGATAGATTAATAAACAGATGGAGGGATGCATGGTCAAATTGCTGCTAAAATAAAGACTTGGTCTCCGGAGCCCTGGCCACAGCTCCAGAGTGCACTTACCCGCCCAGTTCTAACGTACTAACCCTTGCTGATTCCATCTTTGATTTTCCTTCTAAAGCCAGATCTCTGTATCAAGACAGATAGACAAGATCCTTTTCTCTCTCCCTTCAATTTCACTTAGGCTCCTTCTGGGTCACTGACATCCCTGAAAAATGTGAAGTGGTGACCTCAAGATGAATGGCTCCAGGGCCTGTTACCAAATCCCCCAACAACCTATTTTGAAACAACAGGCTTAAATTATATCCTAAATGTGGGTGTTTGCTGTTATTTTAAAATTTTTTATTTATTTTATTTATCTTTGGCTGCGTTGGGTCTTCGTTGCTGCACACGGGCTTTCTCTAATTGTGGTGAGCGGGGGCTACTCTTTGTTGCCATGCGCGGGCTTCTCACTGTGGTGGCTTCTCTTGTTGCAGAGCACGGGCTCTAGACATGCGGGCTTCAGTAGTTGTGGCATGTGGGCTCAGTAGTTGTGGCTCGCGGGCTCTAGAGCACAGGCTCAGTAGTTGTGGCGCACAGGCTTAGTTGCTCTGCGGCATGTGGGATCTTCCCAGACCAGGGATCGAACCCGTGTTCCCTGCATTGGCAGGCGGATTCTTAACCACTGCGCGGGCAGGGAAGTCCCGTTGCTTTTGCCATTATTAAGATTTCCTGCTCTTCTTCCCCATCCTGACTGCTTTTCCTTTGGGAAATTAATAGAGGTCTTGCATGCACTCAATCACTGGTTGACCCCCCATTTGCTGAACTCCTATTGTGTGCTACTAAAAATTAGCAACACGGAACCTGCCATGGATTTTTTTGTGGTTCTATGAGGATTTACTGTTAACACAATTGCTTATATGAGGATAGTGGGGTTTTCAAACTCTTTGGGGTACACTTTCCAGTGGTGTGCTGGAGCTGGCTCAACCAGGCTCCAAAGAGCGTACTGTGGCTTCTCTTCCCAACTTCCCAACTCTGTATTCAGGGACGCTAAACGGGCAGCTTGAAAACAGCCATAAGAGGAGTATTTGCACCACAACACCAGCACATTCTCCAAATCAGGGCTTTCTCCCCTCTCCCCCTCAACCTCAGAGCCATTTATTAAACATCTACCAGGACACAACAGACTTCCTGCACGTATTACCCCATTTTCTCTCTACACTAGTCCTTAATGTAAACAATTTACTCATGAGAAAAGCCAAACAAAAACACTAACTGCAGCACAAGACTGAGTGAAAGCTGCAGGGGCTCTTCCCCCGACACCCCACACTCCCCCCTGCCACCCCCTCCCCAGCCACCCTCCCAACTGTAATTGGCTCTCCTTCTCTACTTCTCATCTTTTCCCTTCACTTTTGCCAACCAGATTTTAAGGACAAGAAATAACAAAACAGAAGATGAAGTGGAAACAAGGCAGGCTATGGCTTTTAAAAAATATAATTTTTTAAAGTAAATAACAGAAGTAGCATATAACCTAGAGAGTAGCACTTGTTATAGGCTCCATTATTCATAAGGACCCTCACAGGCTAGCCTGGGGGATTTCATAATATGTATTGAAAAGGGTGGATATGGGCAGTGATAATAGTTACTCGAAAGACCAGTAGGGGTCTTCTCTGGTGGCACAGTGGTTAAGAATCCGCCTGCCAATGCAGGGGACACGGGTTCGAGCCCTGGTCCAGGAAGATCCTACATCCCACGGAGCAACTAAGCCCGTGTGCCACAACTTTTGAGCCTGTGCTCTAGAGCCCACGAGCCACAGCTACTGAGCCCGTGCACCACAACTACTGAGCCTGCATGCCACAACTACTGAAGCCCACGTGCCTAGAGCCTGTGCTGCGCAACGAGAGAAGCCACAGCAATGAGAAGCCCACGCACAACAGAGCAGCCCCCGCTCACCGCAACTAGAGAAAGCCCGCGCACAGCAACGAAGACCCAACGCAGCCAAAAAAAATTTTTAAATAAATAAATAAATAAGACCAGTAGGATATTAGAAATGAAAAAAAGAATTATTAGCAATAGATTTATTTATATTCCAAACAATAGAGACTATAGATAAGGGAGACTGGAAACTCAGAGCCTTGGGATTTTTAATCTCTCTCCATATATCTCTGAATTTGGTTTCTTTCTCTTTTTTCATTATCTGAGTACCCAGGTGCTGTGAAAAATATGAAGATGACCTGTTAGAACCCGCAAGTTGAATTTTCCAGGCTGGTTCCAATTTTAAATAATTATGTATTGTATCAAAACCCTAAATTTGTTACCTAAAGTCATTGAATACTTATCTTTTCATAATCCTTTTCCTATAACCATTCACAATTTTTAATATGATTTATGAGGTTCAGCCTGGGTCTTTGGTTCAGGAAACACAGCCACTGTACTGGGGACAGTCCTGATCCAGGGCATTTGTGGACTGCTGGAAGAGCTGGCTGTAGTTTCCGATTCAAGTTGGGTGAGCTTTGAAGAAGCAATTTCTTCTTTGGGCTCAGAAGGCTCCAACAAACTACCTTGCAGAGAAATAAAAAAGAGATTCAAACATTTACTAAACTAAAGCAAACAGCTCCCATTTACAGACTGTTGCACAGCAGAGGCAGGCTATTACCAACAAGGTACGGTGGGGAAATGACTTGCCCAAAGTCATCCAGCTTGAAGAGCATCACCAACCAAGTTGAAAGGCAATGCCCGTCTTCCTCCAAAACCTGTGTTCTTTCCTCAATGCCCTGGTCTCAGATTATGTGCTGGGAAGAGATCTGTGAAGAACTAGGAAGATGTTCCTAAATAAAGCAATGAATGGTCTCCCTGATCCTCCTGCTACTTCCCTCCAGCACAGCCACCCCACAGTCTGCAAACCCCTCACCTCCTATCTTATCAGCTCCCAGGATAAAGCGTCTCAACATCAAAATTAGTTCCTTAAAGGGAGCTTTAAAAAAATGTCTAAGGACGGGCTTCCCTGGTGGCACAGTGGTTGAGAGTCCGCCTGCCGATGCAGGCGACCCGGGTTCGTGCCCCGGTCCAGGGAAGATCCCACATGTCGCGAAGCGGCTGGGCCCCTGAGCCATGGCCGCTGGGCCTGCGCGTCCGGAGCCTGTGCTCCGCAACAGGAGAGGCCACAACAGTGAGAGGCCCGAGTACCGCACAAAAAAAAAAAAAAAAGACACGCCCAGAATAAAAAAGCCAAATTCTGAAGTTATCACACTGTCACTTGAATCTTTGTCTTTTCCCATCTGTTCTGATAAACTTGGCAAGATCAACAAAGGACTTTTTGTGTTGAGACCACAGGCTTCACTTAGTACTTGGTTCTCAGATGCCACTCCTTTAGGTTTATCATTATTCTCTTTTAGCTTTCCAAAACTAAAAGTTGGGGGTAGGCTGGAGGTAGGGGATGGAGGGACATGATACAAAACTCTGCCTCTCTTATCTAAAAAAGATCCCTAGCACATCCCAGGTTTACAATGTTTTATACTCAAAGTGGCATGGGAGTAGGTAGGAGAATAGATACGACCTCTATACACAGAGGAATATACTACTGGATCTCACTAATCCCAGTGTCACTCTTTATCCTGCCTTCCATACCTTAAACCTAACTTCTCACATCTCCACTGTATCCACCCTATATATTTCAGAAACTCCAAATGATCCGAACGAAATACTTTTTAAAGACTGCTGTTGAAAGCACAATTTCCACATTAATTATGATTAACTGGCATCTTTTATAGAAATGGCATCTTGCTGAAAGTAACATGACAAATTACATGTTTCCCAGGATATTCAGTAAAAAGATAGCCTAGTTCTATTATTATTAAAACTCTGAAAAGAAGCCAAGCTGCTGTGGCACTAGAATATATTGGCAGTTGGTTATTTTTTTAAAATAAACTTGTAAAAACTAAGATAATTAAGTTTTTACTCCCTCAAAGAAAAAGCATTTTGCAAAAATATTGTGACAGGGTTTCTCTGGTGGCGCAGTGGTTGAGAATCTGCCTGCCAATGCAGGGGACACGGGTTCGAGCCCTGGTCTGGGAAGATCCCACATGCCGCAGAGCAACTAGGCCCGTGAGCCACAACTACTGAGCCTGCGCTCTAGAGCCTGTGCTCTGCAACGAGAGAGGCCACGATAGTGAGAGACCCACGCACCATGATGAAGAGTGGCCCTGGCTTGCCGCAACTAGAGAAAGCCCTCGCACAGAAACGAAGACCCAACACAGCCAAAAATAAATAAATAAATAAAAATAAAGAAAATAAAGGAATTCCTTAAAAAAAATATTTTGATAGTGTGAAACACCACAAACACAAATAAGCAACTGTGTACAAAATAATTTATTATAGCATTACATAGGTTGGCATTATTTTACAGTAAGTTTTTTTCTCTCAACATTTATGAATCTAAATATTAGCTCAGGAAGGAAAACCATTTTAATTCATTGTTTCTCTAAATAAAATCTCCCCTTTTGAATTTATATTTGCCTTTAAAAGGAAGTATTAATGTTACAGACATTTATACAGTTCTGAAAGAGACATATTCAATGATTCTATTACTGTTTTCTGTACAAGATAGAACAAAAGCTACTACCCCCCCCAAAATATTGCTCAACAATACTGTATTTTAATAGTTAAACTAGCTGATAGTTTAAATTCTCATTTTGCTGATATAAAAATGTATTTAATAGTCAATGCATGGCTGTAAGAGTAAGAATATCTCATTGTAATTTGTATTTTACCCTATTATGCTCCCTTGAAGCGCTCATATACAAACTACTTGGTCACTCAAAGCAATTTAGCCAAGAAAGCATAACTCTTGCCTGGGGGTCTTTAAGACTGATCTAGATACGCAACAAATTTACCAGTGAACTTCCATGATTAAGAGGCAAACAGATCCCCATATTCTGAATCATCAATATAAAACTGGAGTACCCCTGTTCAACAGAAAATAGCATGTTCACGGCTATTAAAAAAAGTAAGGTGGGGCTTCCCTGGTGGCGCAGTGGTTGAGAGTCCGCCTGCCGATGCAGGGGACGCGGGTTCGTGCCCCGGTCTGGGAGGATCCCACATGCCGCGGAGCGGCTGGGCCCGTGAGCCATGGCCGCTGAGGCTGCGCGTCCGGAGCCTGTCCTCCGCAATGGGAGAGGCCACAACAGTGAGAGGCCCGCGTAACGCATAAAAAAAAAAAAAAAGTAAGGTGGACAAAAGGTCAAACTGAAGTAAATTTTAAATAAATATCTGTCAAAAGGAGTTCCATATCACTTCTGACATATAGTTAACACTTCAATATTGATGTGCTTTAATAAAAAGCAAACAAACACTAACAAAACAAACCAATAAGGGATCAAAACATCAGATTCTGAAACGAAACCCAGATCTAAAAATAATAATACAGCAGAGCTGTATGCCACTTAGGTTAATTAAGAAATTATAGTTATGACATGAAGTGACAGCACCAATCACAATGCTGATAATTCAGAGGCTTAAGAAAGCTGGACAAGTATATAACAGGTAATTTTAAGAGCTTTTAATGTAAATTGGCATAGTCGGATAAAGAATAAAATAAGCTTACAGCATACTCCATTGAAAAATTCTATCCAATACAGTTGATCTTTGAACAAAAGCAAGAGTTAGGCGCACTGACCCTCCCTCCAAGCAGTCAAAAATCCACATTTAACATACAGGTGGCCCTCTGTATAAGCAGTCCTTCCCTATCTGAGGTTCTGCATCCCTGGATTCAACCAACTGAAGATCGCATAGTACTGTAGTATCTCCTATTGAAAAAATCCACATATAAGTGGACCCTCGAAATTCAAACCCATGCTGTTCAAGGGTCAACTGTACTTCATTTCATATCTATATTAACATACAAGCTGGAAAAGAAACCCTGATCTGAATTCAACTTTGAGTTTTACAGAAGTCAACTTTCTACGGGATTTCAAATTTCACTTGCCAAGACATCACAGTTAGCTGTGTGGTTTAGAGCTGCGCTATGACCGCCGACTTCGCTCCCAGCAGGCAGGAAAGCAGAAGTAAAAGGAAGCAGGTTATGACAGGCCATCCTGTATTCTTCATACTGAGAATTACAGTTCCCAAAGCTGCCATCAAGCAGTGCCTCAGAAACCTTTATTAAAGTCTATTGGGAAAAATAAAAATTATTTTTAAAAAACTCTGGTTAATAACTATTTTAATCAAAAGATGCAATTTGTTAATTAAGCAAGAGAAAACCAACAATGCCACACTCTAAAATAACTTCTTGCTATCTATAATAAGTAATCACCACAAAAAAAAGAACATTTAAAAAATCAATTCCACAAAACCTTAAAAAAGCAATAGGGAACTTGCCTGCTGGTGCAGTGGTTAAGAATCCACCTGCCAATGCAGGGGACACAGGTTTGATCCCTGGTCTGGGAAGATCCCACATGCTGCAGAGCAACTAAGCCCATGCACCACAACTACTGAGCCCAAGCACCACAACTACTGAAGCCTGCGTGCTCTAGGGCCCGTGCTCCGCAACAAGAGAAGCCACTGCAATGAGAAGCCTGCACACCACAATGAAGAGCAGCCCGCGCCCAGCAATGAAGACCCAACAGTCAAAAAAAAAAAGGGCGATAGAATTCTAATACTTAAAAAAAGTGAGTCTCTGAAACTGTGACCACTGAAAGTGTCCTTTATTAATAACAATAGTTCCCATTTACTGAGTGCTTACTATATGCCAAGCACTTCACAGTTTACTATTTCAGTTAACACCAACTCTGAGATAGACAGTATTTTCATCCTCACTTTATAAATGAGGAAAAGGAAGCTAAGAAAGGTAACTTGCCTAACATGACACAGCTCATAATTGGTAGAAGAGCTGAGATCCAAATCTACACATAACTCCGAAGGGCCACTCAAGAATTATGTTGTAAAGATATGTTTTGTTAGATCACTCAGTATCCACAATCTCTGGGAATCAGTGTGTGAAAACTCTTACCTTTACATTTTTATCTTTTATGGTTTCATCCAGTCTAGTGGCAATAGCAATTGCTTTCTCTTGCCTTGACTTGTCCAGAAAATACATCATTTTAGCACCTGAAATACCAAGACATTACAAAATGAGTGCATTCCTATGTCTTACATTTGAGTTGATTTATACTTATCAGTGACTTAAAACATGGTTCCAGAGACTTCCCTGGTGGCACAGTGGTTAAGAATCCACCTGCCAATGCAGGGGAGACGGGTTCAATCTCTGGTCCGGGAAGATCCCACATGCCGCGGAGCAACTAAGCCCGTGCGTCACAACTACCGAGCCTGCGCTCTAGAGCCCATGAGCCACAACTACTGAGCCCACGTGCCACAACTACTGAGCCCACGTGCCACAACTACTGAAGCCCGCACACCTAGAGCCCATGCTCCACAACAAGAGAAGCCACCGCAATGAGAAGCCCGTGCACTGCAACGAAGAGTAGCCCCCGCTCGCCGCAACTAGAGAAAGCCCACGCACAGCAGTGAAGACCCAACACAGCAAAAATAAATAAATAAATTTATTTTAAAACAAAAGAGAGCAGTGTGACAGACGGACAACAGGAAAATGTTTGCATATTCATGAAGAAAATAATTTTTAAAGCTGTTTTAAAGTAAAATCCAGTTTATATTCCCCCTATAAATTACATGGTCCATGTTCTATGCTCATTTTTCTATTGGGCTTTTATTAATTTATATTTCTATTGTTAATTTATAAGAGTAGTATGTATATTATTAGCTTTTAATTAGTTACATATCTAATGTATTTTTCCCACTTGGCCTTCTGACTTTATGGCTTTTTTTTTTTTTAATGTGGCAAAAATTATCTTTTCCTTAGAATTTCATATGATGTTTAGAAAGGCATTTCCCACTATTATAATAAAGAAATGTCTCCCTCCATTATTCTGTGTTCTTGAAGAGAAATTCTTATTTGCCCTTACTACCAAGAAGTGCTGTAATTTTTCACAGGAATTAACTTTTTTTCCATAGACGTCACAACCAAGCGGTATCCCTTTACAACAAGAAAGCTCAGGTGAAAATATTTAAAGTAGGAGCATAGTTAATTATATTATGTACTCCATTCATTTTGGCCCCAACTGCTTTTCCACAATCTTTTTCCAGTTTCCATTTTGCCATCTTGTCATTTTATGAATTTGTATATGCTGCCTAAAATCCTTCCTGTAACAAGACAGGATACAGTAAATCCTCAAAACACAAAATACGGGGACTTCCCTGGCGGTCCAGTGGTTAAGACTCCACGCTTCCACTGCAGGGGGTGCGGGGAAATAAGATCCCACGTGCATGCCATGAGGTGCGGCCAAAAAGTGAAAAAGAAAACAAACAAACCCACAAACACAAAATACATACAGTAATAAAAAATACAAGAAAAAATAACTGTCGTATAACCTCAACATCCAAAGTCAACCATTAAAGCTTTGATGCTTCTTTTCAGCTTTTATGCCATGTGTATTTTTTACATAGCTGAGATTATATGTTAATTCTGCATATATATTACAAAAGTACCCCTGTTATTACAAATCTTTTGAATAAATATTACTTTATATGACTACCTGTCATTTTATATGAACCTACTACTGTTTTCCCTATTAATGGGCATCATTAAATATGTTTCCAGTCTTTTCCCCATCCTTACACAGATCATTCCAGTTAATATCTTTGCCCTTAAAGCTCTTTCTTTGCTTTGGATTAATTCTTTAAAATTATTTACACAAATATGTGTGACTACAGCAAAAGACACAGTTGTAATGAAGCTCTTGGTAAGAATGACAAATTGTTTTCCTACGTGGCCAGGGCAATTCACACCTGCAGCAGTAAAATACAAGAGTGCTTATATACCACATCTTTCCCATACTCCAGTCTCCTTTTCCCACACAAAAATAATCTTTCTTTTTAGGTGGGAGGTTAGGTTGTTTATTTGAGACTTTTCTTGTTTCTTCTGAGGAAGGCCTGTATCACTATGAACCTCCCTCTAAGAACTAAGCTTTTGCTGCATCCCGCAGGTTTTGTATGGTTGTGTTTAAAAATAATCTTTCCGAATTTGAAAGATCAGAATGGTATTGTGTTCATTTCTTTTTCTCTGTTAGTGAGGTTGATAATCTTTCCAAACTTTTCTTTTTTCGTCACATTCTAACTTTTTTCCATAAACGTTTTAACCCTGGGAACTAAATACCAACCTGAAAGTAGATGCTGAAGAGAGGTAGCATTATGTTTGAGAAAATCCTCATTAAAACTTTCCAAATCCTTGTTAACAAATATTTTCTGCATTTCTTGAGACAGAACTCTGCTCACAACGTCTGGAAGATTACTATGATTAGACACTATAAAAAGAGAACATGTGAAGTTTATAAAATTTTTGGTCTGTACTTTGAAACAAAATCAATTGAAATACATTTATACTTATTATTAAACTTGATATATTTTACATAATAAAAATAGTATTACTCCTTTGGAATATAAATACATTCTAGCTTAAAATGCACTAATTTCTAACATACCTTTGCTAGCATGTTCATTTTTATAGATAAATCTCCATTTAAATACTATAAACATTGTACTTTTTTTGTTTTACATTGTTATAAATCTCTTTAATGTCCAGCTTAATGGAAGACAGCTGAACTGTTATATTTACTTTTACATAAATATAACCTTTTTTATACTTACCAGATTTAGAAAATTTAATTAAACATTCATGTAACCATGGGTTATTCCTGTTGATGGCAAAAGCTCGTTTGACAGACTGCAGCATTAACAGAAACTTTCCTATGTCAGAAAAAATTATAAAAGTAACAGCATCAATATTTATGTATGTTTTTTCTTCACTTTATTTTACCCTCACTTAAAATCCAGTAACAAAGTGTTACCTTTCCTGTAACATTCAAAAGCAAAATTCAAAGCTGCCTTTGGTTATCAAAGATAATATTATTTTCTAAAGAAATGCTTGAAAAATCATGAAGAACTGATTCAGGTAAACAACTTGTATGACTATTCAAATTATTCATTTGATCATAATATTCTAATTTATTACTCAGTAAAGTTTTGAGTAGCAAAGGAAAAAGGAATTAAGAGCCTTTGTGGAAGGTTGAAATGAAACTCTAAGAAACAAAAATAGATCTAATTCACAAAGATTCTATTGAATATGGCCACCAATAAAATCAAGGATTAAAATCTGAATTCAAACTATTACCTTTTCTAAAATATATTTCAAATGCTAACAGATGAGTGTCAATGTTATCAGCAACAAGGTTCTTAAGAGGTATAAGAAACTTGATAGCTTCTTCTAATGGATTTTCTATCTATTTTGAAACAGAAAGAAAAATTATTGTATTTAAAAAGCAGTTACACAACTCAAATTTCCCCCCAAATTTTATATTAGTACATAGCTGAAGTAATTTAGACAGTTCTCTTCATATAACCAAGTAAGCAAGAAAAAATTTTAAAACTATCAACTATAAACAAATAGTCAATACTTTTCAAAAACGGAAATAGTTCTATTGCTTTTCTGATTATAAAATCAAGATAATTTTATAAAAATCAAAAAAAATACAGGAAATTATTCCACAGACTCAATGAAATGGTACTACAAGTACCATTATACTACAAGTACCATTATGCTACCAAGCCCCTTAAACTACAAACATTTAAAGGAGGCAAATATAATTGCACTACATAGTTGAAAAAAAGGACAAATTTAAAATACTTATACTAGATTCATAGTGAATAAACCAGAAAGCTATTTCCCTAAATAGGAAATATTTCCCTAAATCTGGTTCCTAAGTAACTATTAACACTTTGAGAAAATCCTGGAGATAAGATGCTATTCTCTTTGTAGCTAAAACATTATCTAGCAAGGTATATGAAATGCTTCCATATTTAATTGTATTGCTGCTCTAACAAATTACCAAAACTTTACTGTACTAACACAAATTTATTATCCTGTAGTTCTGTAGGTTAAAGGTCCAACATGGGTCTCACTGGGCTTAATATCAAAATGTCAACAGGACTGCATTTCCTTTTGGAGGCTTTAAGGGAGAGTATGTTTCAATGCCTTTTTCCAGCTTCTCAAGGATGCCCACACCCTCTGGCTTGTGGATCCCACCCCACACCCTTCAAAGCAACAACAGAGGATTGAGTCCTTTTCCCACCACTCAGCCCTCCTCTCCTGCTTCCCTCCCCCACGTTTAAGGCCCCTGGTGATTACTTACATTGGGCTTACCTGGATAATCCAGGCTACTCTCCCTATTTAAAGGCCAGCTAAATACAACCTTAAATTCCATCTGCCACCCTAATTCCCTTTGCCATGAAATATAACATGTTCACAGTTTCCAGGGATTAGAACACAGACACCTTTGGAGGGCCATTATTCTGCCTACCACAACTACAATTCTATCTATAATTTGCATTAGCCAAAATTTGCATATTATCACTCAAAAACAATTGATGACTATCATAATGATCTTGGCTAATACTACAAATAGCTTCTGATTTACAGATTTAAATACATTATGTTTACGGTCAGAACAGAACGAAATAACATAAATTTTACCAAGTAAAGACAGTAAGTTCGTCTCACCCTTTCTAATTTTTCAGGTATAAGTTCTTCTTTGAGACCACTGGTTTCTTCTTCTTCTTCATCCCGTTTTTTCTTTTGATTTTTCTGTTGACGTTCCCTTTCCACATGCTTTTTCTCTTCTTCTAATTTAGCCTTTTTTTGAGCTCTTCTCTGCTTGCTAAGCATTTTCTTCAATTCTTTGGCTGACAGGTTTTCTATAAATATCCAAATGAATGAAAATTCTGAGTCAATGTTTCCAATTTCCTCATATTCTTATTCAATACATACTATTAGTATAGTTTTTTGGGGGGCAACTATATGGAAGATTTTAGAAAGTGTACTCCTAATGACTAGCTCAAACCTGGCACACAAAATGCAACAGCAAATGCTGCATCAACTAAAACCAACCAATTCTAGCCTGGTTCTGCTTCCTACACAATACATGGGTTTAGGCAAATCATCTTCTCTCAGGCTCAAGTCCCAAACTGTATAAAGTGGGGCTGATGACTATCCTCTTGGAATATGAATATATCAAGGATAAGTGCAATGCACATAAACACCCGTGATCTGATCAGAAATTTGCCTCCATGTAATTTCTCAAATATTCTTAGATATCAACATTTTAGTGAATAAAAGGCTCTATACAGATATTCTCATTGGCATTATTATTTTCAATCAAGTAGGTATTCGAAGTTGTACAAATATATATATTTTTCCCCTAAAAAGCTCAAAACTATCTTCAATTCCTATTTAAGAAAAAAAAAAAACAGCCCATAAACATTTCTATTTTTCCTGAATGGGCCCTACCGACGATAAAAATTAGAATGACTGCAGGTCATTCCATTAGGGTAATTTAGAAGCATCAGCTACAGGACATCATCCTGTCGACTTTTTCTAAGTCTTCCCCCCACTTTTTCAGGTATTATCAGTTATCTAATGTTGTCTTCACATCCATCTGATAATATACTTTTTCATCATTATGTTAATGATGTTCTGAAATTTTGTGTTCTTTTCAAATCTCTTTAAGCAAGTCCCTTTTCAGTTACCTGAATTTATTTCTTGTTGTTTGCTTTCATTGGTCAAGGGATTATCATACAATTTCAAATATATTTCAATAGCTGATCTAGCGGCCTTGAAATAGAAGGCATGTCTCCTGAGTATATCTTCTAATCTCAAAAGGTCAACGTAGGCACGAAGGGTCATCTTTCTCATGCAATAAGTATGGAAGTCAAATTGATCGTCGGTTATCTCAAAAAAATGCTTAAAAACAAAACCACAAAATTATCCCTTACGTTTATGTCAATAATGTCTACTTTTGAAAAGAAAATCATAAAAAGCCCGAAAGATATGTAAGCAGTCACAATTTCACTTAGTTGCCCTCTGTAGTGTTTAACATATGAAGGACCTCAAGATGTTCTTTGCATTAAACTTAAGTTTCTCTTCCTATGATCCATGCCAATTCCCTATACATCATGTTTTATTATGATACTCAGTTTCTATGAAATAAGTCAGATGAAGGGAATTCCCTGTTGGTCCAGTTGTTAGAACTCAGCGCTTTCACTGCCAGTCCCGAATTCAACCCTGGTCAGGGAACTAAAGTCAGATGATCAGGTTATTTTTTAAACCTGGAAATTACAACATACTGATATTTTCATTTTAATGAAATACTTCTCAGTATTCCCCCCAAAATCAGCAACGCAGAGTTAAACAGAGCTGAACGGAGACTAAATATATATAGGTTCACACTGAATGTCTACAAATTAGACGGTTCTACTCAACCAAGAGCCCTTCAAGGACAAGCCTATCATATCCATCCCCACTACCCGGCACAGGGTCTAGCACAGCAGACATTCAATAAGCACAATATTTGCCAACTCAGGAGAGAAGCTGCTTATCTTTCGTGTGACTTGTTAATTTCCTAGAGCCTCAATTATTTAACCTAAGTTAGGAATAAAGAAATATCAATATATACAGCTAATTTCATAAGGTTGCTAAGGGATCAAATAATTATTTTAAAGTTCATTCTGAACAGTAAACTGCTTTACAAACGCAGAGCATTATGGTTTTCTCTCACTCGTTAAACTCCCATTTATCTACTTACATTCCATTTTAGCAAAAGTTCTTAATCTGGAGTCTACGTATAAACAAACCTAATAACATTTTCCTAAGGAGAGAGCTTGAGGCTTTCATCCAATTCTCAAAGGGTCCGTGGCCCAAAAAGGGTTAAGAACTAATCCCCTACAGGGAAAAAGACAACTAATCCTCTGACAAAACAATTTATACTTTTATTTTCTTCCCTACATGCATCTCTACCTCCATCTTCTTTCTTTTCCCCTATTTTAGCTTCGCCAAAAATATATAGGAAAATGAATGATTCATTACACAAACACAGATCAAACTCTGCTACTACTTCATTTTCCCTCTGTCCCGGAGGCCTAGTAACTCACTGTGCAGAGAACACATTAGTAATTGTCCATATCATTTGATAATTTTAGTTATCTTGGTAATTAGAAATACACTATACACAGAATTACAGTAAGTACCTGAGACTTTAAGGGAAGAATACTAAGATAAAAAGAATAAAAGTATACATTGTGAAGGAAAGAAATGGGGAAGAAAAAAAAATGAACATTTTAAATTAGTTTATATTTCCTAGTTCAAGAATCATGCTTTAATGTTATATTTGAAAGTTGCATTCCTCCCATTAATAAGACAAATAATAACATAAACTTTTTTTAAATCAAGGAATTACATAGTTGTCACGGCTAATATAAATCAAGTTATATCTAGCACTATAATATCTTAAAATTCAATACAACTGACTGAGGAAAAATGGCAGTGCCCAAAATCATGGCACACATAATGAGATGAAAGCATCTAAGAGATTACAGGACCTTTTTTTAAGGGTGAGAAACATTTACGTGTAAAAAGGCAGACACAAGTTTCAAGAGATATTCCTATAGCATTAGTAGACATAGATTTAAGTCAAGTCTCAGAGGGAGCCATATGGAACCACAAACATTTAAGCCGCCTCTTTATCAGTAACAGCCCATAGGCTGCCTCTCTCCAGTTAATGTCTTCCATAAATAGGGTAACCAACTTAATCCCAGTTTGTCTGAGGCTTTCTCAGTTTTTCCACTGAAAGCCCTGTGTCTCAGGAACCTGCTCAGGAATGGCATACTCCTACTTAAAAACAATTAAATAATCTTAGGTTGATTTTCTTTTTTAACTTTTAATTTTGAAATAATTATAGGTAAAGGAAGTTGCAAAGATAGTACAGAGATGTCTCATATACTCTTCCCTCAGTTTCCCCACAAGGTTACATCCTATAGTAACTATCAAAACAAAAACCTAACATTGGCTTAATGTGTGTGTATAGTTCCATGTGATTTTATCGTGTGTAGATTTGTGTAACCACCACCACAATCAAGATAAAGAACTAGTCCATTACCACGAAGATCTCCCTAGAACTACCTTGGGGTGATGTTTAAGTCTCCAAATTTATAAAACATAAAAATATACTAGATAACAAAAACAGGCAAATAGGTAAAGTTACCTTCCCTGCACTTCAGCCAAACATGAACGTGATATGGTCACTTAGGTCATTGCAGAAATTAGGCACCCTAATTTTAACATACAGCCTATGGCCTTAACTCACTTTCCCCCTCATCATGAACACTAGTTCTCTCTTTTGGGGGTGAGGGAAAATGTGGCAGGAATGCTGGCAGGAATTGCTTAAGTTGTCAAAATTAGGCTTGTATCAAAGTAAGACAAGTCTTCAAAAAATTAAGAAATGCTATTCACAGCTTAAAAGTACGGTTTTCTTTAGGAATTTCCTATTAGACCTTCTCTTCTGACCCAGATTCTCCCACCCAGTACTTCTGAGTTGCTGCAGGAGACTAATAGGAGCTCATACATAGAAAGGCTACAAAAATCTCTGGACTTAAGAAATAATAATAACTAGACCAACTAGGGCAATAAGCAACTCTATTTTCTTTATAGAAAATCGGTTGTTATAAAAGCATGTGTCAGGACTTCCCTGGTGGCACAGTGGTTAGGAATCCGCCGGCCAATGCAAGGAACATGACTGACTTCAATCCCTGGTCTGGGAAGATCCCACATGCCACGGAGCAACTAAGCCCGTGCGCCACAAGTACTGAGCCTGTGCTCTAGAGCCTGCAAGCCACAGCTACTGAGCCCACGCACCACAACCACTGAAGCCTGCGCGCCTAAAGCCTGTGCTCTGCAACAAGAGAAGACACCGCAATGAGAAGCCCACGCATGGCAACCAAGAGTAGCCCCCATTCGCCACAATTAGAGAAGGTCCGCGCGGAGCAACGAAGACCCAAAGCAGCCAAAAATAAATTAATTAAAATAAATAAATTTTAAAAAATAAAAGCACATGTCAATTTGATAAAGATTAAGATGCACTAGAAGATAAATTTATGAACTTCCTATGGTTTTGATCTATCAGAAATCTTAGATCTTATCAAAAAGTTTTAGAAATATACATTGTTCCTGTTTCAGATATAAATCAACACACTAAAATAATGAGAAACTAATCACCTGAAGAAAAAGGAAAAGAAAGCTCAATTCTTGAAAGATAAAATAGTTAAAAATATTATTCTGAACACAAGTTTAGAGTCAATACTTTGAAGGTGGTCATTTTGTCTTATGTTTAATAAAACAAGTTCTAAACATCGGATTGGGTTGGACTACATCATCTTTATATATAATCCTAAAATCCTGTAAGGGGGGCAAGATGAAGGCAGAAGAAGTACTACAGTGGACCATTCTAGAAATCTAATGTTTCAAATCCAATTAGTAAGAGCATACAGCAGTATGTCCTAAGCTGAAACTGCCTTCAGTGAAAGAACTCTTGAATGAATTCTCGAAGGGAGAAGGACTTAGCCCTTCTTGGAACTTATTTCTCTATTCAATGACCTTTTATTTAGAAGGTCAACTGCAAAATTTTATATCTGAAAGGTGCTCATTTCTTTACTAAAACAGTTAAAACCTAGGCACAAAAGTAACTCAAACAGATAGCTATTGTATCTTTGATTTCTGTAATTACTCGTAAATCCTTACAGTTATATCAAGAATTTTCTTTTAGATTATATTAATTTTATTAGAAATTAACTTCAGAAGCATTAGTCAGCAAACATTTAATCATCCTATTTGTACTATACACTAATGTTTTTACACATAACCACTAGAAGAGCTAAGTCTTATAATATTTACTTTTTAGTATAAATTATTCACTATAAAGACTAGCTTACAAGTGGAATATGAAGGACCTTTTCTTACTTATCTGCTTCTGGTTATATTTTCAAGCACCAACAGCAAACCCTAAAGACGCTTTGTAAAGTTTCTAGCAATAACAGTTATATACCATGACCAGAGGGTGATGATTTCTACCATGTTTTAATCTCTGATAACCAATGATTTCCTCTAATTTTTTTTCCTTCAAAAATGCTTTCTACCAGTCAAAACATGTTTCTTGAACTGGAGGTACAGCTGACCCTTGAACACCACCACGTAGGCCCACCAATATGTGAATTTTTTTCAACAGTAAATACTACAGTACTACACAATCCATGGTTGGCTGCATCCATGGATACAGAACCACGGATAAGTAGGCACCACACATACAAAGAGCCAACGAGAAGGCACAGAGGGATTCTCAACCTCACACAGCACCGGCACCCCAACGCCCACTCTGGTCAAGGGTTCAACTGCAGGAGTTCAAAATCACTGAAAACGCAGGGGAATGAAACTTAGTAATGGAATAGCTAGTAATCATAGCCTAACAATCTTCAAAAAATATTAAAAAGAATAAAGTAGTACAGTTCCTAATGTTAGGAGGAATGGGACTAGAGCTGGAAGAGTTCATGATGGTCTCTAGGTGTTCAAATTTGACTTTCACAGAAAATCTGATAAATTTCTAATTATGGTCTCGCTGGAATTACTGGTCCATACGTGCCGAGTAGGCTGTTCACTCAGGAAACAATCTACCACTCCCTGAGAACGTCCTGGTTAATAAAAATGTTGTTCCTTAGTAACAAGCGGAATGCTTTTAGAGTGACCATCATCTAGGAGTGTCGAAACAAGCTAGTGATCTAGGTTTTGTCACAGAAATAAGAGCCTGACTTAAACTTAGAATGCTTGGATACTGCCTGAATATATCATCCAAAGGCTTTATATTTTCCAAGAAGATGAGAAGGATTTTCCCCAGCAATCCAGCCATCAAGCCCAGGCTTAAAAAGGAAAAAAACAAAACAAAACAAAGCAAAGCAAAAACTAAGCTATTTCTAAAAGGGCTCAGGTAGAATCCTAGTTCCAGTTCCCAACCAAAGCCACCCCCTAAGATTTAGCCTTCCTTTTGGGCAACCTCAGAAGTTTCATGTGGGAAAAAGGCCAAAGTGACTGCCAGAGTGCAGACATCAGGCTCACCTGGCTACGACGCCTGTGGCTCTATACTGCGTCAGCTTGGGACAGTGCTGCCGAGTGACCCCCAGCTGAGGGCTGCTGAGGGCTGCCTCGGGGGTGCATTTGTGGCTCTTTTCCTCCTGTGGTCCATTTGGAAGGAGAGTGCTTCAGAGATGACAAAGAACAGGAAAACAAAAATTCACACACAAGGAAAAGAAAAGTCCCCTTACTAAGGCACATCACACACATAATCCTAGCAAGTAATAAAATAAGCTTGCAAACCAGCCACACATTGTGTACAAAGTGCTGAATGTGAGAACAAATATCCTGGGAAGACAAACTGGAGAGAGGCTGACTATAGAGCAGATCCTGACATAAAGAGGAGAGAGGTGGCCATCAGCTTGTGCACCTTTCTAGGCTAGAGGTGAAAATCAATAATGGCCGATCAGGGAACAGGAGTTTTGAGTATACGTTAATAATAGCAACAATAACTTACTAATCTTTTCCTTCTTCCTTCAGGCAAAAGTATGCAGACATGTCGAAATCATAACCATTTGAGGATCAAAAGAAAGCAATCATTTATTCACAACTTCTGAATGTTTGAAAGGCTAAAGATCAAGAATTTTTTCACAATGAAGTTTCCAAAGTAGTTATGAGAGGTAGATGATCCCATGTAGAAATCTACCTGCTTTTTTTGTCACCTTACAGGAGAAAAATAAAGCCGAAACTCTATTAACTTACCCTTTCTACTTCATGGCATTTTTTCAAAGCATCCCCATATCTTCCCAAACGCTGATAAGCTGAAATGCATTCTGTTTGAAACCACATACATTGCATCTCATTTAGATTTTCCATGGCAGACGTTCCTTCCTGAAATGGAAGCAATCATAAATAAAGGAAGCAAACAAATAAAAGAGATCCTAAAAATCTCATTTTCTCTTCTACAACTATGTCTACAAGGATTATTATGACAATAAATAGTATTAACAAATTATATAACAAATATATCCATGTGCTTCCAAAAGGCTATCAACTTAAAATTACATGTCTTATTTTCCAGCTCTGTTGAGATATTCAACAACCTACATAGAAAAGACTGCAGATTACTGAAGCTAAGTTTTAAACACCAAAGCTTTTGCTCAATCTATTTAAGACAGTAATCCTAAGAAGCACTGCCTATCTTTTGTCTATTAAGCAAAAGCTACTTACTTAATCTTTCCTTGCCAACTTAGGATCACTGCTATTTACAACATCATTTTCAAATCGCTTACTAGTAGTTCCAAGCCTGCTTTTCAGTTTCCCAAGTCTCCTCCCTCCACGTCAGGCTATCAGTTGTCACTTCCTTTGTACCCATGTGTCTGCTTCTAACAGCATGTCCTGTTCCATGCCAACTCTTTGCAGTGGGCTGACAAAACCAAATAATGGAATTTATTAAGAATATTTGTAAAAAAAAAAAAAAGAATATTTGTGGGGCTTTCCTGGTGGCGCAGTGGTTGAGAGTCCACCTGCCAATGCAGGGGACACGGGTTCGTGCCCCGGTCCGGGAAGATCCCACATGCTGCGGAGCAGCTGGGCCTGTGAGCCATGGCCGCTGAGCCTGCGCTCCGCAACGGGAGAGGCCGCAACAGTGAGGGGCCCACGTACCACAAAAAAAAAAAAGAATATTTGTTAACTCAGGCTCAGTGTGTATTCTAGAAGAGTGTAAGACATAGAGTGCCTAGTTTCAGCGCAGGGGCACTGGAGTTTTGTCACAACTTAGAACAGTTATTTAAAATATACTTTATGTGACCCCAGGAAAGACAGTAAAAATATGGGTACATTTATATAAGTTTAATATTCACTTCTCTTTCACACCCATTGTGAGTTATCAGTTCAATTTTCAGAATTCAAGTATAAAAACCAGTTATCTCTGGGTAAAGGAAATTATGGTGATATTTTATGTCATCTTTAGGGCTGCATATATATTCCATTTTTTGATGACTACATATGTTTATGAGAAATCTACATCATTTTTCATTTCAAAACTTTACTAACTAGAACTTTCCAACTTGCATCAACAACTCTACAAACATTCTAAACTGTGAAAAATCTGCAAGGCGGAAATATGAGCACTTCACTCACTTATTACCAAGCAGATATAAACTGATCACCAGAGTCATTAGCAATTCTCCTCCCCCAGTTCACTGTTATCCACCACACATTAGGGACACGCCTGGCCAGTGAAGCAGTATGGATACACTAACAGGCTCTCCACACGCCACAGCAACTCGTCAAGAGTGGATGATCGGAGATGATTACGATGAGCAAGCTGAGCCCCAGACTTTGAGGACTACTCTCCTCAAACAGCCAACCTTTCCCCTTCTTTCTTCCCCTTCATTCTTCTGGGCCTTTTCAGACATATCCGAGTCGGCTGTGATTTGCTGTGTGGGTGTTTTCTGTTTTTTATTCTTTTTAAACCACTGAATTTATTTAACTTAAGAAGTTTTATATACTCGTTTCTAATTGTACTTTATTTCTAATCTAGCTTGGCCTTCCAGGGGGTACTTTTCTCTACAAGCATCACTGCTTTTACATCTACTCTTGGACTTTCTTCTAATTTCTAATCTTCAAAATTGTGACACAGTGGAAAGGGCATTGAAGAGTTTGAGCCCCAGTACTACTGACTATGTGACCAAAGATGATTCAAGTAACCTCTTCAGAGCCTTAATTACCTTGCTGTAAAATGTCATGTGATTTTACATGGGATTAGGTGCTATATGAACATAAACAGTACTACTATTTTCCTAATTTTATTTTTCTCTAATACCCATCATCCTTTTTTTATTGATATAGCTGGTGTACAATAATTTGTTATAGGTGTATAACAGTAATTCACAATTTTTAAAGGTTATACTCCATTTATACAGTTATTATAAAATATTGGCTACGTTCCCTGTGTTGTACAATATATTCTTGTAGCTCATTTATTCTAGACACAATTGTTTGTATCTCTTAATCCCTTACCCCCATCTTGCCCCTGTCCCCTTCTTTCCCGGCCCACTGGTAACCATTAATTTGTTCTCTATATCTGAGAGTCTGTTTCCTCTTTGTTATATTCGCTAGCTCTATTTTTTAGATTCCATATATAAGTGGTATCATACAGTATTTGTGTTTCTCTGTCTGACTTACTTCACTTAGCATAATACCCTCCAAGTCCATCCATGTTGTTGCAAATGGCAAAATTTCATTCTTTTTAATGGCTGAGTAGTATTCCATTGTATATACATATATACTGCATCTGCTTTGTCCATTCTTCTGTTGATGGACACTGGTTGCTTCCATATATTGACAACTGTAAATAATGCTATGAACATTAGGGTGCGTGTATCTTTTCGAATCAGTGTTTTCATTTGTTTCTGGATTTATACCCAGGAGTGGAACTGCTGGGTCATATGGTATTTCTATTTTTTCTGAGAAACCTCCATACTGTTTTCCACACTGGCTGCACCAGTTTAGATTCCCACCAACAGTGTTCCCTTTTCTCCACATCCTCACCAACATTTATTTGTGGTCTTTTTGAGGGCAGCCATTATGACAGGTGTGCAGTGACACCTGACTGTGGTTTTAATTTGCGTTTCTCTGATGATTAACAACATTGAGCATCTCTTCATATGCCTGCTGGCCATCTGTATGTCTTCTTTGGAAAATGTCTATTCAAGTCTTCTGCCCATTTTTTCATCACGTTGTTTGTTTTTCTGACATTGAGTTGTATGAGCTGTTTATTTTGGATATTAACCCCTTATGAGTCACATCATTAGCAAATCTTTTTTCCCATTCAGTAGGCTGTTTTTTCATTTTGTCGATGGTCTCCTTTGCTGTGAAAAAGCTTTTAAGTCTAATTAGGTACCATTTGTTTATTTTTGCTTTTATTTCCTTTGCTTTAGGAAACAAATTCAAAAAAATTGCTATGATTTATGTCAAAGAGTGCTCTGCCTATGTTTTCTTCTAGGAGTTTTATGGTTTCCAGTCTAACATTTAGATCTTCAATCCATCTCGAGTTTATTTTTGTACACGGTGTTAGAGAATGTTCCAATTTCATTCTTTTACATGTAGTTGTCCAGTTTTCCCAGCACTACTTACTGAAGAGACTGTCTTTTCTCCACTGTATATTATTGCCTCCTTTGTTGTAGATTAATTGACCATAAGTGTGTGGGATTTATTTCTGGGCTTTATTCTGTTCCACGGATCTATGTGTCTGTTTTTGTGCCAATACCATTCCGTTTTGATGACTGTAGCTTTGTAGTACAGTCTGAAGTCAGGGAGCTTGTTTTGGCTATTCAGCGTCTTTTGAGTTTCCATAAAAATTTTAAATTATTTGTTCTAGTTCTGTGAAAAAAATACCCTTGGTATTTTGATAGGAACTACACTGAATCTATAGATTGCCTTCAGTAGTATGGTCATTTTAACAATATTAATTCTTCCAATCCATGAACACAATATATCTTCCCATCTGTTTATGACCTCTTCAATTTCTTTCATCAGTGTCTTACAGTTTTCTGAGTACAAGTCTTTTACCTCCTTGGATAGGTTTATTCCTAAGTATTTTATTCTTTTTGATGTTATGGTAAATGGGATTGCTTCCCTAATTTCTCTTTCTGATAGTTTGTTGTTAGTGTATAGAAATGCAACAGATTTCTGTATATTAATTTTGTATCCAGCAACTGAATTCATTAATGAGCTTTAGCAGTTTTCTGGTGGTACATTTAGGATTTTCTATATATAGTATCATGTCATCTGCAAACAATTACAGTTTACTTTCTTTCTAAATTGGATTCCTTTTATTTCTTTTTCTTGTCTGATTGTTGTGGCTAGAACTTCCAATACTATGCTGAATAAAGGTGGCATCAGTGGGCATCCTTGTCTTGCTCCTGACCTTAGAGGAAATGCTTTCAGCTTTAGAAAGCATTCAGAAATGATTTAGAACATTACTGATGTTCTGTCTGGATGATCTGTCCACTGATGTAAGTGGGGTATTAAAGTCCCCTACTATTACTGTGTTACTGTCATTTCTCCCTTTATGTCTATTAATATTTGCTTTATGTATTTAGGTGCTCCTATGTTGGGTACATATATGTTTACGATTGTTATATCTTCTTCTTGATTGACCCCTTGATCATTACCATCATTCTTGCTAATACTCTGCACCACCACTACATCTGCTACTTTACAATTACTGTTGATCCTATGCCATATGAGTTTTAGAAATACTAGTTTGTATCCTACTACACAATTCTAAAACATGGGTTTTAAAGAGTCTACCTAGGGCTTCCCTGGTGGCGCAGTGGTTAAGAATCCACCTGCCAATGCAGGGGACATGGGTTTGATCCCTGGTTCAGGAAGATCCCACATGCCACTGAGCAACTAAGCCCGTGCGCCACAACTACTGAGCCTGCGCTCTAGAGTCCATGCACCACAGCTACTAAAGCCCACATGGCTAGAACCCGTGCTCCACAACAAGAGAATCCACTGCAATGAGAAGCCCGCGCACTGCAACAAAGAGTAGCCCCTGCTCACCACAACTAGAGAAAGCCCATGTGCAGCAATGAAGACCCAACACAGCCAAAAATAAATTAAGAATTAAAAAAAAAAAAAGCTCTTTTACGATGAGAAACAACAAATGGTCCATAAGTAGTAGCTTTTAATGAAAAATTAAACCTATATGTGTATATGTACATCACATGCATAGGCCATACGTTGTTTCTTTCTCATCATAAATATATACACAACACAGATATGTGGTATATGTATGTGAGATGTGTGTGCATGTGTGTGTTTGTGTGTGTATGAATGACATACCATTTGCCAATACCAAGTAATGTCAGTCTTAAATTTCTGGGTAACTTCATGGGTAAAAAATGATATATTGTTTTTTTTCCTGATTACTAATGAAGATATCTTTTGGCCATTCCATATTCTACTTCTGTGAACTAATTATTCATCTCCTTTGCCCATATTTGTATTGTCTCATCTTTTTCTTATTGAGTATTGTGTGTGTATGTGTATTTAATGTTTCTATGACATCTTTCTTGCAAGTAGTTAAATTTTCACAATAAAACTTCAAGCTAGGGCTTCCCTGGTGGCGCAGTGGTTGAGAATCTGCCTGCTAATGCAGGGGACACGGAGTTGAGCCCTGGTCTGGGAGGATCCCACATGCCACGGAGCAGCTGGGCCCGTGAGCCACAACTACTGAGCCTGCACGTCTGGAGCCTGTGCTTCGCAACAAGAGGCTGCGATAGTGAGAGGCCCCCACACCGCGATGAAGAGTGGCCCCCGCTTGCCACAACTAGAGAAAGCCCTCGCACAGAAACGAAGACCCAACACAGCAAAAATAAAAATAAATAAAAAAGGCTGTGCTGAACTGTATGGAGGAGTTCAGGTTTTCTGAGCATTGGCTGTCCTGGACTCCTTGTATGGCACACACACACACACAAAAGTTCAAGCTATTCTGTGGCTTCTAAATTATAAGGGGTTTCCCTTAACACCCAGACACAACTAGAATCTAGTTAACATTTAAACAAGGTGGTACACTGGTGCTGTATCAGTGATACATTAGCATCACAGAGCACAGTGGTAACTTATTTTCATCCTAAACAACTTACTTACAAACACCAGCACTAAAGCCCTCCACTTTGTATGTAATGCACTTGGAGAGATAAATTATTTATTTTGAAGTATCTTAATTAAAACTTGGAAATCAAACTTGAAACATGGTTTTCTCATGTCTCTATGTTACATTCAATGTGTAACTATTTCAGTGAATTCTCTGGCTTTCTTTATAAATTCTTTTCTTCTTATATGAGTTGGAAATATCTTCTCCAATTCTATGGTTTGCCTTGTCATTTTGCTTATAATTATTTTTTGTTATACGTTATCTTTAATTTTGATATAATCAAGTTTATCAATTTTACTCTTGTACCTTTATGTGTTTGGTGTCTTAAGAAATGTTTCCTACCTTGAGCCCTAAAGATAAACTTCTATACTTTCTTCCAAAAGTGTGAAAGGTTTGCTTTTAGATCTTTAATCCACCTGTAGCTGATCTGTGTGCAGTATAAGATAAGGATGTCATTTTACTTTTTTCAACACAAATAAATAATTATCCAAACAGTATCTTTTATCTCTGATTTTTAAAGCACCTCTGATACATAACAAGTTTCCAAATATGTGTGAATTAGTTTTCTATTCTGTTCCATTAGCCTCCTTATATTTTTAACCATAAACGTGTACTGTTTTTACAATATAACAGAAAGTCTGTGTAGAAAAGGATATGAAAGGATGGTGAAAGATGAAACAAAGGAATAAATGTTTAGCCTAACAATTTGAAAGAACTTAAATTCTTAATGTCACAGAGACCAGTAGTCCTCAGAAGTTAGTTCTACAGAGAAAGAACTCTATGAGCTCTTATGAAGTTAAGACACTGTAACTGAGAAATTAAACAGCAGTCACAAATTACTAGTGAAACAAAAGAACAATAAATCAAATCTTGCATATAAGCACTGAAGTATGGCATAATGCTTATTTCTATATAAAGGTATTTTGCTCCTGTTATTGCTTTTTAATCATCTCCCACCAGAAGCACAAGCACATACATCAACCACAGTAAGAAACCACACTTAGGATGTGAGCTAAACAAGATTAAAAAATAATAACAAAAGTGAATTCTTAGGAACTTCAGCAGCAAACTTCACACATCACCACAGAACTTAACTTTAATTTTACTAACTCCGACAATTACACGCTATTTCCTACCCTTGTGAACTTGGAGCACATTTCCTCTGCTTCTTTTATCATATTTGCTCGAAGCATATATTTTGCACATTTGGAGTTGATGAATCTATCGGCTGTGTCTAAAGACTGAGCTTCATCCATCCACTTGGCAGCTTCTCTGAGATTACCTATATGCTTTAAGAAATGAAAGTATTAAAGAAATCACTGTTTATGATTAAGAGAATATGGGTACAATATAACGGAAAAAGTTCTTAAAGACAAATTAGAATTCTGTCAAATTTATCTAGAAATCTTTAGATACATTACACTTCATATTTACTAAGAGCTGAATGAAACTATTAATACTGACTATACAACTATATAACATAAAACTCCTTAGGATTATTAGAATATTAGGAATAGATTACCAGGGTGTCCTAAAAGTTATCTCTACACAGAAAGAACTCCAAGCGTTCTTAAAATGGCCAAATTCTTCAACTACTCAAAAAACATGACAAAGATTTTACCTTGTAAATTTTTGCTTTCATATAGAATAATTCTATTAGAGTTGGAGTACTAGCAATTGCAGCATTAATATAATCCAAAGCCAAAGAATACTGCCCGAGTTTATCAAAGTGCTGTGCCAGGAAATACTGAACCCAGAGTAGTGTCGTTGGGGGTTCTGTCTCCCCATTCTCTGCAACCAAACAAATATAACATCATTACAGGGAATGAGGCAAAGTAGAGCAACTCACATACTTTCTTTCTCCCAATGCATACTGAAATTAACTATTACAATAAGCAGTACAAATCCAGCAAAAATGACCAAGTTCAACAGAAAGAGATATGACTTCATGTCGTAAAGTTCAAAAAGTAGCAGCCAAACAGAGAAACAAGATGCTGGTTTCACAGGCTTCTACCCATACCTCACTCCAAAGAAACAGTTTGGGGAAAAGAGGTAAATCAATCTAACTCTACGAATTCTCAGGCTGAGAGCGTAAGGCAGCAGGTCCAGGAAAAGTCAAGGAAAATAGCTTGAAGAAAAGATGTCCCTAACTACCACTGCAAAATTTCCACAAAGGCAAGAATGGCCAGGGCTTACTTAGCATTGTAAGTAGGCCTCGACACTACATCAGGGAAACCCAAAATTGAAGGGTATTAGGAGGGCACATTCCTGACAAGATGGGTCACACAGAATCAGCGGAGCTCCATCTGGTTCCCCATTCTGTACACTCAAGCTACAGAAGAGTAGATAAAGAAATACCAAGCACTCAAAATGGATTTCAGAAGGGAAGACACACAGGTATAAAATGAGGTAGAAAGAGCAGAAAGGAGAATTTACTCATGCCACCTCAGAAAACATAGAAGGTCTCCTGGACTAGATGACCAAATGAAATGACAACAATGAAAACACACAGATTAGCATAAAATTAAAACACAAATAATAAACATAGGCAAAGAGCCAAGCATTTATCTTGCTCCTCTCATATAAACTATATTTCAGGGGAACCAAATATTTGATGAAGAAAAGTTCTTTACTTGGGGTTGACAATATATACACTAATACGTATAAAATAGATAACTAATAAAAAAAACTTCTCTATAAGAATTCCAGCTAATAAATGCAGAAGGAATGATGATTAGAATGAAATAAGGGATGAACGCAACGATTCTCAGTGGCTGCAAAAATCATTAGGCCAATGAAGAACTTTTAATGGGCAGATTAGGCTGACAAACATCAAAACCCTGATCAATCTTAATATCACAAAAAGAGAGACAACCAGAATGTTTTCTGCCTTCAGATGTGATATAACAGGAAGTACAAAGTGTCACATATGAAGTATTCATATGGAACCTGAATCTAATCAAGCCTGTAAATCTAGGGGAATTGCCTGGCGTTCCAGGGGCTAGGACTCCATGTTTCCACTGCAGAGAGCATGGGTTCAATCCCTGGTTGGGGAACTAAGATCTCACTTGCCACACGGCAAGGCCAAAAAAAAAAAAGTCGGTAAATCTAACTCGAGCTTTGTAAGATGTATGGATGACAGCAAAATGTATTAAATGATACCATGAGAAGACAATCAGCCAAATTCAAAACATGGTACGTTCCACAAGACAAGTGACCTTTCGACAAACAGCCTTTTTTTTTAAAAAAAAAAAAGGGGGGAAAGGAGTGGACAGTACTACTCAAGATTAAAAGAATATCAGAGACGTAACAATCAAATGTAAAGTGTGGACCTTAGTTGGATCCATATTCAAATAAACCAGTTATACAATTTTTTAAATAATTGGGAAAATTTGCATGCAGACTGGGTGTTAGATACTGTGGTATGAGAGTTAACTTTGTGTAAGACAGCACTGTGGCTACATCTTGTGTTTAAATGTTTTAAACAGTTAGAGATGCATACTAAGGTACTGACAGGGGAAACAGTATGTCTGCTTTAAAAATACTCCAGGAAAAAAAAGTCGACAGAAGATACTTCAAATAATACTGGTGAAACACTGATAAAAGAAGCTAGGTGATGGGGACACGAGGGTTCATTATTTACTTCTGTGTCTGTTATTTTATTGTGAAATTTGATTCAAACTAACAAGAACAAAACGGTGATAACAAATAAAAGATGCAAGAAGAAACCAAAGTTACCATTCGCATGACTGAAAGCATTCTAGAGTGTTTTCTAAATAAAGCTGCCTTGATTTACATATGCCCCTACAAACAGAAAAACAAAGAACCAAATTATACAGGATTTAAAGTAATATAAGAGTAGAAAGAACAAAGAAGTAGGAATTCAGGAAAAATACATTTGAACATAAACTAACTACTTGATCTTGGTCAAGCTGCTCAACCTCTCAATTTTGTTTATTCATATTAAAATGGAGTTAACTCCCCCCTGACAAGATTAGGACATTTTTAATTACTTAAGATTGCAAGTGTTCTTCTCATTTCATTCACTAATTCAAAAACTATTTAGGGAACAGCTATCATGTAGCACATACATAATAAACATAAGATAGTGTTAGTGACTAAAAATGGATTGAAATGAGTAATCAAATTTCAACTCAATCTAATTTAAACTTACCATAAGGGCTAAAAAAGTCACAAGTTTTCAGAGAGGCTTCATAATTAGTAACAAGCTCCTGGATTATAGAAATCTGTTAAAGAAACATAGTTTTACAATTTAAAAATATTTTATGAAGGTATTTTTATTTACTATGGATTAAATTAGATTTGGAAGCAATATACAGTTTACTTCAGTACAATAAATTAACTATAAATTGGGGTGCCTGCTTTTCCCCACTCCCTGTGTTGGGGGAAAATGAGAAAAACAGAAAACGTACTGCTCTCTTTATTAATAGTAAAACAGAATCTCATTAATTTCTCATCTCAATAAATATCAATAGTTTCAGGTTTTGATGGACAAATCATCACTAGTTACCACACACTCTTTTTCTTTTTGGCCAAAGAACACACCTGTATAATATATTATTATCAACAATTTATTTGCCTTTTGCTTCCCATTGTTACAGGGTGAAGTTGTAAGCCATTATATATTCAGATTTTCTAAAATGTCACTCATTACAAAAAAGTCAAGTGAAATCATCTAAATTATACAGTGAGTTGATGGAAGAAGTTAAGTAAACTAACTAGATGCTTAAACTACCTTTGTTTTTAGTGGTCCCTTTGATAGATTTTCATTCCAATGCTGCACTTAGGTAGGACTGAAATATTATACACTACACTGTAAACATGCTATGCCCTGCAAGTGCAAAAGAAAAGTGACATGAGTTAGAAGTGGCAGGGGAAAAAAGTAGCTTCTATGCGTGGCTTGTTTTAAATGTCTGTTGATGTTACCTGTTCAAAATGAGTTAGAAAATATAACCACCCTATTTGCGAACTTCAGAAAAACAAAGGTCAAAAGTGAAGAAAAACCATTAAAACTTATAATAGTATGTGACCAATACAGTATTATTTTAAAACCATCCCACTGACAGCAGTCAAAAAAACAAAAAAGATCAAATTAAAACACTTCTCAGGTTTACATGATCTCTTTCTGTCAAGAATGTTGCATTGTAGGGCATAATTCTCTTAGACAGAAGGGCAATAAGGAATAGGTGGGACAGTACACATTAAAAGTGGGGGAAAATATGTAAGTAACATATAAAAAACAGAACATGAAAAGAAGTTACACACATTATGACTTCACTAAAACATATATGTATAGATACATACTCATTGGAAATATGACCAAATGGATTAGGGTAGTAGAATATGAGGACACTCTTTTAAAACACAATAATGCTGTATTATTTTAATAAGATTTTTAAAGCAAAGGACTGTTTAAAAAGAATGATTATTAAAATGTGAATAGACCTATAACTAGTAAGGAGATTGAACCAGAAATCAAAAACCTACCAGAGAACAAACATATGGATACCAAGGGGGGAAGGGGAAGTGGGATGAATTGGGAAACTGGGATTGACATATATACACTGCCATGTATAAAACAGATTAACTAATGAGAACCTACTGTATAGCACAGGGAACTCTACTCAATGCTCTGTGGTGACCTAAATGGGAAGGAAATCCAAAAAAGAGGGGATAATGTATACATACAGCTGATTCACTTCGCTGTACAGCAGAAACTAACACAACATTGTAAAGCAACTATACTCCAATAAAAATTAATTTAAAAAACAAACAAACAAAAAACCTACCAACAAAGAACAGCCCTAGACCCAATGGCTTCAATGGTGAACTCTACCCAACATTTAAAAAACTAATACCAAACTCTGCCAAAAAATCAAACAGAAGGGAACACTTCCAAACTCATTCTGAGGCCAGCATTACTCTCATACCAAAGCCAGACAAAAGCCAGACAAAAGCACCACAAGAAAACTACTGACCAACACCCCTGATGAATATGGATGCAAAATCCTCAACAAAATACTAGCAAACATGCCTCAGCAGCATATTAAAAGGATTATATACCATGACCAAGAGGAATTTATTCCTGGAATGCAAGGATGGTTTAACATAAAAATTGATCAATATAACTTGCCACATCAACAAAATGAAGGAAAAATACCCACGTGATTATCTCAATTGCTGCAGAAAAAGTATGTGACAAAATTCACCACCCTTTCCTTATAAAAACATTCACCAAACTATGAATAGAAGGAAACTATCTCAATATAATGAATGCCAAATATGAAAAACCCACAATGAACATCATACTTAATGGTGAGAGACTGAAAACATTTCCACTATGATCAAGAACAAGGCAAGGATGCCTGCTTTCATCACATCTATCATCACAGTACTGGAAGTTCTACTGCTGGAAGGCAAGAAAAAGAAATAAAAGGTATTCAAATAGTAAAGAAAGAAATAAAATTATCTCTGCAGATGATATGATCTTACTAGTAGAAAACCCTAACGATTTCACAGAAAAACCTGTTAGAATAAATGAACTCAGCAAAGCAGCAAGATACAAAAAGTCAATACACAGAAATCAGCTGCACTTTTACACACACGAACAATCTGAAAAGGAAATTACTAAAGCAATTTCATTCACAACAGCATCAAAAAGAATAAAATACTTAGAAATTAACTTAACCAAGGAAGTGAAAAACTTGTACAATGAAAACTATAAATCATTGCTGAAAAAATTCAAGATGACACAAATAAATGGTAACACATCCCATATTCATGAATTGGGAAAATTAATATTATTAAAATATCAGTACTACCCAAAGAGATCTATAAATTCAACATTATCTCCATCAAAATCCAAATGCCATTTTTTTTTTTTGCAGAAAAAGAAAAGCCCATCCTAAAATTAACATGGAATCTCAAAGAACCCCAAAGAGCCAAAACAATCTTAAAAAAGAACAAAACCAAGAGGACTCACTCCTGACTTCAAAACTTACTACAAAGTTACTGGAATCAAAACAGTGTGGTACTGGCTTAAAGACAGATGTAGAGACTAATGGAATAGAACAGAGAGTCCAGAAATAAACCCTCGCATATATGGTCAAATGATTTTTGACAAGGGTGTCAAGACCAATCACTGGAGAAACAGAAGTCTTTTCAACAAATGGTATTGGGAAAACTGCATATCCACATGCAAAAGAATGCAGGTGAACCCTTACCTAATACCACGTGTACAAAAATTAACTCAAAATGAATCAAGGACCTAAATGTAAGACCTAAAACAATAAAACTCTTAAAAGAAAACATAGGACAAAAACTTCACAATATTAGATTTGGCAATGATTTCTTGGATAGGACACCAAAGGCACAGGTAACAAAAGAAAAAACCGACAAATTGGACTTCATGAAAATTTAAAAATTTGTACACCAAGATGCCATCCATAGAGTAAAGAGGCAACCCACGGAATAGGAGAAAATATTTGCAAATCATGTATCTGATAAGAGGTTAATACCCAAAATATATGGAGAACTAAAATTCGACAATAAAAATCCAATTCAAAAATGTTTGATAAAATACTTGAATAAACATTTCTCCAAAGATATACAAATAGCCAGTAAGCACATGAAAAGATGTGCAACATCACTAGTCATTAAGGAAATGCAACTCAAAACTACAATGAGATGCCACCTCACACCCAGGAGGATGGCTACCTTAAAACAAAACAAAACAGAAAACAACAGTAGACAAGGATGTGAAAAAAATTGCAACCCTTGTGCACTGCTGGTGGAAAATGGTACAGCTGCTGTGGAAAACAATACAGCAGTTCCTCAAAAAGTTAAAAATACAACTACCAAATGATCCAGCAATTCCACTTATGGTTATATATCCAAAAGAACTGAAAGCAGATCTCGAAGAAATATTTGTACATCCATGTTCATATCATTGTTCATAATAGTCAAAACGTGGAAGCAACCCAAGTGTCCATGGATGGATGAATGGATGAGCAAATGTGGTACAGACATACAATGGGATATTATTAAGCTTTGAAACGGAAATTCTGAAATGTGCTACAACATGGACGTTACGCTAAGGGAAATAACCTAGTCACAGAAAGACAATTACTGTATGATTCCACTTATATCAGCTTACTTAAAGTTGTCAAAATCATAAAGACATAAAGTATAATGGTTGTTGCCGGGGGCTAGAGGGAGGGAAAAACAGAAAGTTATTGTTTAAAGGGTACAGAATTTCAGTTATACAAGATGAAAAGAGCTATGGGGATGGATGGTGGTGATGTGTGCACAAAAATGTGAATGTAGTTAATACCACTAAACCGTACACTTAAAAATGGTCAACATGGTAAACCTTATGTTAAGTGTATTTTGCTGCAACAAAACAACAACACAAAGGCGGTTCTAAAAGTGCAAATCCTCACCGTCAATATCATAAATGTCAGCATTAGCAACATTAGTGGTTTGTTAGAGATGCAAATTTTTGACCAAACCCCAAATTTATAGAATCAGAAACTCTGAGTCTAGCAATGCTTTTAGCAAGCCGCCAGATAATTCTGACATACCCTAGAGTTTGAGAACTGATTTTTAAAAATGCTGCAATAAGACTATTACTACAAAACAAAATAAAAACCAACAGGCATTTTTAGGGACTTGCCTGGTGGCGCAGTGGTTAAGAATCCGCCTCCCAATGCAGGGGACACAGGTTCGATCCCTGGTCCAGGAAGATCCCACATGCTGCGGAGCAACTAAGGCCCTTTGCCACAACTACTGAGCCTGTGCTCTAGAGCCCACGAGCCACAACTACTGAGCCTGCGTGCCACAACTACTGAAGCCCACACGCCTAGACCCCGTGCTCCGCAACGAGAAGCCACCGCAATGAGAAGCCCACGCACCGCAACGAAGAGTAGCCCCCACTCGCCGCAACTAGAGAAAGCCTGTGTGCAGCAACGAAGACCCAACACAACCAAAAATAAATAAATAAATAAATATTTATTTATTTTAAAAAAAGTAATAGGCATTTTTAACCCACCAGGATCAATCTCACTGAGAGTATGTGTAACTTAAAAAACGTTCAGTACTCAATTTATGGAAGGATATAGTTTTCCATGAACCTACACTGCCATCTACTGGCAGTTACTAAACCCACAGCTAGAGCTTTAAATAAGGGTGTACCTTTCCATCTCTAGGGTGAAATAAATTTTTAAAATCAGTTTTAATCATTTTAAAAAGTACAACAAAATATATACTGAAGTTACACATAATTCTTCATAAAGGAGTATAAAATACTACTGAATAAAATAGAATCTCCAGCTTCAGAACTTCAAAACAAGATTTAATTGGGGAAATAAATCAAGGTAATGGAAAGTTCACATGAAATGTCCTAAATAAAAAAATTGCAGAGAACACTGTCCTTCCTGGTTTATTAGGCATATTTATTGAATCTAAAAAATGTATATTATAGTCATTCACTCAGTAATTAAGTGAACAATTCAATTTTCCAAACTTGTCTATGAAAGTTAGTCTAAGGAGTTTTACTAAGGTATAAAGGACCCATTTTACTTCAAGTTTACTTACCATTTATATTTCAATAATACTGCATAACTGTAAATTCAATTATATAATTGTATACTGTATAACTATATTCAATTATACAATATAACTGTATATTCAACTCCTTTCTTGCAAAACAACATGTAATGGCTATTCTTGTTGAAAACAGCTATCTGCCGCTGCCAATTAAAATCAAGAAAGCCAATCCACTTGTTAGGTATCTAAGATCACAATAAAACTTTAAGCCTCAAAATAGCTTAAATTATACAGTCAAAAATTTTTATGAACTGAAAAAATTTCCAAGTTCAACCACCTTCTCCTGATTTAAACATTTTCTTCTAACAGTTATAATTTGACCAGGATTGAAAAAGCTTTGTTTCTGCTAATAAAATCTAACCTGGGCAAATGTTGTGACTATTGTAGATAATTTCCTAAATTACTGCCCTTATCCAGCTTTTCTTATGTATGAGTTAAAAGAATTCTTTACTACCCTTAAAGACAAAGCCCTACAAACCACATCTGATACACAATTTTTCACAATATAAATACAGATCCCATTTAAAATGTTACTGTAACATGAAAGGCACTGAAACTGTCTTTTCAGATTTTTTTTAAAACCCAAATTAGAAAACTAAGCACAACAGTTTATCAACAAGGACCAAAATTGCTGGATTAATTTCTAATAAATGTACAATTAACAGTGACAATTTTGGTTCCAAAGGAGCTAGCTAGAGATAAGTTGTCCAAGAACTATGACACTAAAATGAAACTAGGTAACTTCTTGCAGAGATGAGGTGTGATGGGTGGGGATGGTGAGAGAACGACCAGTTCTTGAAAACCCTCTCTGAACCAAGCACTTTACAAACTTTATCATTTAATTAAAGAACACAGCAACTCCTTAAGTATTATCTTCCCCAACTTTATGATCCAGAAACAGATTCAGGTAGTTGCTCAAGCAAATGTGTGATGGAGTCAGGATTCCAAACCAGGCCTGATTCCAAAGCAATGCTCCTTTCCCTATACCAGTATTTCCCAAAGAGTGGTGCCCATGCTGGAACAAGAGATGATTACAGCTAATTCACCAACTGAAACTTTTTAAGTTAGATTTTAATTTTATGTGTTTTATAAAAATGATACTAGCACAAATCTGTGGTTTTTACGAAAAACAAAAAAGTAATCAAATTTACTGAAAAATATTTTTAAAATAACACTATAGGTGTTATGTAGATTTGGCAAAAATTGTGAAGGAAATGTCAGCAGACATTACAGTATACTGTCATACCTTCCTAGGTATTGGAATACCTAGGAAAAGTATTGGGTTGGCCAAAAAGTTTGTTCGGGTTTTTCTGTAAGATGTTATGGGAAAAACCAAAAGAACTTTCTGGCCAAGCCAATACTTGCTTTTATTTTCTTCTCCCAAAATTTAACTGTTTTTAAACAAACAAAATGAATTCATGATCATTACAATTACCATTAACTGTTGATCAGCATGTCTGAAAAATACTAACTCTGATACTGTTACCACTGCAAATAATGCCTTCTGGAATTTTTAAAGATAGAACTGTTATTGACTCATTTTTTTCCTTTTCGTGAGAAATCCAGGATTCTCACAAAGAAACATTCTTAATGTAGTCCTTCTATTACTTAGAGCATCTAAGAAAAAAATTCCTTATATTGCCCTGAAATACAAATCAAACTCTTGCTTTCCTTGCCAATTATTCCCCTGTATTACCTTCTGAAACACCTAGTTTTCCAAAAGTATATATGAAATGAAGCATTTTAAGAATCATTTTGCTTGACTAGTAACTGTGAAGCCATTTTTACAATGACAACAGAATTCTAACATTTTTATAATGCTGTTTAGCTTCATTTTTTTCCTAACTTACCTTCACAATTACAGTTAGGTAGTAAACAGATACAAAACTCAAATGTTATACCTACCTGAGTTAATTAAAAATAAGGAAAGCAGCAAAGATACCTTACAGATAATATATTCCAGGATCAAAATCTAGCTTACCCACCACCTCCACCAACAAATTATAGTTGTTTCCCACTAACAACAGCCAAACAATTTAGTACTTCCCGTAGAAATATTCCAATGAATTTCATGATGATTCTCTTTCTCCACTGAACAGGCCAAGTTTTTTGTAACTCTGTGGGTCTACAGTCACCAGTTTCTAAAGGGCACACAAACCTCTACATGTTCTTTAACTGAATGAGGATCTTGGAATATTTTCATAGTATGGGCAGATTTAACACAAAAAAATGTCCTCTGGGAAACAGCCTACCTCCCCTTCCTGTGTATGGACAGCCATACGGTTTTTGTTGAGACATCTATGCTTCATCCAGTCAGTCTCATCAAGTACTCAATTTCCATGTTCTTACTCATATTCACTGCACCTGTGCACTGATGTCCAGCTTCAATGGAATCAAATGCACCTGTAACAACCCACGCAAACCTTGATGATTCACCGCCTTCATTCAATAGTCTGACATAGTGAATAGCTACAGAACAAAACTGCAAAGTACTTTCCATTATAGATGAAAATGGAAGCCCAGAATTAATCTCCACCTCTTATTTAGGGTCATTCTGGTTTCTTTTAAAACACTAAAACAATTTTTTTAATGTATATACTGTAGCCTTGACAGTTGAACTAAAATTAAATAAAAACTGATTTTACTCAGTATCTTTCTGTGCAAATATATATCTTTATCCTTAGAAAAAACATTTTTCTCATCGATTAAATCTGCAAAGTAAAAAACCAAAATACAGAACACTAAGCACATGTTAGGAAAAAAAAAACTGGAAAAAGATGAGCAAATTAAACCTAAAACCAGCATAAGTAAGGGAATAATGAAGATGAGATTTGGGAACCAATAAAATAGAAAAGGAGGGTGGGGAAATCAACAAATCCAAAACTTGGCCTTCGGAAAAGATTGACAAAAGTGCCTGACCAAGAAAAAAAGAAGACTCAAGTTATTAAAATTAAAAATTAAAGAAGAGACATTACTTACTACTGACTGGAAATAAAATGATTATAAAGGAATATGATGAACATATATGCCAATACTGGATAACTTAAATGGACAAATTTCTAGAAACACAAATTTCAGAAACCAAATAAGAAGAAATAGAAGATATAAATAAACCAATAACAAGTAAAGAGTTTCAACAGGTAATCAAAAACTACCCACAAAGAAAAGTCCAGGCCCAGATAGTTTCACTGGTAAATCCTACCAAATATTTAATACCAATACCAATCTTCACAAACTTTTCAAAAAAAAAAATACAGAACAGGGGAGAACACTTCCCAACTCATTATAAGGCCATTATTACCCTGATATCAAAACCAGACAAAGACATCACAAGAAAACTACAGTCCAGTATCTGTTAGAAATATAGACGCAAAAATCCTTAATAAAATACCAGCAAATTGAACCTAGCAACATATATAAAGAATTATACAGCACAACCAAGTGGGTTTTATCCCACTAATGCAAGGTTGTTTAACATCTGAAAATCAATTAATGTAACATACAGTATCAACAGAATAAAAACAATAAACACATGATCATCTCAATAGACAAAGAAAAACCATTTGACTCAATCTAACACCCTTTCACAATAAAAATGCTGTTTGTTGAAACTAGGAGTAGGAGGGAACTTCCTCAACATTATAAAGGGCATATACAAAAAAATCCATAGTTAACACAATATTTAATGGAGAAAGACTAGATGCTTTCCCACTGAGATCAAGAACAAAACAAAAATGTCAATTCTCATCATTTCTATTCAACACTGACTGGAGGTTCTAGACAGGGCAATTAGTCAAGAAAATGAATAAAAAGGATACAAACTGGAAAGGAAGAAATAAAACTTTCTATCTGCAGATGACAGAAATTCATTACACCAACTATAACAACTAATAAACAGGTTCATCAAGGTTACAGAATATAAGAACAATATACAAAAATCTACCGTATTTTATATACTAGCAATAAAAAAACCTGAAAACTAAATTTAAGAAAAATTCCAACCCAAAGAACACAAAAACACTAATCCAAAGAGATAGATGCACCCCTATGTTCACTGCAGGATTATTTACAATAGCCAAAATATGGAAACAACTTAGATGTCCATCAATGGATGAATGGATAAAGATGTGATGTACATATACAATGGACTATTTACTTAGCCATAATGAAGTCCTGCCATTTGCAACAACATGGATGGACCTCGACGGTATTATGCTAAGTGAAATAAATCAGACAGAGACAAATGTCACATGATTGCACTCATATGTGGAATCTTAAAAAAAATTAAAAAAAATAAAACAAAATAAAACAAAAACAAACTCAGACACAGAAAACAGATTAGTGGTTACCAGAGGGGAAGGCTAGGTATAGGCGGTGGGTGTGAAATGGATGAAGGTGGGGTGGGGGGGTCAACTGTATGGTGATGAATGGTAACTAGGCTTGTAGTGGTGAACAACTTATAGTGTACACCGATGTCAAATTATAATTGGCCCTATATAAGTTTCAGGATGTACATCTAAAACTATATAATAAAAAAAGAGAAAATACTTCCATCTAGCATAGCATAAAAAAATAAAATACTTAGGAATAAATCTAACAAAAGATGTATAAGACTTATAAACTGAAAACTACAAAAAATTGTTGAAAGAAATTAAAGACAATCTAAATAAATGGAAAATTTCCAATGTTCATAGACTGAAAGACTCAATAGTGTTAAGATGGAAATACTTCCCAAAGCGATCTACAGATTCAATGCAATCCCTATAAAATCCCAGCTGGCTTCTTTGTAGAAGCTGAAAACTTGATCGTAAAATTCATATGGAAATAAAATAAATCTTTAATGGCCAAAAGAATATTAAAAAAAAAAACTAGGAAGATTCACACTTCCTAATTTCAAAATTTACCCCAAAGCTACAGTAATCAAGACAGCGTGATACTAGCCTCAGGACAGACATACAGATCAATGGAACAGAAATGAGAGTCCAGAAGTGAACCCTCACATTTATGATCAATTTACTTTCAACAAGGATATCAAGACTTTCAATGGAAAAAAAAAACAAATGGTGCTGGGAAACTGGGCAAACACATGCAAAAGAATGAAGCTGGGCTCCCACCTCACACCATATACAAAAATGAACGCAAAATGAATCAAAGACTTTAATGTAAGAACCAAAAGTATAAAACTCTTAGAAGTAAACACGTGTAAATCTTCATGACCCCGAATTTGGAAATAGGTTTCTTATATACAACACAAAAGCACAAGCAACACAAGGGAAAATAGATAAAATGGGCTTCATCAAGACACTTTTAAGAAAGTGAAAAGACAATCCACAGAATGGTAGAAAATATTTTCAAATCATACATCTGATAAGAAACTTGTACCTAGAATATATTTTAAAACTTACAACTAATAATGAAGAGACAAATAACCCAATTAAAAACTGGGAGAAGAACCTGAACTGACGTTTCTCCAGGGAAGATATACAAATGGCCAACAAGCCCTTGAAATAATGCTCAAAATGATCAGTCATCAAGGAAATGAAAACGAAAACCACAAGGAGATAGACCACTTCACACCCTCTAGGATGGCCATAATCAAATATCATATAATAACAAGTGGATTGTTGGTGAGGGTGTATAGAAATCAGAATCCTTATACACTACTCGTGGGAATGTAAAATGGTGAAGGTACTTTGGAAAAGAGTCTTGACAAGTTTTTGAAAAGTTTAAACATGGAGTTACCATTTGACCTAGCAATTCCACTCCCGGGTATATGCACCCAAGAGAAATGAAAACATGTACATGCAAAAACTTGTACACAAATGTTCACAGCATTATTCATACCGAAAGGTACAAACAACCAAAATGTCCATCAACTGATAGATAAAATGTAGTATAGCCATACAACTGGACATTTGGACATAAAAGGCGATGCAGTACTCATGCTACCACGTAGGTCAAAATATTTATGCTAAGTATAAGAAGCTAGAGAAAAAAAGGCCACATATTGTTTGATTCTGTTTGTATGAAATACCCAGAATAGGCAAATCCATAAACAGAAAGTAGACTAGTGGCTGCCTGATTGGGGGAGTGCAGCGGGCAGATATGAATGCGGTTTCTTTTTCGGGTGATGAAAATTTTCTAAAATTACTGTGGTGATGGTTGCAAAACTCTGAATATACGAAAAATCAGTGAATTTGTAAACTTCAAATAGGTCAATTTTATTGTATGTGAACTGCATCTCAATAAAGCTATTAAGAAAACAACAAAGATACTGGGGGTAAGCTGCTGACGCTAAGTGGTAGAGGCCAAGGACACTGCCAAATATCCTGTGATGCACAGGACAGCCCCTAGAATTACACAGCCCAACATGTTGGTGACGCAGTTCTTTGCTGTGGGGGGCTGTCCTGTGCACTGAAGAGTGTTCAGCAGTGTCCCTGGGCTCCACCCACATTAGGTATCAGTAGCACACCCACCAGGCTGACAACCAAAACACCTCCAGACATTGCAGAATGTCCCCTGGAAGACAAAATTCCCTCCCCCGCCCCACCTTGAGAAGCACTGCTCAAGAGGAAGCGGACTTTCCAAACTGCCTGTGAAACAATAGGTGAACTTCCACAATAGAAATAAAGATCAGCAAATCTGGTTACATTAAAATTTAGCTTCTTTATGTTTTAAAATAAAATCTCATTAGAAAAGCAAACATAAGAAAAGAAAATATTTAACACTGTCTAATGCTGGTGAGGGCACAGTGAACCTTTCACACACTTTGGTAATGGCAATACAAATTGATGTTTACAAGAATAACAAAATGTTCTTACCTTTTACCCATTAATTTATTCTGAGAATTTATGAGACAAAAATCCTAAGTAAAGCTATGTATACAAAGATATACTTTTTTAACTGCAAAAACTTTGAAAATCAAAGTTCAGTTGGAGGTATGATTTTGATAAAAGACTATGCTGTCGTTAAAAAGAAGATATTGAAGACTACACAATAACACATTAAGTGATTGTGAAATTGCTGGAGGGAAAAACCCAAAATATTTATGGTCAAAATTCACAACTTAAAATGCTGGAGACATTTTTAAAATACTTTTTGACACTTGTACTATATCCTAAGCTAACTTCAAAAGATAATTTTATTTTCATGGTACCTGACATGGATTATTTTTTAAGACTTGGAAGCTTACAAAACTATAATTGTTTATCAGCCTTAACCTCTTTGAAATCCTTCGAGAGTTAAAATGCAGCCCTTAGCTAAAAACAGGACTCACTGCTGATTAGAAATATGCAAATTTTAAAACGCCCTCTAGAGTAATCACAAGTATGTGACCAAAATGATTTGAGAAGGATTTCCCATACTTGTACATTTTTTCTCACTATACTAAGTTCTGACAACTTAAACTCAATTTTCTGCAGCTTAATTCAATTCTCAAAAACACATGGTAAACATTCCTGTTGCGTGCTCAAAGATTAACACTAAAGAGATGTCAAAGGTTCACATATAGATGAATGTATTCTCACTGCCTTCTTTAAAAATGCAATTTACAAGCTTTATAAAATAAAATACCAACAAGTGCTTAACACCTTTAAGATGGTAATTTTGGATCAATATTGGAGAGATTTTTTTTTTTTTAAGTCTATGCCTCTTATGAAAACTGAGAAAGCCAGTGAAAGCCCAGTGAGAGCTTAAGAGGAACAAGTTCTGTAAGGAATTCTGTAAGGAACAAATTCTGTCTTCAGTGTTACAAAAGCACTACTCTATTCTCATTCACATACATGTTCTTTATTATTTCCGACATTTTATCTCATCTTTCTTCTCTGTCACCCTTGCCTAAATGAGTAAGAGAAGAATTTTGGCAAATGCTAATTTAAATAACCTACAAAAATTACTGGTAGGCACTGCTACATGTTTTCATATGAATCAATCACTATCAAAAAAAAATCAATAGAAAAAAATCAACTGCAGAAAAAAATTGATAACAGTACCATTGCAATCAAATAAAGCATACTACAGACATTAAATAATTGTTAAGTTTTGTTTGTTTGTTTTAATGTAAATGACACTTTTTACTATTCGGGTACTATATAGGTCTCTTTCCCGAAGTGGGGATCTGCCCAATTGGCATGGAGACTGGGTGCACCAATGGTAGGAACAGAGTACAGAAGTTCTGTTAGCCATCCTCAGCCACTCCCCTCTAGACATTATCAGTTTTCCCTTTTAGTTTATGAAACCTGCTGCCAAAGGAAGAAAGTGTCAGTCAGTTATACCTAACACTGACTTTTTTCAATATTTTATTATTCACAATTATTACTAATTTACAAATAATTATGGGTCAAAACTAAATAAAGTGATATAGGTTTAACTAAAAATATTTTAGCATTTTTAATAACATCTTTTCCTTATCCACTAGTAACTTTCAAAAACTGATTACAGAAATGAACACAAGATTTTAGACCTTAAGAAATAAGAAGCAATGCTTGGAAATAGAAGTATAATTATTTTCTATTAACTTTTAATTTTCTAATTATCTAATATAAAACCAAGTCTATTTCCTAATTTTAAAAAGCAGAAAGTGATTCTCTTCATTTGAAAACTAGCTAAAACTACATTAAAATGTAGCCTATTAGTTAAAACTAACAGTGCCAAATGACATGTTACTGTTGCAGTAACAATTTTCCATGCTCTAACTTTATTTTATTTATTTATTTTTTTGTGTGGTACGCGGGCCTCTCACTGTTGTGGCCTCTCCCGTTGCGGAGCACAGGCTCCGGACGCTCAAGCTCAGCGGCCATGGCTCACGGGCCCGGCCGCTCCGTGGCATGTGGGATCTTCCCGGACCGGGGCACGAACCTGTGTCCCCTGCATCGGCAGGCGGACTCTCAACCACTGCGCCACCAGGGAAGCCCGAAGCTCTAACTTTTAAGGCAAGCATAACGAATTTAAAAATCCACAGTCATACCATAAAATAATAGATAATCATCAAATAGTTAAATATAGACCTCTGGTGACAATAGGTCAAACTTAAAATCCCACTACAAAAGTATACCCATTAAAAACAACAACCTTTATTTTAGTGCTTTTATAAACCCTTTACTCGGTAAGCTTCCGATTGACATTTCCTTTGATACTACTTATAGTACACGCATACAATTTCAGTTCATCTATTATTAGACTAAGGTGCACACTATTATAAGAATAGAGAAAATGATTGAGTCATAGCATATTATTTACATGGAAATCTTTCTGTAATAATTAAGTTAGTAAAAAAGACTACAGCAAATTGAATAAAGACCAAATTTTACCTTTTCTGTATTGTAATATAAAGATTTCAAAGTAGTAAACAAGGGTGGGCAGCCTTTACTGAAGTTAACCCTCAGGAACTTATCCATTAGTTCTCTAAATTTTTCACCTAGAAACAAAAGTGTACTTTGTTATACTTCGACTGATGCAAACAGTTCGCAAAATTATTTCATAAATAAAAATAAAACTCCTTCAGAAACAATGATTCCCCTATCCAATGTTTAAACCCAAAAAGTCAGCATTATTTGTTACCGCCAAAAAGCATAACACCAAGTATCTCGGTTCGGTTGGCAAGTGTATTTTCCCTAGATGCAGATGCAAAATATCTTCAAGGAACACTTCAAAAGATAGGTAAACAAAATGACTGTGCAGCTTTGAGGAAAAGTAACCTACTATCTTTCTGAATACAGTCCCCATAGGAAGTACCTTTCCTAATCTCACTGACCAGCAGAGGCTCGATGCTACTATCTCAATCCTACATCTCAGAAGGCACTCTGCAAACTATATAAGGATTCTACTGTAACCAGCACTATATTTAAGTAGCAGTCAAAATATCTTTTTAAACACTAACACGGTATTTACAAATGTTTTCCGAATCAACTAGTGATTTATTTCAACAGTCATTCATTCCACAATCATCTATCAAGCACCTACTATGTGCCAGGCATTGTTCCAGGTATCCAGGGTATAGCCGTGATTAAAACAAAAAAATTTTTTAAAACTCTGCCCTCATGGAAATTAACATTCTAGTGGGTGAGATAGACAGTAAGTAAAATAACATCCATAAGACATCAGACAGAGCCCTGAGGCATGCTAATATTAGAATTAAATAAATACCCTATTTGTAACATCAAGTAAATAAATCTCCTATTATTGCTAAGCCCTTACCAAAAAGCTTCAGTGTCACTTTTTAAAAGCAGAAAAAATTGAAAAGAATTAATTTTAAATACAAAAGCTCTAACTTTTTGACAATAAGGGTTACTATGTAAGGACATGGATTTGCCCACTCAAAAGAAAAAAAAAAGATACATATATGTCATGAATGTTTTAAGCTAAAGTAAGACTACTGAAATGACCTTTCTTAAGGTTTCTTTATGAATCACATTTTACCAAAATACTCAACAACTCAAGTGGTTATTTTTATTTGTTGTGACTGACACTACTGAACAAAACATGCATATGCAACATATTACAGATATAAATATTAAGAGGAGAAATTTAAATTTTATTGAGTGAAAATTTTATCTAATATAAAAACAGGATCAACATTTGTTACCTCAACTTACTACAAAGACTGTTTTCAGATGATCTCTAATCTTTATAACAGAGGAAGTGCTGGAAATATTTGATCTCTAAAACTACTTTTGAATTTTAAGGAAGTAATCATGTATATTCAACCCAGAGTGGTATTTTGTGTTCCTTCGGTATACTTTGTATATAATCTTTTGAAAATCACAGATTATCAGGACTGCACAAAATTTCACTCTGGGTTAAATATACATCATTACTTCCTTAAAAATCAAAAAGTTTCAGAGATCAAATCTTTCTAGCACTTTCTCTGATATAAAGCAAAGGTTAACAGTATTGTGGCAGGCAGTCAGCGATGTTGTTGCTTACTTCGTGTGACACTGTCCGCTAAAAACCTCAATTTCTCCACTGTAAGATGACGGTAACACCACCAGCCTCAAGAGTACTCTTTCATGACTCACACAAGATGAAAAGTAAACAGCATAAGCACACAGTAACCACTCAATAAATGTCTATTATTTACACCTTGACATCTGATAGCTATTGTATTTCTATAGTTAAGAATGTTTTCCACATTTGCTATCATCATCTACTGAGAAAACATGCATTTTATCTTCATGTCAGAGGCTACTCTGAACTCCTCTTCAACTTTCTCAATCTATTTAGATCATACTGGCAATTCTACTTTAAAGACAATGTACTCAGCTCTCAAGTATCCACTATATTACAAGCCTCTTCTCCCATTAAACTTTTATTTCAACTGTGCAGCTAGCTATGATAAAGAATGAGGAAGGTCTTACATATCGATATAGGACTGAATTCCAGATACAGAGTTAAGTGAAAAGGAAAGCAAGGTGCAGAACAATCTATGTCACTTTTGTACAAAAGGGGGAGGAAAAAGGAAAACTATACATAAACCCTCAAACACATACTTTTGCTTGTATATGCACAATGTATTTCTGGAAGAGTTAAACCATCTACTAGTAACAATGGCTGTCTCTGGGGAAGTAAACTTGGTGGCCAGAGGACAGAGACACAGAAAAGACTTTTCAGTTAAAACCTGTTTTGCACCCTTTTATTCAGAACTGTATGAACACACTGTCTAAACCAGAAGCCTACACAGCTACTCAACGGCTCAGTCACACATATAACCCAAAATTACTTACTATTTACCCATCTCATCATTTTTTTCTTTACATATAAGAAAAACTGGTTCACAAAAATAAATAACCTCCCTTCTTCCTAACCATTTTAAAATAATTCTTTAGTACCCCCATAGTCTTTCCTTTAGGGGGAAAAAAAAGCTATCAATCATTATGTGCCTGACTCAGCCATAAAAAGGAACGAAACTGGGTCATTTGTAGAGACATGGATGGATCTAGAGACTGTCCTACAGAGTGAAGTAAGTCAGAAAGAGAAAAACAGATATCATATATTAATGCATATATGTGGGACCTAGAAAAATGGTACAGATGAACCGGTTTGCAGGGCAGAAATAGAGACACAGATGTAGAGAACAAACATATGGACACCAAAGGGGGAACGTGGGGAAGGGCTGGTGGTGGTGGGATGAACTGGGAGGTTGGGATTGACATATATACACTAATACGTATAAAATGCATAACTGATAAGAACCTGCTGTATAAAAAAATAAAATTCTAAAATTAAAAAAAAATCATTATGTGCCTGTTTAGCACTGCAGCTTGTAAAACAAGTTATCTGACTACAGAGATGCTATGCTAATTCTTCACTAGATGTAGTACAGATTCACATAAAAACTGACAGCCCAAAAACCACCGCTAAAATAATGAACATAAATAGCAAGATCAGACTGTATCTGATAACCTGGGAATTTACTCTAAATAATGGTGCATGTTTTCACTACAAAAAAGAAATGACAATCATGTGACCTAATGGAGGTGTTAGCTAACACTACAGTGATGATAATATTGGAATATATAAAAGTATCAATCATACACCTTAAACTTACACACTGTATGTCAACTATATCTCAATAAAAAATAAAAACAATCCAATGAAACAAAAATAAAATAGGAGCAAAATGTGATTAGCATTCTCATTTAATACTCTGGATTATCTCCTTCCCTCTTTCTCCCTCCTTGGCCAGTGAAGACTAATAGATCACGACGAATTAAACTGGTTATTTTGAAAAGTACTGTTTTCACAGCACTTAGTATTTCAGGCTGTTGGAGAATCTCCCCAGGACTTTGGCTGTTCACTAATCTGTAGGTAATAAACATTTTTATCTAAAAACCAGTAAGCCTTTTTCAAAACTTGCATTCTCAAGTTCCATCATGTTTCTCGAGAAAGATCTTATTGCCTTTGATAATGCTAAGATACCTTTCTTATTACACATAAAAATATTTCTAAACACGCGAAAACGCTTCATGAAGTATTCAGCTGTTGCACAGGTACAATTAAGTAGTTGCACAATTTTATATATGGTCCCCAGAGCTTTGTAAATACATGTATGTTAGAACCTCAAATGACGCTGACCTTGAAGCCCAAGCCGTCAAGACCCCTCAACTGAGGCCTAGCTTGTAAAAAGATCCTTTTAGCATTTCAAAGACAATGTCCTAGAGGGTCCAGAATGATCCCACTTTTACCCAAATCACACTTTACATTCAAAAACTGGCTCCAGGTTATCTTTCAGTAAGAACATACTTCCTACCTTATACACAAAAGGCCACCTATGGTATGATTCCAATCATACAAAATGTCCAAAACCAGCAAGTCCACAGGTACAGAAAGTTAGGTTAGTGGTTGCCTGGTGCAGGGGTTGGGGGCTGGGAGTGACTGCTAATGGACATGAGTTTTCTTTTTGGAGTGACAAAAATTTCCTGAAACCAGGGAGTGATGATGGTTGTGCAACTCCCTGAGCACATTAAAAGAGTTGCACACTTTAAAAAGTGCATTTTATGGTATGTGAGTTATATTTCAACAGGCTGCTATTTTTTTAAAAAAGGAGATACAGAAATGTGAGCTCAAGCATCTTCCAGAAAACGCTTTTACTAGGGAAATGCTCCCCTCTGCACAGTACATCCCACCTTGGAAACTCACAACTCATATACTGAAAGTTCTAGGAAGTCCTGCAGAAGCCTGATTGTTGTGTTTAACCAAAAGTTTCCCAAACTCATTTGAATGAAGAACATCTCAGTACACAGGCATCCTCCCCACCAAGCCTATTAACATCCACTGGGACTTAATGTTCCCTGGAAAACATTAGGGAATCTGCCTACTTCACAAAGCTGAAACAAAACAGGGAGGATCAGAATACTATTCATCATTTACATAAATGAAAGGCACTATTTATTTATTTTTAAATAAATTTGTATCTACTGTCTAACCCAGTACACTTCTAAGAGGTATTTCATGTATTTTTAAAGTCAGTCAAATAAAAAGCTTTTAATTTCCATTAATCTTTTGATAAAAAGAAAATAACACAATTATTTAAACAACATATGCATAACAAATAAATAACTGATCACTCCCACCCCCAAGACTGGTGTAGATGTAAACTCTATTCCAGAAACAAGCTTTTAAAATGTGAATGGTGTTGAGTAATTTCAACAAGTAATTATTAGTGTTACAAAAGATATCCTAATATTACCTGGGACAAGATTCAAAGGTAATCTTCTAGGTGAAATTGCTCTGGGGTGCTGCTTACTAATTTCTTCATAAATTTGAAGCCTCTCTTCTAAAGTGCCTATTATCAGTAAATATGCGTCAGATTCAAAGCATCAAAACTTTTATCTATGATAAAATGCTAATAAACTTTAAAAATTATGTCATAAATTAAAAATCACATTATCAATATTAAAGCTGCTCTCAATTTTTGTAAGAATGACATTAAAAACTCTGTGGCAACGAAATAATCATTAAATCACCATTTTAAACCCAAAGTCCAGAGAAAACCAAAATTTCACCACTCAAATCATATACACACAAGACAGACTCAAGATACACTGCACTTCTCTGATATTCCTGCATGCACAACCCATGAAAAAGAAAATGTTCCTTTATAACATATCTTACATAAATCCTCTAACCCAATATAACCCACATAAACCCAACAAAAGTCTATAATGCCTATAGATAGGCTCAAAAAAGCAACAGTTTTAGGGTCATGAATGCAATATTTTAAAAGATGAACTCAGTTTCTAAGGAGGTTTGACACTTAAAATCTTCAGTGAAACTCTATTACAAAGACCTCCATTAGTTCATGTCCCTGTCCAGGTACCAAAAAAAAAGAACCCCATTAGAACAGACTTTTAAAGTGTCAATTACTTCTCCCAAATATTATGATATAAAATATACTTCTAACAGAAAGTTGTATCTTCCCTGTCAAGACCAACCTAATTTTATAGTACTAAATACAGGATCTATATGTAACCTACATTAACAATCGGCAGAATCGGATCTGGCTCTAGTTTATTATTCTAAAATAATATCCAGCATAATTTACAAAGAGAGATTACATGCATTATTTTACATAAGCAATAAGATAACTTACAACAGAATTTTTAAGAAAAAGCAAACCCATTTTTAAACTATAAGGTTCTAGGTGGATTTTAATTCAGACCACAGAAATATAAGTATTATAAAAATAACCCTTGGTGCTAGCAATCAAGCCACCGTAAATGTAGTGTTCAGTATCAAGATTATAAACACAGCACTTTAAAAAGTAAAGTCCGATTTTGTTTAGACTCCTTCCTTCCCCCAGTAATACATTTTGGAGCTCCAATGTGGTTGAATTTTAAAAACTGGGATATGTGAAAAATTATTTTCACGTTCTGTTAATGATTTGGAGACTTCATGAAATATTAAGGACCCTTATACTAAAATTTACAAGAAGCCTATTGCATATTTTTAAAAAGCAGTTCTCATATTTATACCTAATCTTAGAGAATGAGACGAACTATGAGTATAAAAAACATTTTCCCACTAACCCAGATAAAACAAGTCTTATAAATGTAGTTACATTAAGACAAAACCCAAACCATTTCAATGCCCTATTTGAAGTCACAAGTTGGAGCTCCAGAACCTACCATGGGGGAGAAAAGGTCCTAAGGAACCTAAAAAAATAGTTTTATAATCAATATATTTTATAGTAAGCATGGATCCTGATATATGGAACATATTACATTCATTTTACTAAAGCAGTTAAGTGATTAACATGCCAGTAACTGGTAGTTTAAAGAAAAATCAGTTATCTCACATTTCCAACTTTCAGACACATGACTTTTGTCCTGCTTTGTTTTTTTAAAGACAGACTATTGAGCTAATCAATATTTTAATTTTCATTATTTTCTTAAAAACAATTATTTAAGGAACTTTTTTTAATAATTTGTGATATAAAATTTTAAATAAACACAGAAAACCTGGATTCATGTATACAAGTAATTAAGATACAACAAATAAATTTTTCTCATAGCTCTTCCTACTATAAATGAATATGGGTAGCTAGCTACTTACCATACTTCTTAAATTTAAAAATTCTGCTGTTTCAACACCTTCGAGTCTCATAATTATTTCAGCCATATACTTACCCATGACTAAATATGATTTTAGCAATATTAAAGATATTTAATTATGAGAATATTAGGGAAAATTTAGAATAATATTCTAGATTTCTGAAAAGGGTCATGGTTATCAAATTTCAAAAGAAGATGTATACAATTTATTCTACACAAATTAGCCTAGTTTGAAAGTAAAAGAATAGTTTTTATGCTGATGCTATATACAACGTACTCTCAGCAGCATTTCTTTGGCCCAATTCTTATTCTTAGAGATTGACAGTAACAGTCCTCTAATTCTTTAAAAACTAAATAATTATGACATTTCCCAGAAAGGGAATGCCCATTTTCCTCCCCACCACTCTAGTTAGTGTAAATTGGTTAACATTTTAATGGATCAAGAAACCTAAAATAATCTGTAAGCATTTATCACTTAAATATAAATATCTGAATTCATTTTCACTCCCATGTTTAACCTGTAATCTTCCTAAATGGAAACATGAATGCTAAAACTAAAAATATGCATCCTCAAATATTCTTACAACTTTATATTTTACTATACTTCAAACACTAGCTAAGGGCTTCCCTGGTGGCACAGTGGTTGAGAATCCACCTGCCAATGCAGGGGAGACGGGTTCGATCTCTGGTCCGGGAAGATCCCACATGCCGCGGAGCTACTAAGCCCGTGCGTCACAACTACTGAGCCTGCACTCCAGAGCCCGCGAGCCACAATTACTGAAGCCCGCATGCCTAGAGTCCGTGCGGCGCAACAAGAGAAGGCCCTGCTCACCGCAACTAGAGAAAAAGCCCACGCGCAGCAACGAAGATCCAACGCAGCCAAAAATAAATAATTAAAACAAAAACACTAGCTAAGAGAAGGTAGGAGAAAAATCATTACATACTAAGTTGTAGAGCTTTTTCCAAGCCTTCATAGTAACACCAATTTTCTGCATTCCGATCAATCAAGTTTTTGAATACTTCGCTCGCTTCTTTTAATCGTCCCAATTTCAACAGCATTTCCCCTAAAATTAAGTTTAAATGTCACATTCATTTTGCTTAAACATTAAATACCTTTCTAATTCCAGAGATTTCACTAAGCATTATTAGTATAATAGATGTTTATGAAAGACAACTGTACGGTACTTCCCTTTAGGGCTTGTTGCAGTTTAAATAACTAAACATAGATTAATTCACAGCTTGTCTTCAGAAATGAACCTTCACTTACACATTCTATTATACTAACATTCATTTTTGGCTCCTTCCCACACCGTATATATGGTATTAACTTGTTCGTAAAAAATCTTTGCATTATGCCCATTTTTGTACACCCTTTAAAGTAACTAAAGTTACCTTAGATATAGATTGGTAAATAATTCTAATGAAATACACCTGCCTTCCTACTGCAAGATTTTTAATGTACTTTTCCTAATCAATTCTTATGTTAAACAATTCTCCATTCAATTCTCTTACTGTCCTTTCCAGGTCACTAAAATTGGAGAAGTTTAACTCACAAAACAATAACACTAAATACCACTTCGCAGCAAGAAACTATACAAACCATGTTCACATGTGGGTCACCTCTAAGACTCAATTTCTTTTACTAAGCCATACAAATTGCAAGTGGGTATGGGAAATGAGAATCTAAATTTCTCAGATAGGGACTTCCCTGGCGGTCCAGTGGTTAAGACTCCACACTTCCACTGCAGGGGTCGCGGGTTCAATCCCCTGTGGGGGAACTAAGATCCTGCAAGCTGCATTGGGGTTATGGCGCAGCCAAAATAAATAAATAACGATCTTCTCAGATAAAATGGAAAGCACACCTAATCAAGATAAAAGGGAGAATCTCAAAAAATATATCTCAACTTTCTATCCCTAAGCTTTCCCATTCCCTACAGAATCTGTTTCAAACAACCCTTTGAAATGTCTTCAGTCATACATACTATTTCAGCTTTCACCATCATCATATTACAGTGCTTATTACATATATCATTTTACTATTTATTTTATTATATTGTATATTACTCAAGCTCTACAATAAGACTAACTAGGTGTAGCTACCAGTCTTACCACTTTCTAGCTCTGTGACTGAATAACTTACAAAACTCCCAATTTCCATTTCCTGCAAAATATCAACTACATCAGTCTGCTTTTATGATAATCAACTGAAATAATGTACTTAAAACGGTCAGCACACTATTTGGTACAAAGTGAACACACATAAACATTTACTAGTTAAAACCGTAAACAGTACATTAAACTTAAACTATACTTGAATTCAAAAAATAATAAAAGGAGAAAAAAAGAACTATGATCGTGCCCCATTCCTCCACAAGAGTAGAGGATAGCAGCTAAAAGGACTCATGAAAAGACATGAAAGAACATTAAATGCATATTGCTAAGTGAAAGAAGCCAATCTGAAAAGGCTACATACTGTATGCTTCCACCTCTAATACATTCTGTAAAAGGCACAACTATGGAGACAGTAAAAGGATTGCTGGTTGCCAAGGGTTGGGGGCAAGGAGAAACAGGCAGAGCAGAGGATTTTTAGGGCAATGAAACTACTCTGTATGATACTATAATGGTAGTATGTAAAATGTCATCATACATTTTTTAACACCTAGAGGGTATACAACACCAAGAATGAGCCCAAATATAAACTACAGGCTTGGGGGGATGGGGGGTGCAGGTAGGAGGAACTGTGCATGTGCAGGGACAGAAGGTATATAGGAAATCTTTGTACCTTCCACTCAGTTTTACTGTGAACCTAGAACTGCTCTAAAAAATAAAGTCTATTTAAATTTAAAAAAAAAAAAAGTAAAGGCTCTGAAGTCAGAAAGATATTTTTAGAAATTAAACTCTACCTCCTGAAAGGCTGGGCAACTTGGGCAAGTCCTTAACCTCTCTTAGTTTCTTCAAATATAAAAAGGGACAATAAGTAATACCCATGTTAGAGGTGCTAAAAATTAAGTGAAAGTAAGCAGTTTAAGCAGTTACCATACTGTGAAACACAGAAGAGTAAATAAACCTTAGCTAGTATTTTTAAGCTTTACAAGTCCTGCAACTACATGAGATTTTAGTTTTAAACTAATTATTTATTTAGATGGACATTCTATTTAATATGGTGTTGCTCAGGAAATGCGTAATTGATGAGCAAAGCTATGTATAAAAAAGGAAATTTGTTTGACTTTGTTGAAAAACATTCTTAACAAACTATTTCTCAGAATCCTGTCTTCTTAATTAGCCCATAATGAAAATAAATGAATCTTGCTTTCATGAGGATCCCAAGTGTCATTTACTCTTCTCATTTTACTATATATGGAGATAAATACTGGGGGAGGGGGTTGAATATGAAGGCAGTATAACATACTGCTTAAGAAAATGGAATCTGGAGTCAAAATCCCTGCACTCAAATCCAGCACTACCCAGATTACTTAGCTGTGTGACTCTGGGCAAGTCACTTACCTCTCTGTTCCTCAGTTCCTGATCTCTAAAATGGATGTGACAACTACATCATAGGGTTGTTATGAAGATTACATTAATTTTATTATTAAACCATTACATTAATTAATAATGGCTTAATAATAAAGTGTTGAGAACTTTGCCTGATATATATAGTAAGTCTCATTTAAGTGTTCAGACATAATAAAGTATATAGGTTTTATTCTTTTCTTTAACTGAGGCCAATAAAAAAGAAAAAGCAGTTCAACTTACCTTTAATTTCTTCCACCAAAAGTTTATCACATATCTGTTTCTCATAAGTTTCTATATGTTCCAAAGATTCCTGAAATAGATCTGCCTCCCTCATCACTTGATTCTGGTACAGTATCAGTTCACTATATTCATAGTCTATTTTGTTGGGAGGAATCTGAAAAAAATAACCAAATTATCTTACTTATATAATAATATAAAGCAGTTACACATCTTTAATTTAATTGCTTTCTCAGGACAGTCATTCACGCAGACTTTAAAAAGCAACCCACAAGCAGTTACAAATAGAAGAGTGATTAACAGCAAAGAAGATTAATATATTCTTTAAAACAAAAAAAGGAGTGGGGACTTCTGCCTACAGAAAAGTGAAGAGGTTAGCAAATCCTATTACCAAAGGAAAGTATAACAATGATTAAAATCCTAAAGAATCTTCCCAAAAAAACTACTAGAACCCATAAAGGAGTTTAGCAAGGTGACAGAATACAAGATCAATATATGAAAATCAATTATACTTCTATATACTAGGAACGAACAACCCAAAAATGAAAGTAAAATAATTTTCACAATAGCATCAAAATGAACAAAACATTCAGGAATAAATTTAAGAAACAAGACCCATATACCAAAGGATACTCAATCTTTTTTTGACTCTATATTTATTTTCCCCAAATTGATCTAAAAATTCAATGCAATCCCTATCAAACTCTCAGCAAGCTTTTAGAAACTGATAAGCTGATGCTAAAATTAAAATGGAAATAAAAGGAACCCTGCATGGACAAAAGAATCTTAAAAAGAAAAAGTAGGAAGACATGTACTTCAAATTTCAAACATCCTTTAAAATTACAGTAATCAAGACAGTGTGGTTGGTATTGGCATAAGGATACACATATAGATCAATGGAACAGAATACAAGGTTCAGAAATAGCCCTTATAATCTGGTCAACTGATTTTCAACAGATGTGCCAAGACAATTCAACAGGGACAGGTTAGTCTTTACAACAAATGATGGTGGGACAATTTAATATCCATATGCAAAAACAGACACATACTTCATACCATTTACAAAAATTAAATCAAAACGGATCACAGACCTAAATGTGAGCACTAAAACAATAAAAGAAACCTTAGAGGAATAGGAGAAAATCTTTGTGACCCTTTGCATAAAAGAAAAAACAGGTAAATTGAACTTCAACAAAATTATAAACTTTCCTCTTCAAAAGACACCATTAATAACATAAAAATACAAGTTACAGACTAGGAGAAAATATTTGCAAATGATCTATCTGATAAGGAACTTGTATTGAGAATATTCAAGAAACTCTTACAACTCAGCTGTAAGACAAATAACCCAACTAAAAAATGGGCAAAAGAGTTGAACAGACATTTCATCAAAGAAGAAGTATAAATGGCTAATAAGAACATGATAAAATGCTCAATAGCATTAGTTGTTAGAAAAATGCAGAGACACAACTAAAACAGATACTACTACATATCCACTAAGATGGCTATCATCAAAAAATTGGACAGTAACAGGTGTGGGGATGGGTAGAAACTGGAATTCTCACACATTGCTAGTAGGAATGTAAAATGGTTCAGCCACGTAGGAAAACAACTGGGCAGTTTATTAAGAAGTTAAATATATACTTACCATATAACCAAGTAATTTCATTCCTAGGTATCTACCCAAAAGAAATAAAAACATATGTCCACACAAAAACGTATGCACAAATGTTCATAGCAGCATTATTCACAACAACTAAAACTAAAAATATATATGTCCATCAATTAATGAATGGATAAACAAAGTGTTATCCATAGACTACAGTGTATCCATATAATGAAACAGTATTCAGCATTAAAAAGGAATGAACCACTAATACATGCTCTAACACAGGTGAATCTCAAAAGCATTATGAATAAAAGAATTTCGAGAGAAAACACTGCATTTGAATGCCTTTATTCGAATTTTCCAAAAAGGGCAAATCTATAGAGACAAAAAGTAGATCAGTGGTTGGCTGGGGATGAGTGGAAACCGACAAATGGGCACAAAAGAACTTTTGGGGGGTGACGAAACATTCTAAAACTGGACTGTGGTAATGACTACATGACTATAAATTTACAAAAAAAAAAATCTTCGAGATGTACAACTAAAATTAGGGTAAATTTTATGGCATGTATTATACCTCAAAAAAGCCTCGTATACCTCTTAATTATACTTATTATTACAAAAAATAAGAAAATTCCACACACCTAATTTTAACCATCAAATTGCAATAAGATTGTATTTAAAATGAAAGCGTGTTTATCAAACCCCAGTGAATATGGTACAGTACACCTTCCTATGGTTAAGGACTTGATTCCTGGATAAAGACAAAGAACTAGTCTCAATAGAGAATTCTCTAGTTCGCAGTAAAAAGCTAAGAATCTAAGTAAACATGATGAACTTACCACACTCTCTTATGAGAATAAAAATAATAGAGGGTTTAAAAATATATTAACCTATGAAAATAGAACATATGAGATTTCAACAAACTTCTGGGAAACGGTAAGCAAATGAAGAATAAGGGATGAAGTAAAGCAGAAGCTAAAGCCTAGAGTAGCTACACAGAGGAAATCTTTAGGGAGGGTGGCTATCTGCCCCGGAAATCACCAAACAGGGTCAGGATTCTGAAATGACAAGTAAACAGAGGGTGCAGGAATGAGAAATGGGGCTCAAGATTAAGGGATTAACTGAAAGGCTGACCCTGGCCCCATTTCCATCAACTCAGCAGCCAAATCCTTGTTTAAAATATTACCCTGTAACCAGGCATCCATCCCACTCAAAGAGCCAGGAGCTCTTCTTCAAAGAAAGCAGACAGCCCCAGAGAACTGGATGCTAAGGCGGGGGCGGAGATATTCACTGCAGCATTATTCATAATAGTCAAGATATGGAAACAACCTAAGTGTCCATCAACAAATGAATGGATAAAGATGTGATATATATATATACAACAGAATAATATTCAGCCATGAGAAACAAGGAATTCCTGCCATTTGCTGGCTTAAGACACAAAAGTGTAAGTATACTCCCTAATGTTATAAAGGTAACAAACACTTAAAGAACCAGAAATATTCATATAACTATTATCAGGAGAATGGGGAAGAGACGGTGAGGTGACATAAAAGAACTATTTACTACTCTATTGTAGCAAAAACCATAGAGAATGCCTAAAATACATATAAAAAAGTTGAACGTGCATTATTTAGACATATGGCGGGCTGTGTTCTTCCATGTCTTCTCTGAACTAGACTCTGGATAGCAAGGCAGGGACAGAAAGGTAGAATAGGGGACTGTTACCATGTGTACTCTGTAACGAGAATTACTGGATAAATGAAAAGTGAAAAAAAGTTTACCACTCTAGCAGGTAAAATTAGTTTGGCTATCATTCCAAAAAACAATACCTTGCTTTTAGGGTAACGTGTCAAAAGAAAAAGTTTTCATCAAGAAAATACAAAGAGGATGATGTCAGGAAAACCGGCAGAGTAAAGAAAGAACTCCAAAACTTCACCTCTCCAAAAGAGCGAGGAAAGAACTGGCAAAAACTGTCAGAATCACCTTTTTCAGAACTCTGGAAATTAACCAGAGGCTTACAGCACACCTGGGGAGCATTTATTGACGAAAACAGCTAGATCTTGGTAAGACCAGTGAGTTTTGTGTCATTTTAACTTGCCCTAATCCTGTCCAGTGCTCTCCAGCTACACAGTAGCCTTGAAAAATAAGCTTGTATTCCCAGAGCAGCTTGACAGCCACCAGTGAGAACAATAAAGCTGGAGCTCTTTCAAAGCCTCATTCCCAAAGAACTGTAATTAACTGACCTGTTGGTTCACTGCAAGCCTCCAAGTACAAGCCTACCTCAGAGTTTGCCCAGAGCAAAAAAGCCTTGGGGGGAAGGGAAGGGCCAAAAGTGCTTATTAAAAGTGATTACAGGCATGTGTTTTACCTTTATAGTGCCTGAAAGACGGCTAACAGTCAGGACAAACAACAGACTAAACAAAAACCTTAAAGTAAAAGCTGGGAAATGTGATGTCCACAGGGGCTTTGAAAAGTCACACACACATACAGAGTTACACACATGTTCAAGAAAGACCTGAGAAAGCCCTAAACTCTTACCTCTTGCTGACCTTGAGACTCTGACCTTTCACCTTGAGGCGAAAGCTAAGGTCAAGTTGTAAACTGCCTGGCTGAGTGCTAAAGCATACATACACCAACACACCCACAGAGAAATTTAACAAAACTACAATTTGGTTCTTTGACAAGATTTACAAAATTGACAAACCTTTAGCTGGAATGACCAAGAAAGAAAAAGAGAAGACTACTAAAATTGAGAATAAAAGGAGGGACATTACCACAAACCCTACAAAAATAAAAAGGATTATAAGGGACTATTATGAAAAGTTGTATGCCAACAAATTAGATTACCTAGATGAAATGGACCAATATTTACATAAGAACTAACACCATCTGTCACAAACTCTTTCAAAAGAGGGAACACTTCCCAACTCATGCCATGAGGCCAGACACAGACATCAAAAGAAAAGTACAGATAATATATCTTATTCCAATATCCCTCACTAATAATCAAAGAAACACAAATTAAAAGAATAATGAGGGAATTCCCTGGTGGTCCAGTGGTTAGGACTTGGAACTTTCACTGCTGAGGGCCCAGGTTCAATCGCCGGTCGGGAACTAAGATCCCACAAGCCGTACAGCGTAGCCAAAAAAAAAAACAAATAAAAGTTAAAAAAAGAAAAATAATGAGAAAAACTTCTTCACATCCAGAAGAACGGAAAAAATCATAAAGCTGACATCAAGTGTCAGTAAGGATATAGGCAAAAATAAGCATAAAACCTTGCTAGCGGGCATGTAAATTGGTAAAGGTGCTTCAAATTAGTAAAACTAAACACACAGAGCCACAACTCTGCAATTCCAGTTTTAGGTATAAACTGAAGAGGAACTCACAAATGTGGCTAATGAAACAGCAGACAAGAATATTCACTACAGCACTAATTTTTAATACAGACAAAGTAGAGTAGATTAACTTTAGCTTATTTATATAACAGAACACCGAACAGCAGTTTAAAATGAATAAACTAGTCAACATGTATCAACATAGATATATCTCAAGAAATGTTGAATTTTAAAAACTACATGTCATTCATGTAAAATTTTAAATATACAAAATAATAGTTTGTAACTTTCATGGACTTAAAACATAATGTAAACATGACGAGAAATGATCTATACCAATTTCAGAATAGTGGCTACCTCTAGGGAGGGATGTGGGAGGACTTCAGCTGTTTCTGTAACATTTCTTTAAAAAATAATTAAATCTGGAGCAATTACGGCAAAATGTTAACATCTTTTTAATTTCTCTTGTGATATACAGTATATTTTTTGTATTTTTCTACTTTACATACATATTAAAATGTATGTATTAACGTATTTATATAAAATATAAAGCAACATATATTAGAGAAACAATTCCCACAGTCACAAAACTATTTTCATTTTCATGTATTCTTTTCTTTATTCATTTGAATATTGCTGAAATTATAGTATACAAAAATCTTTATATTATTTATTTTGTATTAAGAATTCTTTGTTTTAACTTCTTCCAATTATTTCAAAAATTTTTCAAGTTCTTCCATAGATCTGAAAGACTAATTCATGCTTGCAGATGGAGGCAATATAGAAGTTAACTATTTTAGTTTGTGAAGGTAGAAGAAAATGTTAAAATGCAGTTCTTACCTGCTGAGTTTGTCTAAATTCTTCCAATAGTTTTAGTGCCATATCATAATCTTTCAGTAAGTGGTATGCAATGGCATATCCAATCCAGGATGCACGTTGTGTTGGGCGCAACTGAAGAAGCTGATATCTCGTCTCCTTTAAAAACAAAAAACAATTCTTTAAAATTTTTTTCACTTTCCTAAGTTTCTCTAAAATATAATTCATCACAGAGTTTTAAGAAAAAATACCTTTAATTCCTTTCTAATGAATTCAATAAACAAACATCTCTGAACTCCAGAATAAAACAGAAATACTTTTTATGTTCCTGATCTAAACTTAAGTTCCAGAATACCCTGTAATGTAATGTCCTTGGGGTCAATGCTTTTAGGTTGCCCTATAAAATTACCTTTATATAATAAGAATTTCTTCTGGTAACTAAACATCTCAGAAGAGAGACTAAGATAGCTTTTTATGAAACTAGAGTTTACTGTTTATAATATTGTTATATGAAATCACAACATATTTTACATTATTATAATAGGCCCCAGAGATAGGATGGACACAGCCAGGGAAAACACTCAAACGTCTGACTGGACTTTTCTAGCAGAAACACCACTGCTGCTACTCTAAGACAGTTCAATATCTACGACATTAGGGAGAAAACACCAGAAATTCCACCATGGCTGCTCCAGAAGAATCAAGATGCCTTCAGACCAGCAGAAAATCTAACCTCCCTACACAGCTCCCACTTCTTCATAGCTCATATCTGCCTCCAACTTTTAGGCAAGTGCAACTTTGCTTGGCCGAACAGGGTCTCATGAAGAACACTAGCTGCAACGAGTTTTGAAAATGTAATGTTTAGCTTCTGTGACTCTGTTGATGGAATGGGTGCCGTCCATCCACGCTACATGCCACAAGGAGAACCATGATCAGATCTTTTTTAAAAAAGATACCTTCAACAAAACAACTTAGACAATATCACTCCTCTACATTCATGTGTAAATGCCTGCTCCTTTTAGGCATATGTCATTAAGCTCTACCACTGTATCACCCTTACTTTCACTGTTGCTTCTCTGTCACTCCCCCACTTCATTAAAGTCTGACTCAGCTTTCATCTCTCTACCAAATTCTGCCATTATTCTGGGCAAATGCAACACTGTGGATCACCTATCTAATAACCTATCTTCTTAGATCCACGATTTCCTTATCTACAATGATCTCCACCCCACTTCAGGGACCCACTTCCACCACCACACCCTAGACCTTACTGCCACCCAGAAATCATAAATTCAGATACTCACTCTCGCTACAGCTCCTATGCTGCCAACACTGTCACTCAGTGACCTTCCTGCCCTTGTTCTTGGATACCACCAGTAGTACCTCTAGTTCCTTGAATCCTTCACTTCTAACCACCAGCTCTTTTATCTTCATTTATTTCACTACCCCTCCTAGCAACCAGTCTCTCGCCATTACTAATTTCTTTACTTTATTTCTAAAGATAACTGATTTTAACTCTCACCAAACTTAGGCTGCTAAGTCCTAATGAAGAAAAATCACACAATCGTGATGAATGGTACCATTATTAAGCTCAGCAGAACCCTTGAAACTTCTGCAAAAATCTATGCAAAGACTTACATGGCAGTAGAAGGACAACAGTAAATGAAAAAAGACTTATCTAAACAGAACTATTAAGAGTTGGTAGCCTCCTTCACAAGAGAAAGTGAGATAATTCCATTTTGGACATACTGAATTTAGGAAACTAAGTGGAGTAAGCACATGGAGATGCCCAGCAGAGTTGAAGGTAACAGTGTGAAAAGGCCTGGGACTACATTTATGGCAATCCTCACAATATTTTGTATTTTCTAAACCATAATGAAGAAAGCTAATTAATCTCCACATTTAGATTTTAATTATAAAAGCTCTGCTTACCAAGTCTGTAAATATCAAGCCCACAAAGAATATAGTACAGCATTAGCACATAGGCGATATTCTAGCTTTTCAAAAAGCATTAAATGAGGGACTTCCCTGCTGGTGCAGTGGTTAAGAATCTGCCTGCCAATGCAGAGGACATGGGTTCAAACCCTGGTCCGGGAAGATCCCACATGCCACAGATCAACTAAGCCCACGAGCCACCCACAACTACTGAGCCTGTGCGCCACAACTACTGAAGCTCGCGTGCTCTAGGGACCGTGTGCCGCAACTACCGAGGCCGCGTGCTACAACTACTGAAAGCCCGCGTGCCTAGAGCCCATGCTCCACAACAAGAGAAGCCACCGCAATGAGAAGCCCGCGCACCACAACAAAGAGTAGCCCCCGCTTGCCACAACTAGAGAAAGCCCACACAAAGCAACGAAGACCCAACGCAGCCAAAAAATTTTTTTTAATTAAATAAAATAAGTAAAAAACCATAAAATGAATAAACTAGTTATCCGTTTCTGATGATCAAGTATGCACTTCCAGGGACTTCCCTGGTGGCACAGTGGTTAAGAATCCGCCTGCCAATTCAGGTCCAGGAAGATCCCACATGTCGCAGAGCAACCAAGCCAGTGCGCTACAACTACTGAGCCTGCGCTCTAGAGCCTGTGAGCCACAACTACTAAGCCCACGCACTTAGAACCCGTGTTCCACAAGAGAAGCCACCGCAATGAGAAGCCTGCACACAGCCAATGAAGAGAAGCCCCTGCTCGCCGCAACTACAGAAAGCCCGCACACGGCAATGAAGACCCAATGCAGCCAAGAATAAATTAATTAGTTAATTAATTTTTTAAAAAGTATGCAGTTCCACTACTATTATTGGAGGGAAGATCCAAAGTGACTTTTCCCTTCTACTGCAGACTGTAATGAACAATCAAGTCTACATGATCTCGTCTTAAGTTCACCTCATTCTGAATTCACATGCTTTTAAATTACATCTATTGTAAAAACATGTACATTTAAGACTAAAGTACTTACTCGATAACCTTCAAGGTCTCTCATTTGGATCTGTAACAGAGAGAGATCCCTCAAAATTTGCAGATTATCTTTATCTAATTTGAGGGCATTTCGGTAACACTTAATAGCTTCATCATACTTCTTATCAGAACGCTGCAAGAGTCCATACACATGCCAACCTATTAAGTTAAGGAAACAGACATTCACAGCTACTAGAATGTACTATGCTACATGTCTAATAGAAAGCTTACCTTAGCAAAATGGTATGTTGTTTGGGACTTACTTCAGAATGATCTGGCATCAGAGGGAGGGGGATAGTAAGCAGGTGACAAAATATGAAACCAGATCAGCCTTGATTGACAACTGTTAAATTATTGAAGCTAGGTGATAGGCGGATAGGGGTGCATTATTCTATTCTACTTTTGTACACGTCTGAAATTTTCCGTAATATATTTTTAAGTAACCTTAGAAAATTATTGGTAAAAATTCTTCACGTTGCCTATCCCCTCACTTTCCTACGCCAGCACCTCAACACTCACTTATTCTCAAACACTATGTATGGAAACAGAATATGTATTATACAAAAATTGCAATTATCTTTTAAAACAAGTATATATTCAATCAATTATAAAACAACATGTAACCATCAATTAATTCACTAGTGATATTAAAGACCACAAAAATTAAGTTTTTATTTAATGTAAAGTCAAGTCTTAGGATATCTTGGAGCCAAAAAACTATCATACTTACATGCCCTCTCTCTTCGCTCTGGGGTAAGCACTGGGATAAAGAAATAAGTATTTAGTATTTTGAGAGAACCCTAAGCTAAATATGTAAAAACACCACTAAGACTACTGACGTTCAATACTGGCCAATAGCTAGATGATTTAAATGCTAAAAATTAAGGTACAAGGGTAATATGTGAAAAGGTTGTAAGTATATAAATAGGTAAAACAGAGATTAAAACAATTTCAACGATCCATCCCTAAAGAATATTTTTGTTTTTTTAACAAACTGGGATACTAGTCAATGAAAAATACGATTGTTAAGTACCCAGTGAAGTAACAGCTAAGTCCCTGTTTAACAGAAACCAAGCTGAAAATCAACATAATATTTAATACTAAATAAAATCTATTTTACATCAAGTTGCTTCTGAATTTTTCTCCTAAAAATTCTAAAGGAAAGTTTAAGGAACTTTTAAGGAACACAAGTTTTACTGTACAGGTTAAGTACTATACAGGTAAGTCATTATTTGGAATGAGGAAAGTGTCGCTCAGTTTATGGATATATAGGGGAAAAATGGGTTTTAAATCACATATAATTATTAGTTACTATTCTCTCACACTAGGCACAACTGCAGTAAATATACAGTGCATAGTAATTCTCTTTAAAATACTCAAACAAAAAAATAAGTAGGGAACAGATGAAACTAATATTAAAAATGTTGATAATTATTGAAACTTGATAATGGGTACATAAAGTTCATTACATTCACTCTTCCATATAGTTTAAAATTTTTTCATAGTGAAGTTTTTTTTAATTTGAGTTAGAAAAAACTCATAAATGGAAAATACATAAATGAAATTGAACTATTCAACTACTGCAAAAGGATACAGACATGACTCTTGACATCATTACGAAGTCCTTTACGAACAAATTCATACGCCTCTTCTTTTTTTCCTAAACAGTTCAATGTTAATCCTTTCATAGCCAAAGTTTCTGAAAAATATTTTTAACCTCTATTTACACATGAAAAATTCAAATTATTCTCTTAGCACTATTTTAATATCTGAGCTCTACCAATACTTACATTATTCATCCTTTTAATCCTATAGTTAGAAGAATTTCTCTCCAAATAAAAAAAGTAAAAGTATATTTACGTATCTGCTTAAAGTTTAGCCCAAGTCCTTTTCTGAAATTCCTCAGGCTGGGACTGAGTTGGTAAAATGCTTTCTGTCTTTCTGAAGACTCTATAAAGAAGGTTAAGATTATTCTGCTGAAAAAAGGTAACACAGCAGGGTCCTGAGTCCTGCTGAGTTAAATCTACCGCAACAGACCTCAGCTTTCACCTGAGATCAAGCCTACTAAGAATCAAATCATCTGATTTATACCCCACAAAATCATTCAATCTACCTTAAAGAGATGTACAGAATTTAAAAATCACCTCACTCATTATTGGAACAGACTTCATTTTGGGCTGCAAGTTTATTCCAATGACTCCCACTTAGGCTAATTAACATCAGTTTGCATTTGAAAAGCACGAGTGGCAACCCAAGAATATGTTGAAGGTAGTTAATCAAAGATTGTTTAGAATGAAATAATTCTCTGAATAATCCACAACTAGGGAATTAGACAAGAACAATGGTTTTCAAACTGATCTCTATGGACTATGGTTTTCAGAATGGGTGATCCAGCAGTCCAGGCCCCTATGACCAAACATCTTATTTTTTTATCTGTTTTTACATAATGAATTTCCCCACAAGCTCCCCTTTGGATAAGGGTTCCACTGCTAAACAGCTTGAAAACAAGCTTTAATTTCTAAAATTCTATGAAACTACTTCTTTCCATTTCCTTCAAAGAATGTTTTAAGTGTTACTAGAAAGCCGAGTAGGGTCAGCCTATTTTCCCAAAAAGATGGTTTCAGTAATTACTCAAGTCTAATATTCAGAAACCCCAATCAGCTTTGCTCTGCTACAGGACCATAATTTACATGTCTAACCTGATCCATCCTTTTACCAAACACTGGTCACCAGTGAAAAAGGATGAGACAAGCAAATACAGACTTACTAACATCAGTGCTAGAAAAACAACCCAAGATAATACAATGGTAAATCAGTAGTATCTTATTTACATATGAAGGTTAACAGATAGATTAAAAAATACATCTACCAAAAAATAAAATGCATTTGATTGTATCTTCATACTACTCTGGTGTTGCAAATATTGTTCTAATTTTACACACAAGAAATCAAGGGATAAACTTAAATTCTTTTCAAAGTAACAAATGAAATCAGGTCTACAAAATTACAGGTATATATGCCAATTACTCACCAATATATCAACCAATCATTTCTCATCTAAAAGTAAAGACTGTAAATACACCTAAGCATAAAAGAAGTAATCTAGAATAAGAATGATATGAGGCATATCTGAAAACATTAAACATTTATGCACTCTAATAGAGAACTACAAGGCCATGGAATCTGGGAAGTATTCTTCCCTCACAGTTGGGAATCCTATCCATCTGGTTTTAGAATTAGATTTCCCCAAAGTAATCTCTCATAGATGAGATAATACCTCCATGTTCAGCAAATTTTGGATTTGAAAGAATCAACTTGCAAAACTTGAGGCCATTTTTGTATTGCTTCTGTTCATAACATTTCTGTAAAGAAATATGAACAAAAATTATTATATAAAATGAATACACATGTAGCAACTTTTCATTCCATTATATAAATTCTAAATTCAAGATCCAAAATTAGGTCTAAAACATATGTGATGGAACGGTTTTGTATCAATTCGTATCAGTTATAACATGAAGTTTACCTCTGTAACCTACTCCTTGCCAAACTATTCTGGTATCTGAGTATTTTTACTTTTATAGAAGATAAAGAAAAAAACACCTTAATTGTCAACCAACACACTGCTACAGCTTTCTTTTATTCAAAATCCAAAAGCAAAAACATATGTGATAACACAGAAAAATACTAGAAACTGCATAAAAGTCTTTGCTACTTCAAGAATGGAACCAAGGCATACGCACAAAAAAATACTGCTATTTACTGAGCAACTACTACGTGTCTGTACAAAACTTGCTATAACTCACAACAACTCCTTAAGGTAGGTGTCATGACCTCCACCTTACAGATGTAGAAACTGAAATTTAAAAGTCCATTAGATTAATTTACAAGTGGCTCAGCTTGGTTGCAAACTCTCCTCTGACTCCAAGACTATGGTTTTTCCATCACTTGTAGTCTAATACAAGTGTAAGCAAATCTCTTACACTTGTATTAGACTAGATTTATTTAGGAATAAGCCCTCTTTATTCCTCAATGCCACCAGCCAGGCTAAGTAATCACGCCTGCCCTCCACAGCCATTAACCACCAGAACACCGCATCTTTAACTCAATCTTTCACTTACGTGGTTACGGGTTTTCTTTTTAGTACTCAGCGTGCCTAGCTCATCCTCACCTCAGGGCCTCTGCACTTGTGTTCCTTCCACCCCCTGAAATGTTGTTCCTCCCCACATCTTCTCATGGCTGATTCCTTATGATCAAGTTTTACATATCATCTATCTGACAACTCTAACAATGCCAGCCTCTTACAGCACCCCCCAAAACACTCTATCATATTACTCTATTTTCTACAAAGCGCTATCATTTCCTGACATTCTTACTCATTTTTGTACTTATTTAGTGTCTATCTTCCCCACCATACTGTAAGCTCCTGAGAACAAGGATCTTGCCTACTTTAAACACTGCTGCATCCTCAGGTTCTAGACAAATAAGAACTGCTCAATACATGGTCAATATATACATTCAAGTTCAAAGCAAAACAGTACCAGCAAAGGAAGAGGAAGAGATTAATTCTTGCCAACAGGGGTGGGATATGGAGAGGAGAATTAGGAAAGTATTCATAGAAAAACATCTTTATATTAAGGCTTCTTGATTGCCTATGGGGAAGAGAACTTAGTGGCTGGGAAAGAGGATAGGAAAACCTGAATTTTGAACCATGCGAATATATTACGTATTCCAAAAATATTAAAAAAAAAAAAAAAACCAAAAAACAAGCAGAAGGAACTACTGGGGAAGAGGAAAAGAAGAGAAATATTATTTTTTTTCTGCCTTACCAAGTGATCTGGAAGTAATAATGTCATACTACCAATAACAGTAATAGTAATAGTTAACACTTATTGGAAGCACTTACTATGTGTCAGGCACTGTTCTCATTTATTCCTTACTTAAATACCAGGAAAGCCTATGAGATGCACGTTATCTGCATTTTAGATGGAGAGACTGAGGCAGAGTTACTGAGTTTACACAGCTACTGAGTTTACACAGCCAGTAAGTGTCAGAGCCACAATTCAAGCCCAGGTGGTCATCTCCAGTATCCGAGTACTCAGGTTAAAGAAAAGTCTTAAGTTCAGTAAGGAATATCTACTTAGTAGAAAAGATAGACTCTAGTTTCAACTTTGCTACTAACCAGACCAAGAACCTTAGATACTCAGTCATTTACCATCCCTGGGTTTGATTGTCTCATTTGTAAAAGAGGGCCTGCAATAGCTCCAAAATTCAACAAAACATAACGCTAACAGCCAGTCTGGGGAATAAGATAGGCAGGTACAAGCCATGCAGAACATGTGATAAGCAACCTGGTGAATTTGGTATGGGTGTCTTTCAGTAAAATGATAATTTTTAAAAAATTACTGTTGGTGGCAAAGCATTTTGGTCCACCAACCAAACTTTAAAGAATAATTTTATTATAGACTTCTGTTTGCTATGGAATTTGTCATAGTAAAACTTTACCCACACTTATTGCAATTTGAGACAATCAAATCATTCACTTTTGCAGTATCCTCCTAAATTCATGTAATGTTATAATAAGCATTACATACCCAGATAAAAAATGTTTAGCATTTCCCAATTTATTTGGGGATAAAATTAACTCTGCAGTGGTCTTTACATTTTTTTATAACTAGAGTAATAATAAATCATATAATTGTTTTTCATTATGCTACTGATAACATGATTTGAACTAGAAAATATCCATACAGAGAGAAAATAAGTGTCTGTCATCTTTTAGGTATAATACCAAATGTCCTAAAATCCAACAATTTATAGATAATTTTTCATTAACATGTTTCAGTTTCTTTAGACCAAAAAAATAACAACAAAACACCCCACCCAAAGGGGGCAAAAAAGTTCACTTCTCCAATTCCACACTGCGAAAAATACAAGGGTATGAGAAAAATGAAAGTAAAATAAAGAAAAAATATATGCAAAGTCGAATGAAGCAATCTGCCACAATGCTTTAATTAGATTTATGTTTTTACACTCGTTTCTCATCATTTGCTCAACACTAAGCACCATATAAAATTAAGACAAAATTTTCATCCCATTTACTATGTAGCTTTTGTAACATTCTGAAGACTAAGTGTGACGTTTCTATTTGGCTTGAAACAGAACGGCTACTATGATTTTTTTTTTTATCTGCAGTTGCTTATACTTTATTTTATATATATTAAAGGTAAGCAACAGCTAATGGTCATATAACCAACACAAGCTCTGATTAATAAATTCACCCTTAAAATCTAAACGCTGGTCTTCAGATGAAAGACAATCAGTCTCCAGTGTCTATTGAGAAAAGCAAAGGCATGTTGCCCCTCCTCCCTGGAAAACCATTAAGGTACCAGGACGGTGACACATAACCCACAGAAAACTCCCCTCTCCACCAGGCAGCCGTCATCATTACGGGGCCATTATTCAGGTTTCTGCTCGGAATCAAAGTAAATGCACCCCTCAAGTGCAATACCAGCCAGTCCGCGCGGCTTTAACCACTTACAGGGCCTGTACGAGTTAAAAACAATCACAGCTATGTTCGGCTTTAGAACTTAGAAATGCAGTTCGAGTCACGTACTTCCCAAAGAGGATTAGTACGACACACCAAAAATAGGCAAACTCTCTACCAAAGGGAGGATGAGTCTCCGGGGTTTTAGTTTCCCGTAACCGGTATAAATCGGATCCCATCCCATTACAGGATCGCTCCCGCTTTCAAAGGTGTCGAGGTGCGCTGTGCAATAGATTCCACATAAAGCAGTGAACGAACACCTGGACGCAGGGATGCTGGCAAAAGTAACTGGGGTGGACCGGGGAGAGGAGGTTGCGATGCCGGCCGCCAGGCGCCGCAGAGGGCACGGGCCACTCCCGGCCGGCGCGCCCAGGCCCAGGGTGACTGCGGCGGGAAGATTCTGGAAGGAGCGGCCGCGGAGGGAGGGAGGAGAGCTGGGTGGCGGGCCCTGCGAGGCGGGGGTAGGGCCGTGCGGGTTCGCGCACAAACAAAGAACCCAGGGGGGCCGGGCCCAGCCGCGCAGGCGCCATCGCCGCCAGACAGCTCGCCGCGCCGGGCCCGGGGCTGCCGGGGGTGGGCGGCGCAGCCACTCACCAAGATGCGTTTGAAGAGGTTGCTCTCCTTTGGCGGCAGCTGCACGTTCGGCATCGCGGCTGAAGAGGAGGCTGGGTGCCCGCGCGTTCCGTTTCGCGGGATGGGCACCGGGACGAGCCGCGGCTAAAGTCGTGCTGAGGGCGACGGGTCAGTTCATACTTGGGTCTGAGCAGCCTGGGCAGAGCTGCCGAGCAGGGCTGGCAATGGAAAAGGAAGCCGGTCTGGGTGGGATACCCTTCGGCCCCTGCCTTGCTTTGGGGCAAGCGGCGGCGGCTCCCGTACGGGGCAAGATGGCAGCTAGGGCCCGCCCCCCTCGAGCGAGGCGGCGTGCGCATGCGCAGGGCGCCCCGCGGCGAGGAACTGGGGCCCTGTGTTAGGCGGTCGCTTCTGTCACCTGCACCCAGGCTCCGGGTAGGGAGCTTGCACCGTAGCCGTTCGTAAGTCGCTGCCTTGTACTGTGCTTGGGTTGTTAGGCTTCTGGCCCAAGATAATGTTAGTTATATCAGAATCTGACTTTTTTGATTTCTCTCCAGTCAGGAATTTAAACAGTTCTGGACACAAAGTAAATTTCTTGATGTAGGACGAACTTGTTTTCCTTATTTTCTCCCTCGACTTAGTCTTTAAGAGAAGCCTTTTCTCTCCAGGGCAGAGCAAAGAAGTATTGACAACGTATGTGAGGTCACTGGGCAGGACTTGAAAAAGGCTAATGTGAAAGCACGTTTGAAATGTCAGAGAAAAATATTCTCAGCAGTTTAGAACACCTAACATTGTCAGTGAGAATTACGGTGGTTTTATGGGGCGCCTGATTCCCCAGGTCCACCTACGTTTTCTCCTCAGGTGGTTCTCCTTTATACAAGCCCTATAATAATGAAAGGAAAAAGATTCAAACCCAGGATCTTCCAACTCTGGGGCGCTTTCTACCATACATAAAAGGCAGCATAGTGACAGAAATGTGTGAGTCTAGAAAGATCTGGACATACATTGTTGACAAGAATAGCCGTACATACGGTGTAGGTTTAATATTAAGGTATATGTAAATATTAGGTACATAAACTTATACATGTTCTGGATCTTCATTTGTGCATGTTTTTGAGAGTACAGGGTAATTGATGCATAGTTGCATTTAATGGGCTGTAATCAGAACTGGGTCGGGCTTACTTGATTTTTTTTTCCCTGTAGCCTGAGTTGGTCGGAGATGGGAGACAGTATCACCTCAGTCTTTTTTTTTTTGGCCGCTCTGCAGGGCTTGCCAGATACTAGTTCCCCAGCCATGGATCAGACGCGCACCCTCAGCAGTGAAAGTGCAGAGCCCTAACCACTGGACTGCCAGGGAATTACCTCACGTTTAAAATAAGGAAGGGACTGTTATTAAAACGGGGGAGGTCCAGAAGGGCCTATGTGTTCTAGACAGAAACTAGGCTCCCCAAGCTATTAGAGAGGAAGTAGGCAAAGAGGGCTTCATGGGAAACTTGGCTGAGTGGCACCTGAGCTGGTGGTGGTCTCCTAGACCAGGGGTCCCCAACCCCCGGGCCACAGACCGGTAACAGTTCGTGGCCTATTAGGAACCCGGCTGCACAGCACGACGTGAGCGGCAGGTGAGTGAAGCTTCATCTGTGTTTACAGCCTGGCCTTATTACTCCCATTACCGCCTGAGCTCCGACGCCTGTCAGATCAGCGGCCGCATTAGATTCTTATAGGAGGGCAAACCCTACTGTGAACTGCGCATGCGAGGGATCTAGGCTTCACTCTCCTTTTGAGAATCTGATGCCTGATGATCTGAGGTGGAGCTGAGGCAATGATGCTAGCGCTGGGGAGCGGCTGCAAATACAGATTATCCTTAGCAGAGAGGTTTGACTGCACAGAGACCGTAATAAATCAGTTGCTTGCAGACTCATATCAAAACCCTATCAGTGAGTGGCGAGTGACAATTAAGCTGCATCTTACAGAGTAGACTGGACATAAGCAGCACACTTCGGGTGTCACTGTCTCCCATCACCCCCAGATGGGACCATCTAGTTGCAGGAAAACAAGCTCAGGGCTCCCACTGATTCTGCATTATGGTGAGTTGTATAATTATTTCATTACATATTACAATGTAATAATAATAGAAATAATAATAGAAATAGAAATAATAATAATAATATAGAAATAATAGAAATAGTAATAATAATAGAAATTTATTTCTATTATTCTATTTATTCTATTAATTCTAGAAATAATTCTATTTCTATTTTCTACTTGAACAGTAAAAATAAAACTTATTGGGGCTGTCTTACAAAGCCAGCTGACAGGGTAAAATCAAGTCATTTGCTGCTATTCCCACCACAAAAGGGATGGAAAAGAGCTCATCAGATTGCGTAATGTTTCTGCTCACTTCTCCCTTCCGTGCTCTTGTTTCAGAAAAGAGGGTACTTCATTCCTCCCTGGGAGCTCTTGATCCCATCTCCTTTTGCTTTTCCTGAACTTTCATTCGTCGGTTATTCCCCCCACTATTTGCATTTTCTCCCTCCTTATGTAGTTTATATTCCATGGGAGGAGGCGGAGAATAAACACATAAAGGAACAAGATTATTCCAGACTGTGGGAGGTCCTGGGAAGGAAATAAAACAAGGTCATGTGAGGGCAATGGGGGTTGAGGAGAGAACAAATGTGTTTAAATACTCGAAATACTTCCGATACTCAGGAATGATCTAGAACAGCTTCTGGAGAGGTGATAACATGAACAGAGACCTAAACGATGAGAAAAGAGTTAACGAGATGAGAAATTGGAACATCGCTTTCCAGTGAAAGGGAACCACGTGCCTGATTAAAAGAGTCAGGGACTCTTTTAATGATTAAAAGATTAATCATTAAAACATGATTAAAAGAGTCACATTCACATGATTAAAAGAGTCAGGTTAAGAACTACAGGTTCAAGGAGGTGGCTGGGGGGTCATGCGGGGAGGAAGATGGTACAGTTCAGTTGAAACTGTAGCCCAGGTTGTCTTTGGTTTGTCATCTTAGGCAATGTGGTTTGGTTTGGTTTCATCCTAAACTCAGTGAGGGAGCCATTGAAGCATTTGAAGCAGGAAAGTTTCATGATCTGATTTAGTTTTTTTAAAAGGTCACTCTCAAAGAGATAATGGGGTTTCTTCTAGGAAAGTGCCAATTCTAATCTAATCCTTCTTAAGACTTGGCTTCTGCCTCTTTTGAAAATGTTCTCTGAAATCTCACCAATTCATTTGTTCAGTACTTAGTTATGGAGCAATGTGACAGTCTTCTGACAAACAAAACTAGCTGCCCTCATGAAGCTCACATGTTAAGGATTGCCTAGTGGCCAAATCCAAAGATTTTTTTCAGTTCACAGTTTCCTTAACTTCTCTGTAGCATTATCACACAGTGGATCACCGTCCTTGACTTTTCCTGCCTTCAGTCACCAAGCCCCAGCAGAATCCTGGGTTTCTGCCTGTCTCTCCTCCTAGTCATTCTCTGGGTCCTCCATCATCTCCTCCTCTTTCTTTATTTTTTTAAATTAATTTATTTTATTTATTTAGTTTTGGCTGTGTTGAGTCCTCGTTGCTGCACACAGGCTTTCTCTAGTTGTGGCGAGGGGGAGCTACTCTTCGTTGTGGTGCACGGACTTCTCATTGTGGTGGCTTGTCTTGTTGTGGAGCACGGCCTCTAGGTGCATGGGCTTCAGTAGTTGTGGCACACGGGCTCAGTAGTTGTGGCTCACAGGCTCTAGAGCGCGGGCTCAGTAGTTGTGGCGCATGGGCTTAGTTGCTCCGCTGTACTTGGGATCTTCCCATACCAGGGCTCGAACCCGTGTCCCGTGCATTGGCAGGCGGATTCTTAACCACTGTGCCAGCAGGGAAGCCCCTCCTCCTCTTTCTAAATGTTGGTTGTCTAGACAACTTGGCTTTCTCTTTCAACAGCAGCAATAAAACCTGTTCATCAAGCACCTGCTGCTCAGCAGCAAGATGAAATTAATCATTCTCCTGCCCCCATAGCCTCCATTATTAACACCAAGCAGATTACAAATCTGTCTCCAGTTTCAAACCCTCTTGATCTCTTAGCCTTCATGCCCACTTGTTTGTTAAATATCTCCACCTGGCTGTCTTATAAACATTTTCTACTTGAACAGTAAAAATAAAACTTATTGGGGCTTCCCTGGTGGCACAGTGGTTAAGAATCCGCCTCCCAGTGCAGGGGACACGGGTTCGAGCCCTGGTCCAGGAAGATCCCACATGCCGCAGAGCAACTAAGCCCGTGCACCACAACTACTGAGCCTGCACTGTAGAGCCCGCCAGCCACAACTACTGGGCCCACATGCCACAACTACAGAAGCCTGCGTGCCTAGAGCCTGTGCTCTGCAACAAGAGAAGCCACTGTAATGAGAAGCCCGCGCATGGCAACAAATAGTAACCCCTGCTCACTGCAACTAGAGAAAGCCCAAGCGCAGCAATGAAGAGCCAACACAGCCAAAAATAAATATATTTATTTAAAAAATAAAAACAAAAAATAAAATAAAATAAAACTTAACATCTTTCCATCAAACCAGCTCAAGTCCTGACTTTGTAACAGGGAACAACCTTTGTATTCTATTGCAAGCTATTCACTAAAGGGATGTTGCCTATAAGCTTGAATTATACATAATAGCCCATCTCTGGGAGCCCTGCCTCCCAGGTAATGAGCATTATGCTAAAATACCTTTGTTTAGCTCACAGGAAGCATCCTAACTAGGCCCACCTGTGAATGACTGCAGGGAGGAAGAAATTAACACACCCCCTCTGGAGGCTGACAGGAACCAGGAAATGTTTGACTTTACTCCCTCCCCTTTATGTATAAAAGAAACCTGAATTCTAACTCAGGCAAGATGGTTCTTTGGGACATGAGTCCACCATCTTCTCAGTCTGCCAGCTTTCCAAATAAAGTCACTATTCCTTGCCCCAACATCTGGTCTCTGATTTATTGGTCTGTCATGTGGCAAGCAGTATGAACTTGGACTAAGTAACAACTTCTCTATTGTTGTTAATGACACCACTCCTGTAGTTAAAATTTTCTGATCAGTTTTGACTCCCCTTTATTATCCTCCACATTCAAGTTGCCTAGTCCTTTAAATTCTAGGTCTGTCACATTTCTCCCTTTCCTCCTTGCCTTCCATTCCCACTCCAGCTTAACATTAAATATTGCAAAAACCTCATAATTGCAAAACCCAGTGACCTCATAACTCTACTTTCAGGCTCTCTCCTCTCCATTTCATTTTGCACATTGCTCTAGACTTGTCTTTTCTATCTAGACTGAGTGTATAAAAACTTTCAGTGACCACCCATTGTCTAGAACTCAGTCTATTCTCAGATTTTTATTTCACTTTGCTCCCACAATTACCTTATATAGCAGCGGAACCAGTGGGTACATCAGGTCCAGTATTTTCTAAACTCCATACTTTCGCTCAACCTGATAGTTTTATGAGATTGTTCTCCCAATACCCTAATCTTTATCTTCCTAAGTTCTTCATCTCAAATGGCATGACTTTCATAAGATCTTCCCAAGTCTTCCCAGTAGATCTAATCTCTCTCTTCTCTGTATTTACGTAGCACTTTGTCCTTCTTTTATGCCTTTAGTCTTAGTGTGTTTTATGTTTTATAAATTGTAAATTGTTCGAAAACAGTGGTTCTCAACCTTGTCTGCACTTTTGTATCATCTAAGGAGCTTAAAAATCTACTGATGCCTGAGTCCTACCTCCATAAATTCTGATTCAATTGGGGTGGGGTGGAGATGGGGCATTTCAGATCTTCCCGGTTGGCTGTAATGTGCAACCAGAGTTGAGAACCACTGTTTCAAGGCATTTCATCAAAATCCAGTCTTAAACATGCCACCATTCCTCTTGAGGTTGAATTTAGATAAGGCACATAAACAAAACCCTCACCACCAAGATTCAACTTGGAACCCTAGGCAAAAGCCACAAATTGCAGATAGGACCACAGATAGTGAAAGTGACCTAGAATTAGCACCATTCAAAGACTCTGGATCAACGCAGAAACAACTTTACCCAAGAGTTCCCTCAAAACTATCAACAGATTCACGCCCTCCAGTCCTCTCACTTCTGTTGTATTCTTGTTTGTCTGTCTCTCTGCTTTCTCTCCAAACTCATCCTGCTACCGTTCCTTTCTATGCCACACCTTTGCTGTTCGGCTTTATCCTCAACCCTTTCACTGAGCATTCTCTTCCTCCCTACCTTCATTGATATCCAGCCCTTCATCAGGGACATTGTCTCTCGTTTTGCATCTTCCTCTGCTTATATACCGTAGGAGTTCGTGAGGGAAAAATCAGCACTTTTTCCCCATCCCACTGCCCCACCCCCCAAATCATAATACTTCACCTTCATTTAAGGACAGGATACTTGAGTCTATACTCACCAGCTTTGTTGTTCTCTTCTCCTTTTCCTCTTGGTCACTATCCTTCATTTGTTCATTTGCCAAGTGACAGTAGTTGTCATTTCAACTTCACTCCTAGCGTCCATCTACTATGATTCCAGTAACTATATGTATGATTTAAAACCCTAGCCTTGGATAAATAAACTGTGGTACATTTAGACAATGGAATATTATTTAGTACTAAAAAGAAATGAGCTATCAAGCCATGAAAGGACATCAAAGAATCTTAAATGTATATTACTAACTGAAAGAAGCCAATCTGAAAAGGCTGCATACTGTATGATTCCAACTATATGACTTTCTAGGAAAGACAAAACTATGGAGACAGTAAAAAGATCAGTGATTGCCAAGGGTTAGGGGGAGGAAGGGATGACTAGGTGAAGCACAGAGGGTTTTTAGGGCAGTGAAAGTATTCTGTATGATACTATAATGGTGGCTACACATCATTATACACTTGTCAAAACCTATAGGGTATACAGCACCAAGAGTGAACCCTAATGTAAACTGTGGACTGTGGGTGATAATGAGGTGTCAATGTAGGTTCATCAGTTGTAGCAAATGTATTGCTCTGGTGGGAGATATTGACAATGGAAGAGGCTATGCATATGTGGGGACAGGGGGTTTCCATAGGGGAAATCTCTGTACCTTCAGCTTAATCTTTCTGTGAACCTAAAACTGCTCTAAAAAATACAATCCATTTTTTAAAACATCCCTAGCCTTACAGTTCCTTGGTTTCATCTACAAAGACCTTCACCTTCTACACTATTTTAGCTACCCACTCCCATGGCCAAATTTAGAATCAGCAAGACCTGCCCCTCCTCTTAAATCATAAATTCTAGCAATCTACTACCTTATATTTTATTTTATTTCATTTCATTTCATTTTACCACACCACACAGCATGTGGCATCTCAGTTCCCTGACCAGGGATCGAACCTGTGCCCCCTGCAGTGGAAGTGCAGAGTCTTAAGCACTGGACCACCAGGGAAGTCCCTGAAATTATTTTTAAATGAGAAGAGATTTGCCAATATCCTTTTAACTCCAAGGAAACTTGTTTCAACAGGCATAACTCCCTGTTATTGAAGATGAGATGCCAGCTTCTGGGATTAGTAGCCTGGCAGGGTGACACTGAGAGAAGCCTTTTTGCCATTGCACTGAGGTTCCAGCCTCCTGCCTCCAGCATGAGCCCAAGGGCTGTTGCTCTCATAGGGTTGTTCTGTGTACATCTATCATTTCTAATGCTAGTGACTTCAATCAGATTCTTTGAGGGACAATTCATGTTCTAATGACAATCTCCTATTTTTTCTTCCACAAACATTTGCTGATTCCTTAATAAGAGGCCTTCACTCTTCAAGATGCAGGGGATCACACTATTTTCTCCTTATCTGTTCACTCATTCAACCCCCATTTGTGGAATGCCCTTCAGCACCCATCACTTTTCTTCTTTCTTCCCCTCTCAGCAAAAACAGTGCCTTCTGGACTTCCCTGGTGGTCCAGTGGTTAAGAATCCACCTTCCAGTGCAGGGGACACGGGTTCAATCCCTGGTCTGGGAACTAAGATCCCACAGGCAGTGGGGCAAGTAAGCCCGCGGGCTGCAACTACTGAGCCCATGCACCACAACTAGAGAGCCTGCACACTGCGACTACTGAGGCTGTGTGCTCTGGAGCCTGCACGCTACAACTAGAGAGAACTAGAGAGAAGCCCGCTCACCGCAGCGAAAGATCCCGTGTACTGCAACTAAGACCCAACGCAGCCAAAAATAAATAAATATTAAAAAAAAAACAAAAAAAACAGTGCCTTCTGGCCTTTGCAGAACTAATTCCTCCAACAGTGCTTAGGAGGGAATACATTTCTACCTTCTTTGGAGACTTTACTTCTCTCTCCTTATTCTCCCTTCTCTTCTCAATTACAGTAATCATTTAATAATAACTGTTACTGGGGGGCTTCCCTGGTGGCGCGGTGGTTGAGGGTCCGCCTGCCGATGCAGGGGACACGGGTTCGTGCCCCAGTCCGGGAAGATCCCACGTGCCGCGGAGCGGCTGGGCCCATGAGCCATGGCCGCTGAGCCTGCGCGTCCGGAGCCTGTGCTCCGCAACGGGAGAGGCCACAACAGTGAGAGGCCCGCGTACTGCAAAAATATATATATATAATAATAATAATAACTGTTATTGAGCACATACCCTGTGCCAGACACTATGTATAATTTGCTATTTCTTATTTAATCCTCATGAAAACACCATGAGAAAAATACTGTTATCCCCCTTTTACAAATGAGAACTGAAGCTTAAAAAAAGTAAATTTATACCCAATTATGAAACTAAGTAAGGGCCATCTCACCAAAGTTCATGCCTGTAGCTACTATGCTAAACTGCTTTTCATAGCATACTAATGAGTTTCCATAGATCTTTAGCCAGCCTCATTCAGTTTATTTTTTGCATTAATTTCCAAGGGAAAAATCTGTATGAATGGGAATCTGCATTAATTTTCTATCACTGATGTAACAAATTGCCACAAATTATGTCTTAAAGCAATACAAATTTATTATCTCACAGTTTTGGACGTCAGAAGTCAGAAATGTGTCTGCAGGCCCATGTTCCTTTTGGAGGCTCTAGGAGAGAATTTATTTCCTTGCTTTTACCAGCTTCTCCAGGCCACCTGCATTTCTGGGCTCATGGCCCTTTCTTCCATCTTCAAAGCCAACAACAAAGCATCTCCTCTACTCTCTGACCTCTGCTTCCTTTTCACATCTTCTCTCTGACTCTAACTCTGCTGCTTCTCTCTTATAAGGACCCTCATGATCACACTGGGCCCAGGAAGATAATGCAGGATCATCTCCCCATCTTAATATATTTAATTGCATCTGCAAAATCTCTTTTTGCCATATAAGGTAACATAGTCACAGATCCCGGTGGTTAGAGTGTTACACACATTCAGCCTACTACATGATCTTTGTAAAATACAAATCTAATGTATTTAGATTAGAGTGTTACACACATTCAGCCTACTACATGATCTTTGTAAAATACAAATCTAATGATGCTTTTTTCAAAGTATTAATTTATTTATTTTGGCTGCTCCGGGTCTTAGTTGCGGCACTTGGGGTCTTTGTTGTGGCCTGTTTAGTTGCAGCATGCTGACTTCTTATTTGTGGCAAGTGCAATCTTAGTTGTGGCATGCACGTGGGAGCTAGTTCTCAGACCAGGGTTAGAACCCAGGCCCCCTGCATTGGGAGCTCAGAGTCTCACCCACTGGCCCACCAGGGAAGTCCCTAATGATGCTTATTGCTTAAATTTCTTCCATGGCTTCCAGGAGAAAGCTGAGCCTCTTTACCTGAGAATGTGAAGCCCTTTATGATTTAGTTCCTGCCTATCTCTTGAAATTTCCCAGATTCTCAGTGTGTATCTGCGATGCCCTTCCCATCTGTGCCTAGCTCACTTCTACTTGTCCTTCGGAATTCAATTAAGGGTCAGCTTCTCCCAGAAGACATCACTGTCCCTGACCCTGATATGGCTGCCTCTCCTCTACACTCTCGAAACACTCACTACTCACCTCTAATATAGTGCTCATCGTACTGTGTTGAAGTCACTAACTTACGCGTCTATTTCCTCCACTAGACTGAAGTGTCTCTGCATCAGACACCATGTCTTATTTAACTGTGCATTCCCTGTGTTTTACAGTTGTTGCTCAAAAATATCTTTGCTGAATTAATCATCTTCCTGTAGCACATAGCATAGTATCTTATGTATAGTACAGAGTCAAAAACATATTTGCTAAATTGAGCTATAGTTGTTTTCACCTCCTCAGGAATAGGAAAGTAATATATCATCTTCTGCCAAAAAGATTCAGAATTGGGGACTTATATCTTGCTCCCCAGAACTGTAAAATGAAGTGTGAATAATAAATTGCTAAGTATAATACAAGGAAAGATTCAGCAATATTACAAGAATTGTAATTGAGATTATATGAGAGCTTAAATGAAGGACTATGATAGGTGGATGAGCTGATCTATCAAAGACACTGACAGCTGGAATGGAGTCTGTTTTCCTCACCATTGAACCCCTAGCACTTAGCAGAGTGCTTGGCACATGGTAGATATTCAGTAAATACTGGTTTAATGAAGATAATTTCAATGAATTGCACTCCAGGCAGAGGAATTAGTATTGTTAAGAAAAATTGGGAGACGCTGAAATAGGCAAAGAGATTATAAGACCTCCTGTTGAATTGTGTTTTTTCATTGTCTTTGAGCTATTTCACAACTCTTTTATGTTGTAGAAAACTGCTAACACATGATTCTTTTACTGAGATTGCCCTTTTTAAAAAAATTACTTAATTTATTTATTTTTGGCTGCGTTGGGTCTTCATGGCTGCGGGGCAGGCTTTCTTTAGTTGCGGCGAGCGGGGGCTACTCTTCGTTGCAGTGTGCGGACTTCTCACTGCGGTGGCTTCTCTTGTTGCCTAGCACAGGCTATAGGGGCGTGGGCTTCAGTAGATGTGGCTCGCAGGCTTTAGAGCGCAGGCTAAGTAGTTGTGGCACTGGCGTTTAGTTGCTCCTCGGCATGTGGGATCTTCCCGGAACAGGGCTCAAACCCTTGTCCCCCGGATTGGCAGGCGGATTCTTAACCACTGCGCTACCAGAGAAGCCCTGCACGTGATTCTTTTCCCTAGAAATGCAAATTTGTATAACTGAGATGCAAGTGGTTATGTCTTGCGTGTACGACCAGTTTTTCATCTTTTAAACAAATTCATTTCAGCATTCCTTATGGTGTATTTATGTTTTCTCTTTAGATTTTGTTTAACAAATTATAACATCCCTCATTAATTAATAATTTTTTAAAAATTGGCAGTTGTACAATTCATATTTATACAAAAGTCATAATCTTACCTTTAAAAATATCTTTTAGGGCTTCCCTGGTGGCGCAGTGGTTGAGAGTCCACCTGTTGATGCAGGGGACACGGGTGCGTGCCCCGGCCCGGGAAGATCCCACATGCCGCGGAGCAGCTGGGCCCGTGAGCCATGGCCGCTGAGCCTGTGCGTCCGGAGCCTGTGCTCCGCAGCGGGAGAGGCCACAACAGTGAGAGGCCCGCGTACCGCAAAAAAAAAAAAAAAAATATATATATATATATAGTTATATATAGTTATATATATTTATATATATATTTTAGCAGTATGAACAAAAAAGCCAAGTTTGAAGATGTGTTTTGGAAGAAATAAGGAGTTATCTGGTTGAGCTGAAACATGAGGACCTGAGGTTCTTGGAGGATATCATGAGAGATGAAAAGAGGCTAGCTAGATTGGAGTCAGATCTTGGAGAGCTGGGAGAACGATGTGCAAGTTGATGAGAGAGTACGGGCGGCAGAATCAAGGTCACAGTGCAGCCCAGGCTTTTTGGTTCAAATCCCTTTGGCCACTCTTCATCTGTCTGTTGGGTACAATCTTGAGCAAGTCACCTAGCCATGCTGTGCCTCAGCAATTCGTAGGGTTGTTGGGAAGACTGAGTGAGTTAGTTAAATGTTAAAAATTTAGAGCACTACCTGGTAAAGAATAAGTACTCAGTGAATGTTAACTACTATATTATTGTTACAGCTCACAGTTCTTTACCTGAAATACTTGGACCAGATGTTTTCAAACTTCAGGATGCTTTGGATTTAGAAAGGAAATGCGTATACCGTATATTGTAACACTTTCAGCGGGATCTGGAGCAGCAGCCTGTAATCTAACAAACAAATATTTCTTTTTTTAATTAAATCAAATTAAATTTTATTTTTTATTGAAGTATAGTTGATTTACAATGTTGTGTTAGTTTCAGGTGTACAGCAAAGTGATTCAGACATATATATTCTTTTTCAGATTCTTTTCCCTTGTAGGTTATTAGAAAATATTGAATATAGTTTCCTGTGCTATACCATAGGTCCTTGTTGGTTATCTATTTTATATACAGTAGTGTGTACATGTTAATCCTAAATTCGTAGTTTATCCCTCCCCTCCATGAATAAATATTTCTTCGGTAAATAATACGAATATTTATTCCAAGTGGGATAAATACAGATATAAATCGCCTTATTTCAGTCTCAGTTGGTATGCCTGCCAAACTGGGTTTGGGTTAGGGCAGATTTGGCCATCAAATAAGTTACCAAAAACCCTTCAGTTTTCAGAGATTTTTTGATATTTGCATTGAAAACAAGGTTTTTCAGAGCTTTGGGGATATGAGAATTGCAGAGAATTGCCGTACTACTAAAGTAAAAAAAAAGATAAGATTGAAATAGAATTTGGAAATCCTGGATATTGTTCAGAAAGCAAAATTTTGAATTTGATCACCTCTCCACTTTGGCAAAGTTTTAATTTTTTCTTTTAAAAATTTCAAAGCAAGGGCAACAAATAGTTGATGAGGAAAAGTTTCTCTTTATAGAGACTCCAAATAATAAATGAAGTCAGAGGACTTCCCTCGTGGTGCAGTGGTTGACTCCATGCTCCCAATGCAGGGAGCCCAGGTTTGATCCTTGGTCAGGGAACCAGATCCCACATGCATGCCACAACTAAGAGTTCACATGCCGCAACTAAGGAGCCTGCGAGCCGCGACTAAGTCCCGGCACAACCAAATAAATAAGTGAAGTCAGAATGATAAAATATCACCATTTTGCAACTTCTAATGGAATAATGGATCTAGGCAATCAAGAGCTTCTAGTATTTTAAAAAGACACAACTAAATATTTTGCATCTTCCTTTGTAAGTATCTAACCCACCTATGAATTAGTTTTGAAAAAAAAAAAAGTAAATATGACTCTGTTCAAGCTTCCAGACAAGTTTATAGGAAATACAGGAAACAAAGGAACATGATAAACACCACAACACAAGTCTAGAAAAATCTAGACTGTGTGAAACTTCTCAAGGCAAAGGATCTGGTCTCTTCAACAAATACATTGCAAATAAAAATAATTAAAAAGAGAGGGGAACCTGTAGATTAAAACAAACCAAGTATTACATATAGAAACAAATTGCAATGTATGGACCTTATTTGAATCTTGATGTGAACAAGCAAACTGCCTCCCCCTGCCAAAAAAGAAAAAGACAAAAAATCTGGCACAATCAGGGAAATTTAAATACTGACTAGATATTTGATAATATTAAGAAGCTATTTTTAATTTTTAGGGGTGATATTATAAAAGTCTTTATCTTCTGTAGATGTATACAAAAATATTTACAGACGAAGAGTTACAATGTCTTGTATTTGCTTCAAATTAATCCAGTGAGGATGAGAAGAGAAAGGGAGGAGGGAGGGTGAACACTAAGTTGATAATGTTGAGAATTCATGATGAGTGAACAGGGGTCATTTTACTGTTCTAATTTTGAACATGTTTGAAATTTTTCATAATAAAAAGGGAAAAAATAAAAAGATATATATCTACACATACAGAGAGTATAGATTACATTGTATTCCTCAAGGGAAGATTTGTATCTAAGTTGGAAAGTACTTTAATGCTTATAAAGGGTATTTGAAGACTACTGTTAGTAGAAAAAGATGGGAAAACTAAACTCATTGAAATGAAAATTTGAAAATGTATAATTCAAAACTGAAGGAAATAATTTAAGAAAAATATTTAGCCTGAAATTTAGGATGAAAAATGGAAGAGGTGAAATTACCAAGAAGTTGTAGGAGACAACACTAAATGAGCTTGTTAACAAAGCTGACCTCAGCCTAGGCTAATACCAGTTTATGGGGTAAAAGATGAGTTTCCAGGATCTACCCTTTTATTATTATTATTAGAGTAAAAGAAATACATCGTAAGTTGACATTTCAAGACTCCTTGAACACCTCTTGACTCTGAAAATAACTTGCGATCTAGTTTCAATAATGCCAGCAGGTGGTGTGTTTGTTAGCTTTATTTTTTTCAACCTCCGAAAAATTTAAGAAGCAGTATGAACATGTGAAAATAAGAAATGCTCTTTTTTCATTCTTTATATTTCGCTTCTCTCGGGGAAAATAATTTATAAGAATACAAATAAAATAAACTCTGTTTTTCTACTTTTCCACTATATTGAGAGCTTGAATTTTGTATTAAATTGCTACGTGCTTTCACTTTTTCTATAGTAAAATATATCTGATTCAAATCCCAAGCCATTGCCAGTCTCAAGATGGCATTGGTCAAGAGCTAAACTACCGGGAATCAGGAAGCCAGGTGTATCTTCACAGTGTGCTAAAAAACAATGTGTTATGGCTTGTGTGCTGAGATTTTATGTTGCTTTCAGTGCCACTGAAAATTTCCCAGATAGGACCAAAGTTTCAACTTAGCCTGGAACAATCTCTACACTCACCCTTGTCTAGCTCCCCAAAGAATGTTCAGGGCTGAGGAAAGTCTGGTGCTCTGCTTCTCTCAGGGTAAGCCCTAAGCAGACAGTTTACTGATGTGAAATCTCTGCTGAAGGACACAAATCGACCTCTTGTTAGTACTCTAGACGCGAGTGTCCTCAGAATCTTTAAAAGAATCCGGAGGTCTCTGAGAGGAAGTTAAGTGAAAATCCCCATTCCCTACCCCTTTGGGTTTGGGACTGATTTGCTCTAAATGGAGATGAAAAATGACCCCACGTATTTTGTTGTGTTAGCATGCTCCAAGTTGGAGGAGGGGGACACAGGTCATTTAGTTTCTGACAAAGAGATACCAAATCGTCAGTGTCCATTACAAATTCATTCAACAAAGAAAGTATTCATAGTTGACTTTATCGTGAGAAATATTTCAGGCATGGTAGTGCTTGTTTCTAATTTAATCAAAATGCTAATTCTTTTTCCCCCACTGAATCAACCTCTTTTATTACTATTTCTGGAAACTTTTATTCTGTAATATATCAGACTTCTTGCAAATAGAAGTTGTTTAGCTTCATAGAACAATTTGAGAATAATAACTTCCATAAGGCTTTTCAATCAAACATGAAAGAATGTCTTTTTTCTTTTATAGCTTTCTTGTTTACAATACCCATCACAAATTTTCAAGAAATTCATAGAACTATGAAAAGGAAAATAGAGATTACCTATAATTCCACCAGATTTTTCTTTTTTATTTTTTTCTTTTTTTTGGCTGTACTGCACGGCTTGTAGGATCTTAGTTCCCCGAGCAGGGATTGAACCCAGGCCACAGCAGTGAAAGCACCAAGTCCTAACCACTGGACCACCAGGGAATTCCCTCTTCCAGACTTTTAAATATGCATCATATACTTTTTTTAAAAATCAATTAATTAATTATTTTTGGCTGCATTGGGTCTTCGTCGTTGCACGCGGGCTTTCTCTAGTTGTAGTGTGCAGGGGCTACTCTTCCTTGCTGTGCGTGGGCTTCTCATTGCAGTGGCTTCTCTTGTTGCGGAGCACGGGCTCTAGGCACGCGGGCTTCAGTAGTTGTGGCACGAGGGCTCAGTAGATGTGGCTTGTGAGCTTAGCTGCTCTGTGCAGTCTTCCCGGACCAGGGCTCCGACCCGTGTCCCCTGCATTGGCAGGTGGATTCTTAACTACTGCACCACCAGAGAAGTCCCACATACGTTTTTTAAGTGAAATAGTTTGATGAAGTTTTTAAACATTCTCTTTCACTTAATAATATATTGTGGACATCTTTGCATATTAATAAATATAATTATAACCACATTACTTTCTTTAAAAACACATGGAGGAGGAAGCAATATTTATAGTCTTTAGGGATTTTCTTTAAATTTAGAAATAACATTCATAAAGTGTGTAACGTTTCATGTATATCTCAATAAATGTTTACATATGTAAATGTCTTTGCTTGGGCTGCCATAACAAAGTACCATACTGAGTGGCTTAAACAACAGAAATTTATTTCTCACAGTTTTGGAGGTTGGAAAGATCAAGGTGCTGGCAAGATAGGTTTCATTCTGAGGCCTCTTCTCTTGGCTTGTAGGTGGCTGCTATCTTGCTGTGTGCTCACCCACTGACCTCTTTTCGCTTGTTGAGGGAAAGAGGGGGGCAGAAAGAGACTACACAAGCTCTCTGGTCTCTTCCTGTAAGGGCACTAGTCCTATCAGATTAGGGTTCCCTCTATATGACCTTATTTAACCTTAATCACCTTAAAGGCCCTATTTCCAGTGGGGTCATACTGGGGGTTAGCTTCAACCTACTGAATTTGGGAGGGATTAGTCCATGGCACTAAAGCTTATTTTTTAAGAAGGAAGTTTTATATATACATCAAAATAAAGAATTAAAAGATTTTGTTGGATAATTTAGGAGAATGATTTATGTGGGTACTTTGGTATTCGTGAGAGCAAAGATTTTTGTCTTTTCTGTTCATTGCTGAAGTCTCATGTCTAGAATAGTGATTAACACATAACTGGTGCTCAGTGTTTACTGCATGAAAGACTGAATGTTTTCTTTTCTTTTTTCTGGAGGAGGGAGGCAGTATCAGAGCTTAGGAGCCATAGATCATTAAGACAGATTGTCTTCATTGAATCTCAGCTCTATCACTTACCGGTTCTTTTACCTTGGACAAGTTACTTAAACTCTCTGTGCCTTAGTTTTCTCTTCTGCAAAATGGGTATTTTAGGGTTGTTGTAAAGATTAAATTAATTAATAAATAGGCTTAAGCCATTTAGAGTAGTATCTAATATGTAGTTGGTAGAAGTAGATACCTTGAAATAGGCAATACATGTTAGATATTTATATTTATGCCTAATTCTCCTTTTTATATATGTGGTCATAAACTAAGAAAATATCTTGTGAAGTTGGTAATGTGGAATTCTTGTTGCCTCTGCTTTTCAGGAAGAAATACTAGGGCACAGAGGTCAAATGACTTGTAAATGTGATCACCAATGTAAATGTGTGTATCCTACTTGAATATTCAAAGTAAGGCAATATATTTGCATTTTCCTGGAATTGTTTATTATTTAGGATTTTTAATGCTTTACTTAATTGTTGGTTTACAAGCTACAAACTTAAATTGAGCCCCCAAATTGTGTTTATGTATACAACAGCTATAAATTCACCAAGTTGTGGCTATATATAGTCTCTCATATTTTGGATCCTCCTTATGATTTAAAAAAATACAACTTTATAGTCTCAATTAGTCATTTGGTATCTTCTCAGGCAATGGAAGCTGAAAGTACAAGTATTAACATGCAGAATCCTGCAAATTTTTGAATGATGAAAAGGGATCCTCATTTAAAAAAATCAGGAATCTCTGCTCTAGTGGCTCTATATACAAGAAAATTCTTGTATATCTTGATCTCTTAATCAGAACTGTAGGGAATCTCCCTTTGGGCTTGCCTGAAACTGTGAAAACCAAAGCTCCACCTTTGGCCTAGGGGGTTGGAGGCTGGGCGTTCGTCCGAGATAAACTACAACTCCCAAGATTCCCGGGTGGGGAGCTGTGGTTCACTGCGGCACCAATGCCCCTGCACCTCCCCTCCCCCTTCCATCGCAACCTACACCCTGGGCTCAGAATCCGGATGAGTAAGTCGCCTGGTCAACTCTCTCGTGGGAATTTTTCTCGCTTTTCCATTTTTCTCTTGTTTCCCCTGTTAGCTTATTGTTAGGCACACGCAAGGACTACTCTTCTGGAGAAGAGTCGAGACGGAAGAGGCGGGATCAAGCTCTAAGCCGGAAGGGGTGAACCCGGCAGTGAAAGTGATCCGGTGCCTTTCGGGCTGAAACGTAGTGGACCGCAGAAGGTTCAGACCTCCGTAAGGAAACCTAACGTCCTTTCTGTCTGTCTTTTTTTTTTTTTTTTTTTTTTTTTTTTTTTTTTTTTTTTAACGTGCTCACAGTTCACTTCTCTTTTCTGGGCCTAAAAGTCTATTTTCCTTCTCCAGCTTTTTTTTTTTTTTTCCCATGGTGTCTCCCTGTGGGATCACTCCGTATACCGAGTTAGTGTGGCTTACACGTGATCCTCTCGTGCCGGCTTAGTGTCACTTCTGACTTGCCAAGGCTGAGAGTTGTCCCTAGAGTATCATTTTATTTTTAATTTTCATTTATTTTATTTATTTATTTTTGTCTGCGTTGGGTCTTCGTTGCTTCGCGCGGGCTTTCTCTAGGTGCAGCGAGCGGGGGCTACTCTTCGTTGCGGTTCGCGGGCTTCTCATTGCGGTGGCTTCTCTCGTTGCCGATCACGGGCTCCAGGCGCGCAGGCTTCAGTAGTTGTGGCATGAGGGCTCAGTAGTTGTGGCTCACGGGCCCTAGAGCGCAGGCTCAGCAGTTGTGGCGCACGGGCTTAGTTGCTCCGCGGCATGTGGGATCTTCCTGGACCAGGGCTTGAACCCATGTTCCCTGCCTTGGCAGGCGGACTCTTAAACGACTGGAAAAGAGTCACCAGGAAAGCCCCTAGAGTATCATTTTAATCCTGTTACTGTCGGGGAGTGATGGAGAAGACTTGCTATTCTCAGGTATAGATTAACCTAGAAGGTAAACGTCTTGGGATTTACTTAACATTGAGGTTCATGACCTTGAGAGTTGCTTTTTCTACTATTTCTAAAATGGAAATTTAGCTAGAGGTGTTTTAACAAAAATCTTTTTGCCATTTTTTTTGTTACGTCCTTTTTCAAATGGACACACTTTCTGTGACTAGATGTTGTTTTAGACTAGGGTTCCTGGCCTCCTTAATCAATAGATATTGATCAGAGGCCAGACAAGAAATTCAGGCAAGGCTATATCGTGGCCCCTGCTGCAGCAGAGGGGAGTGAGCAGGTTCCTTACATGGGGTGAGGGTAGGGGTGTGTCCAGGGATCCAGCAGAGGGGTGGCTTAAGTGTTCTGCCCATCCCCTTGGCTACGTTGTGTGCAGGGGGCATGCGCAGTACCCTGCTTTTGCTCCCCACTCCCTGCTTTTGCTGCCAGCTCTTCAGAGGTGCCAGTTGGGCTTTTTGGTCTCCTTTTATCTAGTTGTCCAGAATTTGCCCCAACTGTGCATGCACACAGTTATTTTTAGCCCCTGTTCGTTTCTTTGTATTTTGTTGCTTAAGGAAACATTTATCCAGGTGCAAGCATTGCAGCACTGCAGCAAACGGTCCCAGGTCCCAGCTTGTCTTAATGTGAAGACAGGCAGAAACTCCTGCTGGAGGACTGTAACATTTGTGGCTACTGTGCCTTTGTGCATGCTTCCCGCAGTCCTTTTCTCAATGTGATTCAGTATGTTAAATTTCCTTAGTACAAGCCTGCAAACTGTGAATATTTTAGAGACTATTCTGAATATTTTATTTCCTAGGAGATGACAATATCCAAGTTAGCAGACTTACAATGATCAAATGAGCTAATATATGAATACACCTAACGTAATAGGAACACTGGAGACAATAAAGGTTGATTCTGATCAATTTTGACCCTTATTTCAACTTTGAACCTCAGGATTTTAGGGGCAAAGTATTTTTCTTAGAACACTTTATCTTCTCTTTCTTACTCAGTAAGACCATTGTGTACATTTGTTAGCTCTTTTGATTATCTCTGTTAGAAGGAAGAACAGATAATTATTGTACATAACTAATTTCACCTAACATGTAATTTTTTAAAGTAATTTTTCTTCCTGATTGTAAAAGTAGCATGTGCTAAATGTATAGGAAACTTGGAAAACATGAAGAAGTAGAAAAAAAAAAGGAAGCAAAAGGAATCCATAATCCCACAACTAGAGATCATCTTACTAACGTTTTGGTATGTTTTTAGTTTTCTTTTTTCAAAATAAACCTCTTCCTCACCTTATGATGCAGTTATGTCCCCATAAACCCATGTATTCCATATACTGTAGACAAATTTGAAAACCTAATTGAGATTATATTGTTTTGATTCTGCTTTTTTCATTTAATATAATTATCATCATTGTCTTTTTTTTAACCAAACTTTCTACTTCCTTAGTCTGTTAATATATAAATTTTCCATCCTTTAGGATCTCAGCTAAAAGGGAAGCACCTTCGAAGAGTGATTGCATAGTTGGGAATGAAAAGCACTGAAGTCTGAACAGGCAAGCTGCATTCACGTCAGCTCTGCCTCTATCTGGCAGAATGAATAATCATGATTAAGTTACTTGACTTCCTTGGGCATCTGGATACCGAAGAATTAGACAAGGAAGTAGTGTTTCCTTCAAACTTTAAAAATCTATTAATATACGAACCACCTAAAGTTTGCATGATTATTTCATACTTGTCAAGAGCTTATTCACACACGCAATTTTAGATTCTGGGTACTTTCTAGAAAATAGCTGATTTAATCCATTCTATTGATATATTTATTAGTTACACTCCTACTCATTTGCCTTAGTTAATTATATGTGTTGAATGGGTAGAAAACAGCACTACCTTCATTTATTTTGTTATATTCACAGATTTGAAGATTCGTTTTCTTTTTGTGGGTTATTGAATTTAGGGACTGTGTTTGGAGCTGGCTGAGGCAGTGAACTGAGCAAGATTTCTTGAGGCTCCTTCAGCTTTTATATCTGTGGAGTTGATATTTCTCAGATTGTGTTTATTTTGTTTCAGATGCTGAAATGAATCGTCACCTGTTTGTTTGGCTTTTTAGACATCCGTGTCTTACTGGGCACCACCAGTGCCATGTCCATCTCCATTCTCATCAGCTTACACAGATACCTCTTGACACAAGGCTGTGGGTTTTTAGACGAAACAGGAATCACATTCTCCATGGTCTGTTAAGTGAGAATTGGTCCAGGAGATATTGTCATCAAGATACCAGGATGCTCTGGAAGCATAAAGGACTACAGAAATACATGGAGGACCTGAGTAAGGAGTACCAAACACTTGATCATCGTTTGCAGCATATCTCTGTGAGTGAAGGGGACCGGAGGTCCTTGAATCAACGGCATGCTGAGCTGGCTCCGCTTGCAGTCATTTACAAAGAAATTCAGGAGGCTGAACAAGCCATTGAAGAATTAGAATCAATGTGTAAAAGTAGGTAAAAGATGTGTGTGTACAAGTACAGGATTGATTTTCTAAGTTAAAGGTATATTGAACACAGTCTTTTAAAAAGCCTGCACATAGTAAGCCCTGCACTTGGAAAGGACAGGACTCGACTCTGGGTGTTTGAAGTATTTCAGCTACTAAAGAGCAACTACTAAGAGACCGAGGTCCTTGTGATACTTGCCAAGAAGCACTTAGGGTCTGGGAGACTAAATATTGACCTTTTCAGAAGGTTTAATTTATTAATAGATCTTTATTGGGCACTGTCCTATGTACTACATACCAGGGACACAAAAATACAATTCCTACCCCGTCAGAGGGCTTATATGGTATGGGTATTATTTCATCACCCCAAAAAGAAACCCTGTACCCTTTAGCCATCTCATGCCAATCCCCCCCATCCCTGCCAGCCCTAGACAACCACTAATCTACTTTCTGTCTCTATACAGTTACTTATTTCAGGCATTTTATATAAATGGAATCATACAATATGTTACTGGCTTCTTTCACTTAGCATATGTTTAAGGTTCATTTATGTTGTAGCATGTTTCTGTACTTCATTTCTTTTTATTGCTGAATTATGTCCCATTGTATAGGTATACCACATTTTATTTATCCATTCATCAGTTGTTGGTTATTGAGTTTTTCCACTTTTTTGGTTATAATGAACAATGCTGTTATGAACATTTGTGTACAAGTTTTTGTGTAGACATATATTGCTAAGTTGTGTGGTAACTCCATGTTTAACCTTTTGAGGAACTGTCAGACTGGTTTTCCAAAGTGGCTGAACCATTTTACATTCCAGCCTCAGTGTATGAGCGTTCTGGTGTTTCTACATCCTCTCCAACCCTTGTGATCCGCCCTTTCGATTCTAGCCTTCCTAGAGTGTGTGAAGTGGTATCTTACTGTGGTTTTGACTTGCATTTCCCTGATTAATGGTGTTGAGTGTCTTTTTATGTGCCTATTGGCTGTTGTATATCACCTTTGGTTAAATGACTGTTTAGATCCTTTGCCCATTTTTTAATGGAGTTGTCTTTTTATTATTGAGCTGTAAGAGTTTTTTATATTACAGATACAAGTTCCTTATCAGATATATTATTTGCAAAAATTTTCTCCCATTCTGTGGGTTGTCCCTTGGAGCACCACAGTTTTTAATTTTGATGATGTTCAGTTTATCTTTTTTTTCTCTTGTTTGTGTTTTGGTGACATATCTAAGAAATTATTGCATAATCCAAGGTCACAAAGGTTCACATCTGAGTTTTCTTCCAAGGGTTTTATATTTTTAGTCCTTACATTTAGGTCATTGATCTATTTGAGTTAATTTTATATATAATGTGAGAGGTGTTAATTTTTAATTTTAGTATCTCTTAATATTTTATTGCCTTAACATTTTTTCTTTTATGAAAAATTTCCAAAATATACAGAAGTTGAGAGAAAAGTATAATGGACTAACTTGGGATTCAACATGTATCCAAATTTTTTTTTTTTAAAGGACATGAGCCCTCTTTTTTTCTTTTAGTATTTATTTATTTGGTTGCACTGGGTCTTAGTTGTAGCATGCAAACTCTTAGTTGCGGCATGCATGTGGGATCTAGTTCCCTGACCAGGGATCGAACCCGGGCCCCCTGCCTTGGGAGCATGGAGTCCTATCCACTGCGCTACCAGGGAAGTCCCGATCCAAATTTTGCTATTGGCTTTTATTGTATTTTATTTTTAATATTTATTTATTTGGCTGCACCGGGTCTTAGTTGCAGCACACCGCATCTTCAGTTGCAGCATGCGGGATCTAGTTTCGTGACCAGTGATGGAACCCAGGCCCCCTGCATTGGGAGCACAGAGTCTTAACCACTGGACCACCAGGAAAGTCCCTTGCTATTGGCTTTTAGTTTAATTTATAAACTTTCTTTTGTGCTCCATCCTGTTTCATTAAGCCTTAGATCCAAAGCCTTACCTTTTTCTGCCTCCTATTGGTGGTCTGCGAGTCTCTCACTTTTCTTTTGGCCATGAGGCATGCGGGATCTTAGTTCCCTGACCAGAGATTGAACATGTGCCCCCTGCAGTGGAAGTGCAGAGTCCTAACCACTGGACCGCCAGGGAATTCCCTCTCACCTCTTTTAATGAGGATTATTTTTTACTCTTTCGCATAATGCCACTCAAATTTGTAATTAATTAGTTTGGGAAAGTTGCTTGCACATAATAGGAGCTTCCTAAATGCTTTCCAAATTAAATTGACATAACCTCTTTCAGCCACGTTTGTATCATGTGTAATATTAGTAGATTGGATTAAAGTATTAGTAGTTTGCTTCTAAAGTTTCTTCTGCAATTCTGCTATTTTATAATAATAGTGATAATAGCTACGTTTACTAAGTCTTAGTATGTGCCAGGCACTAAGGTAAGTATTTTGCAAATATCTCATTTGAAATGTTCACAGTGACCTTATAAGGTAGGAATTATTATTAATATTCTCACTTTATAGATGAAGAAACTGAGAGGTTAAAATGCCAAAGGTCACTTAGCCAGTCAGGAGAGGAGCAGGAATTTGAACCCAATCAAGGAGACTCCACAGCCTCTGCTCTTATCCACTGCACAATGATTCAAAGTCCAATAGGGTCTCCCTCTGTAATGTATCTTGCATGAGTCCTCTTCTGTTCTTTCCACTAGTTTATATTTTCATTATATCTCAGTCCTAGATGATTACAATAAATTCCTAACTTGTAGTCTCACCTCCAAGCTTTCCCAGCCTAAGTACAACCTTAATCATATTTCTCTCCCGCTCTGAATTTCCAGTAACTCCCATTGCCTATAAATACAGATTGCTTGGCTTGGCATTTAATAGTCTCTGCCGAGTGACCCCCACCTCTCTGTGTAGTATATTAATTCCCTTTGCGTATTCTCCCTTCCAACCAAAACAGACAATCTGCCATTCCCTGAATATACTCAGACCATCCCATGTCTATGTCTTTGCTCATGTTGCTAACCCACCAATTTCACCTTCTTAAAGTTCAGTCTGCTTACAAAGTATGGCTTGAATATCATCCTTTGGCTTCACTCCCCTCTGTAAAACAAGTATGATTGCCTTTCTCTGTTTTATATTCTGATCCATTATGTAATTGTCTTAACTTCAGTCCCTTTCCCTGTTCCGCAAGTACAGGGCCTGTGTCTTATTCATCTTTATTTCCTGCAGCACCAAACATAAGGTATAATAGACTCTTGAATCTGTTGATACATTGAAATTGAACTAGATTGGATCTTACAGTTCAGTAAATAATAAAAAGCCACAAAAATAATTTTATATGATTGCAGATCAGCAGGTTTTTCTGGTACCTCTGACCCGAGACTTATGTGCGCAAGGTGAGGCCAGTAGCGATATTACAATTCTGCAACAGGTGATCCATAATTAGAATTGAGTTCAGATGGCACCTTACCTAGGAACCTTCCTTAAGGGTTGAAGTCTGGGTTAGACCACCCTTTGGACCTCGATGGCGCTACCCACACCACATATCGTAATCAAGTGAATGTGTCCACCTTTCCCACCAGACTGAGCCACTTTAGCCCTGAACCATGTTTTATTCATCCTTGTGTCCCCAGCAACTGGCAGAGTATTTAGCACAGAGTAAGTGTGAAATGTTGAAAGCAGGAATGAGGCATAGAATCCCACCACGCCCCCATGACTTCCATGACTAGAAAAGAATTTTAAAGAGCCTTCTCTCCTTTATGAGTCTTCATTTCTATTTTCTTCTTTATTTTTAAGAATTAAAAATTTCTACCTCATCGAGCACACATCACCAGTGACAAATGGAATCTCTGGGCATCTAAAGCAATGGAGTCAAAGGTTATGGGATCCACCCTACTTGGCCACTGTCTCATTGATAGCTTGTGTTATTAGAGCTCCATGATTTAACTTTCTGCTTTGAAATGATGTGAAAATGACCGTCCTTTCCATAAAGCAGAGGCTTGCAAGGATGTGTGGTTTTTTGACCCATGTGGTGTTTTTAAAAAATGTTTACTAAGTATGAACATTTCAAGAGGTTTCAGAATTTTAAAGAGGTCTTATTTCTGACTTCTCTTGAAAAAAAAAAGAGGAGGTTCTAGCCATGCTACATTACTCACAGCGTGCTGGGTAATGGCTGCCAGCTTTAGACAAGAAATGGTCACCCCAGTTTACCCTGAGACTTAGCTTATTCGGGTTTACGTTTAATTAGCCAGTCCCTTTTTAAACCTGTTTGATTTATCACTGATTTCTATAATTACTTACAGACATTCAAATCACCAGCTCCTTGGGGCAAGATCGTACTTGTTTTCACACTGAGTTTTTTGGACATACTTAGCAAATACTTACTTTACATTCTCTAACTATTCTGTTCTTTTGTATAATCCCTTGCCTTCACTACTGAAATAAAACCTAGTAGGTAGAGATTAGATAGCTATTTAAGAATTTCTTTGTAAGTATTTAAACATTTTTACCATTATTTCTGTCGATGGTTTGTAGGTCTAAATAAACAAGATGAAAAGCAGTTACAAGAGCTTGCTTTGGAAGAGAGGCAAACCATTCTTCAGAAAATCAACATGTTATACAGTGAGGTATGTTTTAAGAGGTAAACTAATCTCAGCAATGTTAATGTAAAGGAATACTATTCTTGCTAGACTATGTTTTGCTGCTCAAAGTATTTTCCAAACACCAGTTGATTAAGTCTTCTCTTATGATGATTGGTAGTATTGGGTTTAGTGCTGTCATTTACTACAGAATGAGATTGAAGAGATTGTGTTGGCAAGGAACGAAACCACCCCCCCCCCAGACAGAAGTATTCCAAAGCAGAATCTATTAAGTTACCAGACAAGGGAACACATGCTAGTGAAGAAATTTACTTCAACATGGAGTAGAGTCAGGGGGTTTTAAGTCTTAGAAAGAGGGAGTGGTACGTGGTAACTGGATTAATTAAGGATTGAAAATTTGCATTCAGGATAGAATGGAATGAATCCAAGGGCACAGAGACAGTGGGTTAATACAAGTCTTTAGTCCCTTCTAGCTCAATGGATGGTTTGTCTACAAGAAAATGAAAATACGGTGCTATGTACTATGTTCCCCTTTGTCATATTTGCCATCCTCCTACCTTCAGTCTTCCCTGCCCTGGAAATCCAGTAGAGAGACGTTTTTTTCCTTGAAGTATAGTTGATTTACAATGTTATGTTAGTTTCAGGTGTACAGCACAGTGATTCAGATATACATATATCTTCTTTGTCAGATTCTTTTCCCTTATATGTTGTTACAGAATATTCAGTATAATTCCCTGTGCTATACAGTAGGTCCTTGTTGGTTATATATTTTATATATGGTAGTGGATGTATGTTAATCCCAAACCCCTTTTCCCTTTGGTAACCATATGTTTGTTTTCTATTTCTGTGAGTCTATTTCTGTTTTGTAAATAAGTTCATTTGTATCTTTTTTTTTTTTAGATTTCACATACAAGCAGTATCATATGATATTTGTCTTTCTCTGTCTGGCTTGCTTCACTTAGTATGATAATCTCTAGAGGGACTTTTTGAGGATGAGGATGGAGGTATCAGTTATTGTTTTCACTGATTTAAACAGCTAGTCAAAAGCAGATGTAGGACGTCTGACTCTTAGTCTACTATTCTCTCCTGCAGGCTATATCATTTCTAGCAGAGATGGACTATTTCAAAAATTGTCAGTAGGGGGAATCATGACACATAGATACTTTCAGTTTGATTTGAAAGACCTTTTAGTAATAACAAAGTTGCTTCCCTTTTCTTCCTAAGAGGTAAGTTGGTTGCTTTCTTTATTAGAAAGCCCCTTTTTTTCTTGTCACACTGAGAGACTATTTGAGCCTTACCTTGGGAATCCTCAATCTACTCTTTAAACAGCAACTCTGCTGAGAGGACAGGGCACGGCCTGGTGTCCGTCCGCTGTCATTTATTGTGGGAGAGAATATATAATCATACGTTAAAAATCCTCATTTTCTCCAAATGAAGACTTTCAGAGCTTACTTCTTTCATTAGATGAAAGAAGCTACTGTTTAAGACTAATCAGAAGCAAAATTCAAAGAAAATTGAATGGAACACTGGACTTTGATCTAAACTTTTGCATTTTAGAAAATTAAGATAATTTGATAGCATTTTAGAAAATATGCCAACAAGTAACTTCATTGTTAACATGAATCATCATTTATTTTAGGCCTAATTAGGTCTACTTATTAAAGCATTTTAGGACCAGACCTCTTTGAGATGCTCTGTGATTTTGTTAATTACTGATTTTTTAGTATTTGGGGATCTTTTTTCTAAATTCAAGGAATAGCAGTATACCGTGGAAAATATACACACTAATACTGATTTTTTTTTTCTTTTTCAGCTTCTCCAGAGTCTAGTGCCAAAGGAGAAATATGACAAAAATGATGTTATTTTAGAGGTGACATCTGGAAGAACTACTGGAGGTCAATAAAATAATTTTATTGTAAATGATCTTAAAAAATACTTAAATGTTACCTTGATATGACACACTGTCACTTTAAAAGTCTGTTAAATGTGTTTCACTTCGGAAGTAGTCATTTCTCAACTCCTAAGGGGTTTTTACTTAAGGAGGACTCTCTAAGAAATTTGTGCTGATTTTTAAAAAATGTTTATTGAAGTATAGTTGATTTACAATGCTGTGTTAGTTTCTGGTGTACAGCAGAGTGATTCAGTTATAAATGAATATTTTTTTCATATTCTTTTTATTTTGGTTTATTACAGGATATTGAATATTTTCTATCTGCTGTGCTATACAGTAGGACCTTGTTGTTTGTCTATTTCATATGTAGTAGTTTGTATCTGCTAATCCCAAACTCCTAATTTATCCCTCCCCACCCCCTATTCCTTTTGGTAACCATAAGTTTGATTTCTATGTGTGTGAGTCTGTTTCTGTTTTGTAAATAAGTTCATTTGTGTCATATTTTAGATTCCACATGCAAGTGATACCATATGGTGCTTGTCTTTCTCTGTCTGACTTACTTCACTTAGTATGATAATCTCTAGGTCCATCCATGTTGCTGCAAATGGCATTATTTCATTCTTTTTTATGACTGAGTGGTATTCCATTGTGTATATGTACCACACCTTTATCCATTCCTCTGTTGATGGACATTTAGGTTGCTTCCATGTTTTGGCTATTGTAAATAGTACTGCTATGAACATTGGGGTGCATGTATCTTTTCTTATTAGAGTTTGCTTCAGATATATGCCCAAGCATGGGATTGCTGGGTCATACGGCAACTCTATTTTTAGTTTTTGAAGGAACCTCCATACTGTTTTCCAGAGTGGCTGCACCAATTTACATTCCAACCAACAGTGCAAGAGGGTTCCCTTTTCTCCACACGCTCTCCAGCATTTATTGTTTGTAGACTTTTTGATGATGGCCATTCTGAGTGGTGTGAGGTGATACCTCATGGTAGTTTTGATTTGCATTTCTCTAATAATTAGCAATGTTGGGCATCTTTTCGTGTGCCTACTGGCCATCTGTATGTCTTCTTTGGAGAAATGTGTGCTGACTGAATATTTTTATATTTTCTCTTAGGTGATATCTGCCAACAATTTACCCGGGAAATATTTGATATGTATCAGAATTATTCAAGCTACAAACACTGGAAATTTGAACTTCTGAATTATACACCAGCTGATTATGGTAGGTGTGTTTGAGGATTTGTCCATAGATGATGCTGGAAGTTGTTTTTCTTTGATATTGATTAGAACCATGTTGTCCCATTTTTTAAAACATTTGACCTATATCTGCTAAATACTGTGACATGGGCTCATCAATCACAGTGGCTTACTATAGTAGAATTCTTACTATGGGAGAAGAGAGTGGGAGGGAAGGAAGTATCCTCCTAGGAAGGAATATCTGAATTAGAGAAACTTTCCCTGTGGAGGGTTGATATATGCCTTGCTTGAAAAATCATTGCTCTGTTGTTCAAAGCCAAGATGTATTAAGGTTTTTACTCTGAAGTACTGATGATGTGTTGGAGGTTTATGGGAATGCAGAAGAAGTTAGTCATTTGTCTTTATTTTCAAGAAGCTCCCACCCTAGTTGGGCTGATAAAAACTTAGACAACATAAGCAATAAGAACCAATGTGAGTCTTTAAACTTTTAAATACTCAAGTATGTTAAATCCGAACATCTGATAGTAATTCTTTTTTGTTCAAGTCTCTTAATCCACCTGGAAGTTTTTGTCTGCTTGGTTACACAACTGTAGTAGACGGAGGGCCGATGAATAATAACCCACAAATTATCAAAGTGGGGAAAGATGATTCATGTAAGTTAAACAATCGAGGGAAATGAAAACAAGTATAGAGCATAAGTAAGGTTGTGCGTCATATGGATTTGAAATACAGCCAGTGGTTAGGAAAGGTGAAACAGGAGGGAAGGGGG